>NC_088173.1:32832049-33135079 GCF_028769735.1 Zonotrichia leucophrys gambelii | reverse complement strand
GTTCTGGAGTGTTCTGTTTAATTCTCTTCATTTTCGCTGTTTTCTTATCTTAAACTTGGCTTTTTTCTCCAAAGTTCTGGAATTTGTGGGTGTTTTCTTACTACTTTTTCCCCAAGACTAAGGTTCCTGACTGTCTTGTTGAGGCACAAACACAGACTGACCTGAGTGTATGCTCCCTTTTACACTTTCCCAAGTTTCACCTTTCTTTTCTCAACTTTTCCAACATTACTTGTTCAGCTTTGCAGCCTCACAGCTCTATTTTCTCTGCACATTTAACAGCATTGTTTGGCTGTGTCCTCTAAGTCAGTCAAACACCTTGGCTCAGCATCTATCACATGCACAGTTTGTCATCCTTTCCTCATGGAAAAAGGGGTCAAAGTCTTGTCAGAGTCCTTAACCTTTAGATGCTCAATGTGTTGTGATAAGTCAGTGTGAGACAAGCACACCAGAGGTGCTCACAGCAGTACTAATGCTTTGCAGAGAAGCTCATGAGCTTTGCCATGATTATCAAATGCCAAGAAAGAGCCAAATTCTCTGAGCTAAAGTAAAAAGTGTCCTCATGGACGATACTTTTTTCCTCCTCTAATCCACACCCAGCTTTACTTCTGATGTACCTACAACCTTCTTTATTCCCATTTTTGGGGTAACTTGCCTTTTAAATGGGTGGAATTTCAAGTTGGTAGGAGTCTGAGCTTGTGCTGACAGGCAAAACTCTCTTCCATTTTCACACTGACCTGCTCTGTGCATGAAAGCCCTTGATCTCTTGCCTTTTTACATGTCAACAGTGAGTCTAGCCCAGGCACTCCTTCTCCAGCACAATTTAGCCCTCCTCAGAGGATAACCTCAGGGGATAACCTCAGATGATCTCTGAACTGCACTTTTCAGACACCAGCCAGTCTGAAATCCACCTGACTCTTGGCATCCACCTCTGGGGGAGAAATCACTCTTCTGCTCCATTTACACTGTCAATTATTTGTATTTGGGATTAGCAGAAGGCAGTTTCCAACAAATTTAAACTCATCTATGATCCAAATTGTAGATTAATATTTGATGTGAAGGCAAGACATCGTCACTGAAGCTTGATTTCCTCCAAATCCTTTTGCTTCTCAGGTGTTTGACTACTGCAATTTAAAAGTCAAATAACTTAAAGGGTGAAGGAACATCCTGTGAGCCCAGACGTACAGAGCTGGTAAAATGAATGGGTAAGTGGCTTCTTTTTCTGGTTTTCTGTTAGCCAGCCTAATCTCTCCAGAATGTCTTTGTTAGCTGCTGCACCTGGCTTGCCAGCATAATGCTTATTCATTACTGCCAGGCTTTTAAACACTTTATTTCATGGCTGGCTGGTATCTTAAAGGGGTAAAGGCAGTTTCAGTACCTCTTTAGCATTTTAGGTCACCATTTCAGCCCTGGCGAGGTTCTCTGTGCAATACCAGGTAACCTCAGGTGCTTTTGCACACCCAGCTGCACGTGCTCTGTGACCACAAATCCAATGAAACCCAGCATGGCAGCAGGGTCTGACCCAAGACAGCAAAAGGAGGAGTTTTCCCACCTATTCTGCCACAGGAACACAATGCTGGAAACACACTGAGGAACCTAAGCTGAAAACTGCCCTAAGTCCACACCTGAAGGATGGGGTACCATGTAGGTACACAGTTTGTGGTGATTGGGGTGGGGCTGTGCCCAGCCTCATCCCCATGGGCACAGCTGTGAGCAGCAGGTGAGCAGCACTGACAGCAATGAGCCATGGAGTGCCCAGGGGCACTGACCCATCCCAAAGGGAACAGAGGGCACACAGGTGCAAAGCATCAACATGAGGGTATAAAGGGTTGGGCTGAAGAACAAGAAGGGCAGATGCTTGCAGCCTTCTGAAGTGGTATGTATGGGTTGAAGCCTTCTGGATTTGTATGGTGATCCTCTGTGTATCCTGGTTGTCTCAACTGTGATGTGTGCTGTTACAGTGCCATCCAGAGGGACCTGGACAAGCTTGAGAAGTGGGTCTATGGGAACTTCATGGAGTTTGACAAGACCAAGTGCAAGGTGCTGCACCTGGGTGAGGGCAAACCTGGTATCAACACAGGCTGGGGGATGGACAGATTGAGAGCAGCCCTGCCCAGAAGGACTTGGGGGTGCTGCTGGTCAAGAGGCTGGATGTGACCTGGCAATGGGTACTCACAGCCCAGGAAGCCAAACATGTCCTGGGCTCATCCAGAGCAGTGTGGGCAGCAGGGGAGGGAGGGGATTCTGCTCTGCTGAGACCCCACCCGCAGGGCTGCATCAGCTCTGGGGTCCCAGCACAGGAACAACACGGACCTGATGGATGGGGTGTCACCAAGATGATTAAAGGGATGGAGCACCTCTCCCATGAGGGAAGGCTGAGAGAGTGGAATTGTTTGGTGTGGAGGAGAAGGCTTTAGGGGAGACCTAATGATAGCCTTCCAGTACCTGAAGGGAGCCTACAAGAAAGATGGAGACTTTTACACGAGTGTGTAAGTGGACAGGGCAAGGGGGAATGGCTCCAAACTCAGAGGGAGTAGGCTTAAATTAGACATTTGGAAGGAATTCATTACAGTGCTCCTGGTAAGGCACTGTAGCAGGTTGCCCAGAGGAGTCGTGAGTGCCCCATCCCTGAAGTGTTCAAGGCCAGGTTGGATGGGTTTCTAGCCTGTGGAAGGAGTCCCTGCCCATGGCAGAGGCTCGGAACGAGGAGTCTTTAAGGACCCTTCCAACCCCAACCATTCTTCGACTGCACGACCCCGTATTTTAGGGATCCAAATCTCCCATGATGGTCTTTCCGCGGCTCTCCGCCCAAACTTTTCAACTTGGAACTGTGGGGCGGGGTGTGACCACGCGATGATCTGGAATCACAAACGTCACTCGCAGGTGCGGTGTGTGGAGTTGGACCCGTTCGGTCCCGGCGGCAGCCCCACAGCCCGCAGACGCGGGACCGGGCCCCGCGGTCCCTCCCGCCCCTCAGGGCAACGCCTCCCGCCGCCCTCCACACGAGAGGCGCAAGCGCCCGCTCGCTCCGGCCCGGCGATTAGCGGGAGCTGCCGTGACGTCATCGCCGCGCGCCGGCAGCAGCCCCGCGCCCCGCTCCTGAGGGGAGCGCGCCGTGCTCGCGCCGCTGCCCGGGCCCCATCCCACCCTGCCGCCGGCCCGCGCTGCTGCCCCGGGGGCCGGCCCGGGCCCGCCCTGCCCGCCGCTCCCGCTCCGCTCCCGCTGCGCCACAGGTGCGTGTGGGGCCCGCCGCCCTGAGATGAGGAAGGGAGGCCGGGGGAGCGCGGGGGAGAGGGAGGGAGGGTGGGTGGGCGGATGGATGGATGGTTGGGCAGGAGCCTTCCTGCTGCCTGACAGCGCGTTCCTCTGGCAGCGCCGGCCGGCCCCCCTTCGCTTGCTTTTTACTGTCTGTATTAGACCGGCCCTGCCGGCTCTCTCCCCTTCCCTTGTGGCTCTTCCCACAGGAAGGTTAAGAATATGAGCCTCTACAATTTGGACCGGTTCCGCTTCGAGAGGAGGGGGAAGGGCGCGGAGCAGGTGTCGGTGTCGCCGTCCCCGCCGGCCGCCTGCGCCGAGGCACCTGGCGCTGCCGTGCGCGCCCCCGGAGCCGAGGAGGAGGAAGGTGCGGGTGACAACAAGAGACCGGGCACTCCGGCTTCGGACGTGACAGAGAGAACCGGTGAGTCACGTGTTTCGCATGAAGGGCAATGGAAGTCCTTAATTTCTAGAAATGAAATAATTTTGTCTTTTGTTTTGGTGTTTGTCATTTTGAGTTTTGCCCCCTTTGCTTGTTTTACAAATGTGTTGTTCTGTGCAAACCTTTCACAACAATTTCCACAAAAGTATCCTCATTCGCAGCAGTGTATGCTCTAATTGAACATGTGCATTTACAGGCAAGTTGTTAACCTCCTGAAATAACTTGTTTTTTTCAATTGATTAAGTAAGTTTCAGATTTAATGTTGAAAGAGTGTTGTGTTTTTCTATTTGTAAACTCTATTTACTGATACTTATTTTATGCTTGCGTTTCAGTGTTTTCAAGGAAAAAATGGCTTTTACTTTTAATTGCCTGATAGATGCAACACTGTAGACTTAATTTTCTCAGTAGAGGCCTTATCTAATGTGTCATGGAGCATTATAGATGGAATTGAAAAGATAGGGAACAGTTTCATTTCACTTGGGCCTGGTTTGGTAAAGAGCTGAGAGACCTGGTACTGATTCTCAGAAGCTGTGTTAGTGGTTTTTTGTAGTGTTTGTCCTCTTTTGGGGCAGAAGCTTGGGGTTTTCATGGAAATGTCAAAACCTTGATTGTGTTGTAGTGTGTTAGTTTCCTTTGGCTGAGACAGTAGGGATGTGCTGTTCCTGTCTGGATTTGTTGGTTAATACTAAGAACTGAAATTGCTGTTGTCTGTGTAATCACATTCACTGGAGTGTTTTTCCTGTTACTGAGGCATTTGAGAAACAGACAGTATCTGCTGCTGATTATTTTATTATTTCTCAGACATAGCATATGACTTGTGGTATAGTTGTCAAATTACAGGTGTTACATGAGAGATCAGACAGACTTTGAAAGTGCATTTATTCAAAAAATGAAACAATGTCTCTTGATGTTGTTTAACTACATTTTTTGGCACATGACTTTCTCTTGGTGCAAAGCAGTTTTTCACAACACCTCATCTAGGTGATAATAGAGAACCATTCATGCACGAGGAGCAGTTCCTGTTTTAAAACTGAGTGAAGTCAGAATTACAGGAGGTGGATATTTACTCTTCCCTAAATTTGGTTTAGTGCAGGTTGACCGTTGTCAGTTGACGGGAGTGCTCTTGTGTTTACATTAGTAAATAGTAAGCAGTGTTCTACATTAAAATATATAAAACATGTAAGTTGCCAGTCTGGAACTAGTAACCTGTTGCAAAGAATTTTGGTGACAGGGAGGACTTTACAGAAGAAGTGAGCAGCTGTTAGTTCTGGTTCCTGCTGATGTGTCTTTGTAATGCTTGTGTGGCACAATGGGCGCTCTGAGGAAGTGCCCTTTGGAACAGGTGCTCCCTTCCTGAGGGTGGTAAATCATTGGCTTGTGCTGTGGAGGAGTTACTGAGTGCAGGGGCCCTTCTTGAGCTGTGAGTGTAGTTGTGCAGTAATGCATGGTGCTGCTTGTTTTGTGCCTTAGTGGTTTGGGGATTTACTTTATTTTAGTGTTGTGCTTCTTCCTTTAATCTGCCTGTGGGCTTTGTCAGTGTAAGCATGCAGCTGGACCAACAGATTTCACTGCTTGTTTTTCAAAGTGCTGGTTTCCCTTGACTTCAGTTCTGCAGGGGTAGGACTGTGGAGAAGGGATGTAATACCCAATTTAGAGGCATTAGTTTAGATACAAGGTAATAAAAAGAAAGGTGAAGGCCAGCCTAAAAGACATGGAATGCAAGGCTGAGTGCTTGTGAGGAAAACTAGTGGGAGATGGTGGTAGCCAACAGTGAAACAGGGTAGAGTGCAAGAGCAGGCAGAACTGCAGCAGGTGTCCAACTGGAGTAAGCATCCATGCACACCGATGCTGGTGGAGAACTGGGGCACTAATTAACATTTAAAATTGAGGTGTAATTAGTAGTGCTCTGCAAATAGATAATGCTTCATCTTTCACAGATATTGAGTGTTTAAACATTTTCTCCTACTTATTTGCACATCAATGTTATGTAACCCCTTTAAAGAATTAATAACCTTTTAAGAAATGAAATCACATTTTCTACATCTACAGAAGTTAACAAAAAATTAAACACTCAGATTTTGTCTGCATTATATGGGGCACTTAAATGTAATAGAGAAGACTAGATTTGATGAGCAGATGCCTGTCCTCCTTGTTTCCTAATTAATGTCAGGAAGACAGAATTTTTCTTGGTTTGGGTCAAATAAAACAGTCAGGGTTTTTTTGTTGGGTTTGTTATTGCTGAGTGGTCATGGAAAGGCCCAAAGCTGAGTTTATGTCACTCTCTGCAGCTAACTGCACCAACAAGTCAGGCTATGGAGTTGTTCTGTGTGAGAAGCAGTTTACACCAGGCTCACCAGAATGACTTGTCCTAATGCTCAGTGAATCATGTGAGGACAGCTATTACTCAGATTTCTTCTGAAGACAAAGTGATTGACAAAATACTGATACAAGTAAAATACAAGAAACTGGGGAAAGAAGAGGAGTGTGATCTTTATTTCACTTATACAAACAAAAATGCTGTTAAATCCCTAACAACTTGGTTGGATTTTTTTTGCTAACAACTTTGATATAGTCCAGCCACTGTGTGGATCTAAAAAGAATTTAAAAATCTTTATCCTTTAGGAGCACAAAGAGTTCAGTATAATTTCCAAGAGATTTCTTTGTATTTCTGTTTTATCAAGTGCCCTGAAATATGCATCTTACAAAGTATGGGATTGTCTAAATGTCATCCATCTTCAAAAAGTATAGTCAGATGTTGACTGTTGTGTCATGAACCACCATTACCTTTTTAGCTGTTTTCTTTAGTTTTGTTTTCCCAGAACAAGCTAACATTGGTAGATGGTTCTGTTCCCCCTTGATGTCTGTAGGTCGTGCTTCTCGTTCCTTTGTGTTGAACATTCATCCCTTATGCTTCAGTAAGCAGTTTGTGGTGTGATGGCCACAAGAATTGGTCATCTTTGTACACTTGTCTGTGCTCAAAATTACTCAGGCCTGCAGTGACTTTGCAGCCAGGTTGTAGGGAATAATTCTGCACTGCATTTACTGAGGGATAGAAACCAATTCTGGGGACAGTCACCAAATTATATATGGTAGATATCTCTAAAAAGAGTTGGAAAAATACACTGGAGTTGCTTACTACAGTTTTTCATGCAAATGAGTATTATTTACTGAATAGTAATATTTACTCAATCTCTTAATCTGTTAAGGAAACAAGCATCTTAATTTTCATTTAGATGTTTTTAATTATGTAAGTAGCTCAGTATACTAAGATAATGAGATTAGTCTACACTGTTGTAGAAATGGAGCAGAACTGTACCAGAAGTGCACAAATTAGAATAATTACCAATACGAATTTCAAAATGAGGCCTTTATTCAGGTCTCAAAAAACCATGCTTACTAAGCTTCCAAAAATAATTGAAATAAAAGTTGTAAAATAAATTAAACTACAATATGTGACCCCATTACTGATGGCTGATTTTGTTGATATCCTCTCTCTGTTGTTTGAATGTGTATGCTGAATGACTACACTTTGAGATTATAATGCTCAGAGCTCACTTGCACTGGCACTGCCCTTTTTTGTTCTGTTGTCATTTTCTCTGGAATCTGTGGAAGTCCTGGTTTTTGCTTATGTCTCAGTTCATAGAGTGTAATTCTATGTAGGGTGTTTCTGGAAAGAAGTGATGACTGCAGTATCAAGTGAAGTTTTCTAAGGGTTCATAAGATGATATGTTGAAGTAATCATCATTTTAAAAGGGCAGCTTTAAGAAGTACCTTAGACTAATACTGACATTTAGGATTATTTTAGCCAATGTAAAAGACTTTTCTTTGAAAAGGGAATTCTTATTACCATGTAGGCTTGAGCAGCATGTACTTGATGCTGCTTTCCAAAACTAGGTGGAAGTTCCTTTCTATTTGACAATGCTTGTTGGACAATGTTAGTAAATGTGGTAAGCCTCTTAAGTATTGCCTCAGTTTTTGCTTTGGTTTTACCTTTGTTTTTACTTGGGAGAGAAGCTGGCTTTCTCAGAGTGAGGTGTATGATTTGTGTAGGAGGTTGTGTTGAGAATTACAGGGCAGTGTATTCTCTTTTTGTGGTAGCAAAAATTGGTGGTTGTTGTTGGGTTTTAGTTTTGATGTTAATGTGTGCATATGGGGATATTTATGAGTGTTCCTATTTCTGGCCTCAGAGTCAAAAACTGGTCTTATGATTGCAGGCATTCCTTAATAGTTCTTTTGAATTGCTGTAATCAGAAAATTCTGCCTCCAACAATTACATATTCTTGCTATAATTTTAATCTATTACTACTCTACAAGGTTGCAGTTTGCTCTAAATATTAGGATTCCTTATTAAATGTGTGATTTCTGCTTCCCCCCCAGTTAGTAGGGTACTCTGTTTAGTGGGATAGGTGGAGGAAGAGCAGAAGACTGGGCTTTTTTTGAGAGGGAGAATGCTTTTTGTTTCCATCAAGTAACTCAGCATTTTTTAAATATGGAAGTTAGGAGCTGTCATGAAGACTTGTAATTGCTAAATAAAATAAAAATAAAAAGAAATCACTAAGTGAAACAGTGAAGACTCTTTACTTAACTGTAAATCTTATCTAAGGTTTATGCTGTAAAGAATAAAATTACTTTTAAGACTGTCATATTTTTGTAAAATTTCCTTGTGTTTTTCCTTTGAATTCAGTAAGGATGCCTCTTAGCAAAGTTGTCATGAGCACCTGTCATTTCCGTGTCACACTGCTTACAAGGGGAATTTGTTTGAAATTTAGTCTAATCTACAAGGCAAAGATCCATGAAAGCTGCCTTGATCTGTTCTCTTAATTCAGTATAGATGTGAAATTCTCATGTTTCTTACAGACCTGTTCTGATATTGAATCACATTTTTAAATGCATTTTTTCTGTCCCATTGTGATAGCCTTTGCCCTGACAACCCAACTTCATAATGTTCCCAAAGGTCTCTCCTGTATTCAACTAAAAACTTAGATGAAGCAAGTGCATCAAGGACAGCACAGCTCCTTGCTAAAATGGACACATAGAAGGTACTGCTCAGGAAGCTTCCACTGCCAGCATGATATCTTGGATGCAGGGAGGTTTGTCTTGGAGCCATGTACTACTGCTTCAGAGCTAATAATTTTTATGCATTCCTAAATTTGCATGTGTATAGGCTTTTCAAAATAAGATTAATTTGCAAAGTGAGACTTTTGCCTCTTCTAAAAATCATTGCCATAATCCTATATTGTGTTTTGAAAGTGATAGCAAAGACTTAGATTTTGATAACTCTACTAAAACTAGGTCTTTTATCACAGATGAAGGAATTATACACCATGTAGCTTGTTTCTGCATTTGACTATCAGATTAGTTTATTCTAGCTTCATCTGTGTCTACTGTCTGCTGGCAAATTAGCCTTGCAAACTGATGTTACATGCTATTAATTTGACTCAGCAAGTTTCTGCATTACTGAGTGGAGACAGAAGAAACTACCTGTACTTCTAGCCAGAACGCTGGTTTCAGATTTAGCAGCATCCCTGGTGCTTGGTTCACAAACACGTGAGTTTTAAAAAAGGATGGGTGTGTTTAGGGGGAGAGGATGCCTGTGATCCTTTCTTTGTGTTATGAGAATTTAAGATCTTTTTACATGAGGACTTCCAGTGACAGTAGTATCACTAAAACACAGCTTTCCCAGAAGTTGGTGGCTGACTCTGCTGCCCCGTATCCTGGGTTTTTCCTGTGTGTGGTTAAGGTCACCTTGTTGAGGGATCCATTCGGTGCAGGTCGCTCAGTGGCTCAGGTTGAGCTGTGGGTGGGGAGAGCCCCAGGCAGGGGGCAGGGAACTGCTGACCCCTGGCACGGAGGTCCCAGGTGCCTGTGGCCCTGCCAGGGTGCAGGACACTCAGGAGCTGATGGCTCCAGACTTGCCTGCACTTAGACTGTGAGGGTGTAAAAGCCCAGGATTTTTTTGTTTGGAATTTCTCCTCAGAGGCACCAGCTGGAGCTGTGGTTTTGTTACTGTACCATGATTAAATGATATTGGGGATCTAGACATCTTAGAGTGCTCTGGAAAACCTGGTGTGACTCTGTGAATGTGGGATCTGTAGCTGCAAAAGGGTCTTGGTCCCAGCTCAGATGCTGCTGCCAGAGTGGCTCCTGGATGCTTGGACGAGGAAGGCTTTTAACAACCTGAACTCTTAAGCCTTCAGTGATTGCTCTTTTGAACTGTCACTGAACCCTTGTTGATGTTTCCTCAGACACTGAGTTACATTGACCTCCATCCCTTTAGCCACTATGAAGCTCCATTTTAAAGTTGTTTTCTTCCATTTCTGTGGTGTACTGTGTAGCATTTGGTACCATAGTTTTTTAGTTTATTGGGTGCCTTTGCCTTTCAAAGCCTGTGCAGTTTCCCTTGTCAGCAGATATCTTGTACTTCTAGGATTTATAATTTTTCTCCTTTCATTCAGTGCTGCCACAGTGTGTTATTTAAAATTTATTTTCCACGAGATTTCTTTCATACAGAAAATGTTCTCTGCAGCTGTCACGTTCATCTGCTCTATGCATCAATTTTTCTCTCTTCATAGAGAAAAGAGAGAAATGTGCTTTTGTTTCTGTCCATGTTCTGATAAGCCTGGAAGTAGTTCAGAGGACTTTGCTTATTATTCATTTATCTAAAAATAAGTATTTATTTGTTCATTTATAAATAGTTATTTACCTAAAATACATGTTCTCTTAAATGTTGTAATATAAAAATTGTTTGATGTAAGAGAGCTGAAGATCCTTTGCCAGGTAAGTTCCCACTTTAAGAAATGCAGCTGACAGGAATTTTGTGTGCATGAGAAAGTAAGTTCTGTTGAACTGACTGTTGTGTCTGAAAAAAATCACATCTACCTGATGCTCTGAGTACAAATGAATTTTTGAAGTTGTAAGTCATTGTCTCCTCTTTCTTCTCCCATTGAAATGTCTTGCACAGAGTATTCCACCATCCCAGAAACTCCTGAAGCCCAGAGGACAAGGAAAGTGTCTTACTTCAAGCGGCAGCGCCAGCGAGGGGTGCAGTTCCTGGATGTGTCTGACAGCGAGGATGAGGAGCCAAGAAACATCCGTGCTGCCAAAGGAACCCAGGCCCCGAGGGCAAAGGTGGCCGTAATGTACGCTTTGAGCCACGTTTCTGTCCTGTCTCTGTACCCTCAGGGGCTGCTCTCAGTTGAAACCCTGAAGTGAAAATCAGAGCTTAGCTTGGGTTCTTGTTTGCTCCTTTGGGATTCAGCTGCCCCTAACTAAACTTTACTGGTTTTCCAGGGAAGACGTATCCTGCTAAAACATTTTCTCAGAGGGAGGAGTTCTGTGATGTTGAAACGTGTGATGTTTGTTCATTTACACATTTGTGCCTTTGCCCTTCTGAAATCCTTTTAGTGCAACTTGAAAACTTAACCATAAAACTTGCTTTACTAATTTTCAACTGTTGGAATTGTTTTTGTTTTTGTTTTTTTGTATATGCAGCTATATTTGACAGGGAAGCAAATAGAGCTTCAGTGTGTTGTATGAGTCCTGAGGTAAATTTGAGTTGTATGGTGTGTTTCCTATGCATAGTGAAAATTATTTCTTTCCTAAGTGATTTGGAAATTTGTATTTTGAATGTGCTGGGAGGGAAGAATCACTGTGCAGGAGTTGCTTGTGTGTGTGCTAAAAAGACAGTGTTGAGAGAGCATGTGAGACAAGATGTAGACAGACATCTGCAGCCATTTGAAACAGTGTAAAGGAACCCCTGCTAGTTATGTCTGTGTGGTGATTGTGCCCTCTAGATGTTCTTGTGCTAAGCAAAACAAGATGGCTTTACCTGCTTTTTTCGTAGTCTAGTTGAATTAATGGGCAGAAAGCTTTTGTGGGAATTGCAGCCTTAATAGGTGTTGTTTCTTGTCAGGTTTTCAGTCCTACACAGAGCCTGGAGTTATTAGGGGTTTGCAGCAGAAGTGAAATAATGTATTTTCATACTGCTGTTACATGAAATGCTGATGTTGTGCTGTTTGTTTCTTTTTTTAGTGTTTGCCCCCCAAAGTTTCAACTTAAGGGAGCTGCTTGAAAAGGAGAAAAGTATTAGCAGTTACAAGTGAGCTTCTGCTTCTGCCTGTGATTTAAGTTGTAGATTGTGCAAGGAGACAGAGATGGCCAGCTGGTTGCATGCATCAAATTGGCTTGTGTGCAGTGCTGTGTGAATGGAGTTACTCTGCTTCTGGGATCAATCCCACCTGGAAGCAGCTCAAGGGGTTTTGTATCATATGAAGCTGATGCTGATAAGCCATGCAGGATGCAGCTTGCAGAGACACTGCTTGCTGTTCCTGTACTGTGTTGCTGTTGCTGGGAGTGAGAGATGGACAGCAAGGTGACTCCCTGGTGGGGTTGATGACCATGAGACTACATCCTCTTGTGCTCCTCAGTATTCCTGTGTAGCCACCAGGCCCCTGAGGGGCCGGCTCAGGTGCAGATTGATGTGTACAGAGCCCACAGGGCTGTGGCACAAGTGGCTGTTCTGGTCGAGCTAGCAAACAAATGGAGAGTGGGGCAGAAGTTGGCTGGGATCTGTCCAGGCTTAGGAGCTCTGGCTCATGCTGAATTCTGGCTTTGCATGGAATCACTCAATTCATTGTCTGCATTGTGCATTTTAGTGCATGTGTTACCTAGTTTGTGGGTTTTTTGGTGGTTTTACTTCCTTTTTGCATAGTATCCTAGCTTCCCTCATTCTGAACAAGGCACAGAACAGAAAGCAGAAAGTTTAGAGTAGAAAACACATCTTTCCTAAAGAAAATGTGCCATGGCTTGTGCTGCCAGAGGGTTGCTGTCTGGAAAAAAAAGCAGAATCTAACACAAGGATTTTTTGGGTCAGACTTGCTTAGCAGTGAAATGAGTGTTTCTTTATGCTTGATAAGAATGTGATTATACACAGAGGACAAGATTTATGATGTATGCAACTCTGGCTTTGTTGAAAAGTGTCTAGATGTTATTCCCTGATAGGAAAGGATAGGATTATTGCAGTGTCACCATTTTCATTTGGATTGATTTTTCTTTTTTATATGCTCTTTTTACAAGAAACCTTCCTTATCAAGGTAAAAAGATCAGAAAAATGCCAATAAATTTTAATATGATACTTCATTAAGTGGTTTTTTTAAGTGGAAGGATGATTCATGTTTTAAGGCTTACAACTCAATGCCTTGGTGAACTGAAGAATAATTTGGATTCTCTCTTGTTACTTCCTTACTCTTAAGAGGCACAACCAGGGAGTCCTAGTAGCTGTGTGTGCCTTTTGAAAAGGGAGGAAAGAATTCTTTGATGAACAGTTACCTGTGTGTATCTTTTATGTAAGTGTCATATCAATTTTTTCCAGAATTCTAATGCAATCTGCCTGTTGCAACTCCTAAAGAAAGATATAGTGAGGAAAACCAGGTTTATTTTTAGTCTTTTACCTGTATTTATGTAGAGAGACCTGCAGGCAAGCCTTTCTGATGGTGAAGTCCCTATTAAATGGCGAACTCCATATGGTTCAATTAATTTTGCCTTCCCAAAAGGAGGTTTTATTGTCTATGGGAGGAAGGAGGATGGGAGACCCATGCTTGGGTTCAGTTTTATCTGTGCAACTCAATATCCTGGAATATACATAGGGGTTGCTTTTCATGCAAATTAGCGTTAATAATCAATATTTCAGTAAATTCAGAACACTTCTTTTTTTCAGAAAGGCTCTTGCCACATTTATGCATTTAAGATGCTGCATGAGGAACTGTGAATTTTCTTTCTCAGTGAGCCAAGAGCTAGGACAGAGTTAATACTGCACCTGGGAAGTGTTTACAAAGAACCTAATCCACATCTGTTTGTCTGTTGAGCAAATAAACACTAGCAAGGCTGTTTAAAATAAACATGGGGTAGTCTGATGTAATTCAGGTAGCTGAAACTGTTCAAGTAGCTAAACTTTATTAAGATGGTTGTTATTAAATTATCAATAATCTTTGATAATTTGAGGGTAAGTAATGGTATTTTGCTAGTCCATTCTTCCCTTCTTATTTCCTTTGCCAAGTTGAAATTGTTTAGTGCGAAGAGGACACTGTACTTGATACATGCCTGACTTTGTCCTGAGTAGAGGTATCCCTTTGCATACAAGTTGATTCAGTGTTACTGAATGCATCTCAGTGCATTTTGTGCAGTCCTGGTGGGTTAGTTTACAGTAATGTCCTGGTAGAGTAAAACATTCATAAGCAAAAAGAATTTTAATTATTTTTTCTTCCCCTGTACATTGTAGCTCTGAACCATCTGATGATGATGACCGGCCTGAACAGGAAATGGCCCAGCAGGCACTTGTAAATGGTGGGGAGCAGCAGCCAGCTGTGAAGGAGCATGTACAGAAGGATACCAGGGACTCAAAGCTGCAAACAATGAAGGAACGTTTTCCCCAAAGAAGTGATCAAGAATTATTAAAAGTAATAATGCTAAGTTCTTTGATTTATTTTGATGATTATTTTATAGGATTTTATGGGCAGTTTTTCTAAGCTTCTGGCTTCACTACAGGGTACAGTCTTGTGGTGAGTTAATGTTGTCTGAATGCTAGGTACCCACTAAAGCTGCTCTGTCACTTTGCTTCTCAGCTGGACAGGGAAGACAATAGAATGAAAGACTCATGGATCATGATAGAGACATGGAGAGATTGCTCACCAGTTACTGTCATGGACAAAACAGACTCAACTTGTGGAAAAGATTTAATTTGTTACTGATCAGATCAGAGTAGGGTAATGAGAAATGAATGCAAATCTTAAAACACCTTCCCCCCACCCCTCCCTTATTTTGGGGTTTAACTGTATTTGTGATTTTCTCTGCCTCCTTCCCCCTCACACCCGTGGTGCCTGGGAATGGGATATGGGGGCTGCAGTCAGTTCATCAGCCCTCCTCAGCAGGAGGACTCATCACACCCTTCCCTTGCTCCAGACTGGATCCCTTTCCATGGTGTGCAGTTCTTCAGGAACAAGCTGCTCCCTTGTGGGTCCCTTCTACAGGGTCACCAGTCGTGCCAGCAAACTGCTCCAGCGTGGGTCCTGCTGGGATCCTGCTTTCAGGGGGCTTCCCATGTAGTCACAGCCTCCTTTGGACATGCACCTGTTCTGCTGTGCTGTTCTCCATGGGCTGCAGGTGGATCTCTGCTCCACCTTGGCCTCCATGGGCTGCAGGGACACAGCTGCCTCACCATGGGCATCACCACAGGCTGCAAGGGAATCTCTGCTCCAGCAGAGCACCTCTAGCCCTTCCTTCACTGACCTTAGTGTCTGCAGGGCCATTTCTCTCTCATGAATTTTCCTTCCTATCTCCTGCTGCAGGTGTGTTGATCCTTCCCATTTCCCTACCCCCTGTCCTTCTTAACTGTTATCTACTGGTGCTGCCACTGTCCCTGATGGGCTTGGCCTTGGCCAGCAGCAGGACTGTCTTGGATCTGACTGCCACTGGTTCTTTTGGATGTGAGAGAAGCTTCTGGTGGCTTCTCACAGGAGCCACCTGTAGCCCCTGCTGCTGTGAAGCCTTGCCATGCAAACACCATGCAGCTCTTATTGTTTCATTAATAGCAAAAGGGTAAAAGTAACATTTTAGGGGAAGTACAGCTGTGTAACATTTCCACGTGCATGGGAACTTGGACATCTGTAAAAATGAATATATAGACACACACTTCAAATAAACACCTTTAGGTAAGTTCAACGACAGTGAACTCCAGTGTATAGAAAATTTTTCAAGTATTTCTTGTGATGTTTAAGCTTAATTATGGCTATCTCACTTGGTAACTGCTGTTGTTGGAATGAACTAGCTGATGAAATGCAGTGGAATCACTGCCATCTTCCGCAGTAGATGAAACACTGTGCAAGCTTACATTGATGGCATTTAACATGCAAAGATTTCAGTATTCCAGTGAGGCAAAGGGTAGGTTTGAACTTACTGTAATGTATTCTTATTAAGCTGATGTGGGAACTCTTGGCCATTGTCCAGTGTACAATACAAATCTACAGGTAACTCCTTGCAAGTGAGATATGGTAGTTCATTACAGTAAAATGTCTTTAGTACCATACA
The DNA here is from genome assembly GCF_028769735.1 of Zonotrichia leucophrys gambelii. Classification (NCBI taxonomy): domain Eukaryota; kingdom Metazoa; phylum Chordata; class Aves; order Passeriformes; family Passerellidae; genus Zonotrichia; species Zonotrichia leucophrys. The sequence continues at coordinate 33,119,304 of NC_088173.1, read as the reverse complement.
AGGCTTTCACTAGCTTTTATTTATGAAGCTAAATGTGTTTAAATTAGTCTGTAAAGTTTCCTGGTTGTTGACATGGCATTGAAGAAATACAGACATTTTACTGAAGCTCCTTGCTGGGTATTTTGTTTCCCAGTGGATCAAGCTTTATGCTTAGACTTCCTTTATTTTGGGAAGAGCAAAAGGTTTTCAAGTAGGAGTTTCTGAATTTTTCCCCTGAACATTAGAATTAAATTCTGTTGTGCATGTCCAGAATGTATCTTTTGCAGTTTTTGGCTGCATAGAATTTGTCTGATTCAAAGACTGATGAAAGTTCATTGTAGCTTAGTAATTTGCTAGAAATGCTATGTGGTGTCTCACTGCTGTTTTGTGACTTAGAGACTGAGCAGCATGTGAGGCTGATGGTGTTTGTTTTCAGGAGAATGCAAGATAGCCCCTGTATCAGCAGAACTTTGTAGAAAATGGAGACTGTGCAGATTTTTTTTCTGCAGTTACATAGCTGCAACATTTTTAAGGAGGGCAGAGGAGTATCAGGCAAATCTGTTGTTCTGTCATGAAGGATCTGGAGCAGGCTGTCCTGACAAACTTGGCACAACTGATGAATGCTATTAAGGAAAAAAATCACAAGTCTTTTGAAAAGGAAATTGTGCCAATGTAGCAAAATTGTAAGATGCTGTTTCCAAATGTGGACTGATACTTGGGAATCAGGATTCCTCATAACTTCATTTTTGTGGGTTTTTTTTTCATATTCATAACATTTAAACCATTTGCTTTTGTTGCTGTTACCTCACCCGCAGAAAGCCTTCTGAAAGTCTCAGCATGCACTTTGTAAAACAGATCCATGTTGAGATTACATGTGGTTGGATAAACAATCTAGGACTGCAAGGATGTATTGATAAACCTTGAGACACATTATACATTTCATGCATGTACTTACAGGAAATGGACCAGTGCATCACAATAGTTTTCAGACACTTTGAGTTAATAAATCAGAGGGTTTTGTTATCTTGTTTTGTGATAGTAGTATTGAATAGTCTTTGCAAAAAAGCTTCTAAGTAAATATGCAGAGGATGTTTGTGAAGTAGGGAAGAAAGTGATAATAAGTGACATTGTATTCAAAATGTTCATTTGATACCTCTTGGTTTTGCTCTTGGATTTTATAATACATATATAATTTGGGGGGGGGTGTAATAGTGTTTTTCAGTCACAGCTGATCCAGCATTGCCTTCCTCTGCTCAACTAGATTAAATTTCTCCACTTAGCAGTTGCCTGTTTTTTGTTTTGCAGCTTATAGAATCAGCATGCACAATGGATGAAGCAGTAGCTGCTGGTTTGAAGCTCAATGACAAAGGTATGTTTAACAAAAAAACCCCACAAAACAAAAACAAAACCCAAACTTTAGAAACTGTAGTTTAGAACCCAAACTTTAGTAGCTAATTCAGTGAGGTTGGTTGGGAAGTGTTTAAAAACTGGTAAAGCTTCTGCTAAAAGTTAGAGCATTGTTTGTTTATTGGAATAACACCAAACTGAATTTACAAGCTTTGCAGAGACAAAAATGAAAAGAGAATGTGGAGCAAAATCTGTAAATAAAACCAGAAAGGAGAATGTTTTCTGTGAAGCTCAGGATTGCTTTGCTTGTGGGTTTTTAAGTGATTCTATTCTTGCTGGTTCCTTTGTCCAGAGCTTGAGGCAAATAGTAAAGGGTTAGCAGAAGTAATTCTAAATGTTCTAGGTGAGCAGTCTGGTAGTACAGAAAAATACACTGGGTATGTAGTTACTAATAAGTAGATATTGTTTATATCAAGGTCAGTTGCAGTTTTTGCTTCTGGTTGTTTTCAAGACCTGCTTGTAATTCTGAATAGGAACTCTTAGTCTTAAACACTAGACAGATCCCCCTGGTTCTCTAGTAAAACATCACCCAAACCAAGTTTTTGGACCCTCAGAGCTTATTTAGGGGTGTCTGTTCTGCACCTCAATTTAGGCAGTCTCATACTGTTACCAAAACAAAGAAACAAAGCTAGACAAAAACCCCAGCAGATTTTGTGGGACTGTGTTGTAAGTGTTAGATGTGTTAAAGGGTCATAGTTCTTGGGCTTCGGGTTTGTTTCTTCACATCACCCAAGTCCAGGGTTAAGTCTTGTCTTGTATTTTGATTTGTTGGAGTTGGTCAGGGAAGAGTAGAATTCTGATATTATAGAAAGCAGATCAACCATCTGTTTACAGTTCAGCTGTCCAAGGTTTTCCTGAGGGATCTTCATTGAAATGATGGAAAAAGCTATTTCTGATCACTCTTAATGATTTAGTGGTTTTGAGTAGTTCATGTATCTTTTCATGCAGGAACCTATGGGTTTGGAGCAATATGTATAGGAGAAAGCATAGGCTGAGGGAGAACTGTTGTACTCCTGTTTGTAGAGTACAGAATTTTTATTTAATTTCCCCTTTGTACTTACTGTATTTTAATTTTCTTATTTTCATGTAAAAGTGCAAAGATTTCTAGCAATTTCCAAAAAGTTGTAAGAACATCCAGGCTGCTTTGAGTGAAAGGGATGCTTTTGTGTTTTGGGTTGTTTGATAGGTTTTTTTTGACCAACCACCAAACCACTTTCAATTTATCACTGTGTGCATGGTCAGATTCTGTAGATGGAAATTCTTGGATACTGGCAATGGGAAGCAAGGCTGGCATGTTTTGAGAAATACACTTAGTGCTGCTGTTCCTGAAAGACTGATTATTTTTCAAGGGTTTTCATAAATATTAAGCCAATTTAAGCTACTATCTATCCTTACACTTTGTTGCAGTTCACAGTGTTTGAACTAAATCACTTTGATTTCTGGTATGTGGGCTCTGCCTTTTGGCCATTTTTGTGTTGATTTAAGAATGTTGTTTCACATCTTTTAAATATGAGCCACAGAAAAATCTTCTTGGCAGCAAAATTCTCACTAATCACAGCTGTTGTATAAAATATTTAGTTAGCAGTAAGCATGCCTGACAGTGATGGTATAAATCACCTCATTTTAGACACATTTTTTAAATATGGAGACATTACTGAACATCTGCTTTAACTGTGTCAATTTCAGATATGCTTTACTTGTTGTGAAATGTTGGCTGTGTGAGAGGTCAAGGCAAGATACAGTTTTGCTAAGCATGGCTTTGTGAAAAAAGTGTAGCCATGATATCCTTGAATTTTTCTGTCCTGTCAAAATGACAAAAAGCTTGTCTTTATGGCTTGAATTCAATAGTGGTGTAGAGCTAAAACAAGAAACAGTGCAGATTTTATAAAGGTATGAAGATTAGATGTGACACATTGAAAAGATGTGTCTAAGATGTGAACTTGTAGTAAAACCTTTTGCTTGTGATTTGTTTCTAGTGTTGTTTTCTTGAAAACCTCAGAAGTGGGGGATGTGCTTCTGAGCTGAAGCCTGATGTAAATCTGTTTGGAATTCTCTGCTTTTTGAGTAATCAGAAATTACAGTTTTCTTTTATCATGATGAGGGAAGTCACAGTAATAAAAGGGGTTTTTTTTGTTAGAGGTAGTAGCAAGTAACAGGGGAAATAATGACAGATGCTCCTCTAAAGTCTGAGACCTTGGAGCTGCTTTTTTCATTGCTCATTAGTTGCAAAATTTATGGGGAGAGCAAGGATTCCTCTGGAAGGCTGTGCCTGCACTCTGAGGATGATTCCTATCTGTAAGAGTTTCTTTATCCCTTCAACCATATACTCCCTTAGCAAAGGAAGAAAATGTGTACTTTGCAAAGTGGATGTCTTCAGAAAGTTGGCTGTTTTTATGTCATTTGCAAATGTGGTGGGTTTCCAAAGACCACAGGTTGATTTTTAAATAATTCTGTGTATAGATTCATGAGACCATGGTTTTCCAGATCCTTTGTTTCAATTCAATTGCCTCTAAAGTTGCTCATAATGGGGCTTTCTTCAAAGGCTATGGAGTGCACAGACCATGTCCCAAAACCAGGAAAATCTTTGAAATATTCTTATATCCAGCCCATCTATTTTTTAGGGCAAAGAGGTTTGCAGGGTCACTGTTCACATTCAGAATTATCCATCCTGAATTGAGCTTAAGAAATAATAGCACAAGGCCTCCAGTGCTTGGCCCAGCAGCAGCCTCACAGCTCCTGGTTTGTATATCAAGACAACCACCCATTCCTCAGACTTCAGCTAGTAGCAGGCATTTTCCTGGCAGTATTGTTTAAGTTATTTAAATTATGCCTCATTTTTGGAAGTGTTCAAGGCCAGGTTGGATGGGGGTCTGAGCAACCTGATCTGGTGGAAGGTGTCCCTGACTGGAGCAGAGGTGTGGAACTAAGTGATCTTTAGTGTCCCTTCCAACCCAAACATATGATTCTATGATATTTTTATCTAAATATATATAAATACATAGACGTTGAAAAAAAATCTTAACAGTGTTTTCTGGTATCTCTTACTAGATCCTTACTTTAAGGAAGAGTTGCTAGTACTTCGCTTTTTTTGGGGGTGTTTTAATATTTTTTTTCAATATTTTTATGCCACTTCTCTGATGTCAGAGTGAATGACTGTAGTAGAAAATTTATTTGGAAGTATTTCCACACAAAGTGTCTTCTTGTATGAAGATTTGGCTACATAATGTTGTAGAGTTAAAACTATTTTGATCATCCAGACAGGCTTCTGGATGGGAAAGCAAATGTGCTTTTTGTGAGTGTGTGGGTGTTCTTTTTCACTGGTCTCCCAGGGCAGGCTGGGAGGGAGATGCTGGTATCAGACACCAAAGCTCTGCAGGCATTTGCTGTTCCAGAGAAGATTTAACTTCCAGTAATATTTCAGATTATGGACTAGGAATTTTCACAATAATTTGTTCTGGTAATGCTGCTTCAAGCCAAGCTGGTGTGCAGAAATACTGGTAATGTCTTCTGGCCTTCATGAGCCATGCACAGCAGCAGTCTGGAAGTGCACCTGGCTGGGCAGGCCTTAATGCTGAGATGATAATCTCTTGATAATCACCAGGGCCCAAAGACAGCCAGAAAGTTATGGCTCATATGGAGTGTTTGTAAGTGATAAGGTTATCACTGACTTAATATGCATAGTTTTCTTTGAGATGTCTAGATTTAATGTTGAAAAGCATTTGGTAACTGCTCTGGTGTGCACCTGAGCCAGAAATCAGTCACCAGTGATTCCAGATTGGCAGTGAAGTACATATTCCAGCACACAGATGGGCTTCAGCCTGGAAGAAATACCAGCTTGAATAAAACCAGACACAGATACACCTTTATGCAACTTGTGTGTAATAACATGTGGTAACTATTAAAAAAAGAAGAATAAAATGCTATTCCAGTTGTTGTATATGAGAGGTAATTACTTGATTAATTAATTGCCAGACAGCTGAAGATAACTTAGAGGAAAATAAACATGTACCTTCAAGCTGCTGCTTTGCTTCAGGTTTCAATGTATCTGTGCTCTGTAGTAGAAACTTATAGAGACTGCTAAACATTGTGCAGATAACAAGTAGCTACTGCATTGTTGTAGTAAGTAAAATATCCTGCTGTTTTGGAGTGAACTTAAGGAAAGGAACTAATTCTTTTATTTTTCATCTCAATTCTTTTTGAAGCTGCTTCTGGTAAAAGGAAACAAAGAGATTCTCCCACAAATTGCAAAACGGAAAATGAGCGAGTTGCAAAAAAGTCAAAAGTCAGTTATGTAAGTATTGTGCTTTTCTCTTTGTGCATTGTAAAATAAATGAAATTACCTGACTTGGTCAGTGGCAGTGGTGTGTTTTATCAGAAAATTAAGTCAAATTATATCTTCCCATCTGGATGGGAATTTTGTATTTCGTTTGTTGTTGCATCCATTCTGAATGGAATGACCTACTTTGTTCTTTAGTGCTTGTGGCTTTGTATCACACCAGCCAGTTCACTGCTTTTGGTGCAAGTAGTTGATGGCAGGTAGCAGTGTGGGAGGCTCTGAGCACTATTCAGTTTTTGTGAGCAGCGGTGGGAATTACAACTCTGGATCACTTTTCCTCCTTGGGTCATTCCTTGTATTTCTTCAAGCACATGAAGTTAACATATTTTGCTATATCTATTGCTATTCTTTGATAGAGATGTTGCTTATATATTTGAAACTATGACTTGGGGAAATCTTTAAAAATAATGAATTGGTTGTATTTAAAGGAATGGCTGCTTTGACCTCTGCTACTAAATGGGAGCTATGTCATGATCCTGGTGCATTCAGGATGGTATTTGGCAGCTTTGCAGAGTCCTGCAGTGCTGCCATGAGGCCATCTCCCAGGCATCCCAGGAGACATCCTTGAAAGCCGCTTACATAGAAAAAGAGAATTATATATAAATACTGGAGGCTGGATGAAGGAGGATGACTGTTGAAATTTAGGCTACTACTGTCCTCAGACAGAACCAATTAAAGAAAACATGGTTTTCTATTAAAGCAAAAATACTACAACTCATTTGTAACTTCTTCTTCCTGAAAGAGATGTGAACTGAGTTTGTTCCTCCTCACCAGTCCCCTGGGTTTGGATATGAAAGGAGGCTTCAGTTAGTTATTAACCAGCCAGCCTAGCAAACAGTGCTCCACTGGACCTGGTTTTATATATCAACTTGATTTCTGTTCTTAATAGTTTCATTACAATTAAAGAGGGAAGGTTTAGAAAAAACCAAATGCAGAATATGGATTTTTGGAACTCATTCTAGGGAACTGCAGTGAGAACTTGCATGTTTTTTTTCTTAGTTTTGCTTTTCCTTGTGGTTCCTAAGACCAGAATGTACTTGGGCAGCTCTTCTGTGGACTGTAGCTGCTCTCTTAGTGACACTAACACTCACTGAGGAAAGGAATAATGTCCTCTGTTATTCAGAGTGCCTCTGGGTGATGTGGTTTGTGCTCCGTCAGCCAAGTAAGTGTTGGTATCTGCTGTGGACAAGTAGCTCTGTAACCACTTTGCATTCAGAGCTCCAGGAAGGAAGTGATGTAGTTCTTTGTGGTGAATACAAAGCAGAGCAGTTTGTGGCCCATGGAAGTTTTGGCACTTGTTAACTTCCATTTTGCAGGCTGGTAGTAGCTGTTAGTGAAGCTATTGTTGATGAAAAGTTTTACCAGTTTTTGATGTGACTCCACGATGCTGACTCCACATAATATTTGTGGAATTTTTTACCCATAAGTCTTCATATAAACACACCATTTGATGTGTTTGTAGGCTGTGGTGGGATAAACACCACATGCTTAGTAAGCTAATCTGATCACCAACCCTGACATCTTCTGCCTTAAGTATCATCCAGAATTGCTAAGAACTTTTGATTTTAAACAAAATAAACTTGACAGTTGTATATTATTTATGTTTAGGTACATGATTTTGCGCTCTGTATGCTTATCAAGTAAAAAGTCCCAGTTTTTCATGACTGAAGACATTTTCTATGTTCGTGAAAGTTTTGGTCTTTGATAATTGACTGTTGACTAGGAATCACTTAAGCTTGAGTTTGTCTAAAGTGCTTTTGTCATTTAGAGTAGCTCTTTAAGGATAAACAATGCTGATGAGGTTTTCTTCTGTTTCTGTAGTTGTAATTAATATTAAACCTAATAGGTACCTTTTTTAATGTAGCTGGATGACTCAGAACCCAAAAGACAATGGGAGAGGCAAGAGATGCTTGTGAAGAAGTTGCAAAGTACATTCCCTGGATTGGATAAGGAGGTGAGCTGATGTCTCCCTATAGCACATCAAGTTTTGAGTTCTTAAGAAAACTGCAGCTGTTGATAGTCCATATGAAACAGTTCTTTTACAACAACGCTTCCAGGAAGAGCCCAGGATAGGAAGGTTTTTACTGTTCCTGCTTTTACAATATAACTTGTCCTGAGGTGAGAGCTATGGGATGTAGTTAGGACTACAGGGACCTTCTCTTCCTACATTTCTGGCCCATGACAGGGCTAGCATAGTCAAATTTGATGACTTACTGTAAAAATGCAAGAGGAAATGATCCCTCCCTCTCTCCTTCTTCTCCCCCAGACTGCTAAATATATTTAGCACTTTGTATTACTTCACTACCTGATGGTCCTCAGCAACTATTTGAGCCCTTTCTGTACTGTGCTTGAAATTGTTGGAAGCCAAGCTTGTTCATGTGGGTTCTTACACTTTTGAAAAGTGGAGTGCAGCTCTGCCTAAACTGAGTGTACAAAGAAGCTGAAGGGTTTTCTCACTTTGATTTCTTTTTATTTTGAATCATCTGATTTACAAGGGTTTTCCTTGCCTGATGTTACTAGGCACAGAAATTCAGCTTGTGCTTATCTCACCACAATGCAAAATGTCTTATTTTTTACTAGGAGCTGAGAGAGGTACTTGAGGAACATAACTGGGTGTTTCATGATGCACTGGAGGCCCTGAAAATATTTGCAGACGACGAGGAGGGTAAAGACAGATGTATAATTCATTTTATCCAAACGTGAAACAGACTTGTGATGCAAATATTTTTCAATGTTCAGCAGTGACAGTCCTGACACCATGCCTAGAAACTTGCACTTATACTTGAAATCATTGTTACAGGGAGGATGAAAGGAGGCTCGATTTTTCTGTATTTTTATTTTTGCTCTCTAACTAGGGATAAATATGTTTGCCCTGCTAATACAGATAGGTATGAAAAGTTGTAATTACCTATGGGTATCTTTTAAAATATATTTTGGTACATGTCAAAGCTGATAACCTGCTCCCTTCCTACTTGTTTAAAAAAAAGTTTTGTTTTTTAACTACACAATTTGTACAATTACTGGTTTCCAAACCTGTAATTGCAAATAACTGCATAGGTAACAAGTAATGTATGCTATTTTGTCAATTTTAAAATGTATTCTAGGAGAGGAACATCCTAGAAGCAGGCCTTAAATTATGCAACCCATCTGTAAATCCCACTACTTTAAATGTGGTAGGGAGCAAACCCAGTGATTGCAAGTAAATCTGCAAGTTATAACTTAAGTCCTATTTAATGAGTTGATTACTTTTCAGTGTGTTACGCAGCTGTCAGATATGTACATGTTTTGCTGTATCAGCTATTTAAGTGTTCTTGGGACAGGGTAGTGTTCTTAACTGGATTCTTCAGTGGAGAGTGCTCAGGAAGTTGGGTCCTTGCTGCTGCCTCTGAGGAGGCAGATGTCAGGGTTGGAGTCAGCAGCAAGCTGGGATTGGAGAGAAGAGAAACTTCTGTGCTGCAAGCGTTCTCTTGCAGTGAAGGAATCAAAACCCTTACAAGGTGCTTCTGAAAATTACTTTCTTGTGTTCAGATAAATACCTTCTGTCTTATTTTAAGGCAGCTGAGTTACTTTGGTTGGAGATATCTCATTATTTGAGGTTTTTTAGCATGTTTTCATTGTCCTACCCCAAATACTGTACTAGAATGCATTAAAATGGAAAGCATGTGTCATTTTCTTGGTGAAAGAAAGCTTGTTTTCTCAAGTCAGCAGAATTAATATCTCTGCAGTCAGGTGCAGTGTGACCAGTATCTCATCTTAAGAATACATCAGAGTTCTTAACTGTTTGCTCTGAATCAGAGCTGCTGCACCTCACAAATATTACATTATGTTGATCATCTGTATTTTAAGCTACTTAAGACCTTCTGCTATTTGACCATTCTACAAATGAGCTTTACTTACCTTGTACTCACAGTTAGAGCTATTTGTATATTTTATACAGATTTGCTTTTCTGTTCTCTTAGGATCACCTGCGTTGAGTTCTTGTGTATTAAATGCTAGAACTGTGTTTTACACATCTGTAGGTTTTATTTTGGAAGAACAACTTGTGTTTTCATCAGCCCCATACCAGTATGCATTGACTTGTTGCCTTCTGTGTTGCATGCATAGGTGTGGAATTTCCTCCCAAAAGGAAAGTCGCTGACTGGACCGAAGCCTCCACTAAAACCCAGAGTGAGGAGAGTAAAGATAAGATGAAGCAGAAGGCTTCTGAGAAAGAGCAGAATGGCTTTCAGAAAAAGGACAAGGGCAAAAGGAGCATTTGGAGTGCTGAGAGAGAAGCAGAGCACACGGAGGATGAGTCCGCTTCCGAAGATGGCGGAAGCTCCCTGGATGAGGACTACAGCAGCGGCGATGAAGTGATGGAGGATGGCTACAAAGCCAAAATCCTCAGCTTCCTGCAGGATGCTTCCCTGAGTGAACTGACTCTGATTCCCCAGTGTTCTCAGAAAAAGGCTCAGAAGATAATAGCGCTCCGGCCCTTTAACAGCTGGGAGGCTCTGGTAGGTCTGCATTCTTCCTTTCCTATCCCCAGCCTGCCTAGAGTCAAGGTGGCTTCAGCCTAGGGAGGCTTAGATGGGTGGCCGTATCCTCATTAGGCTGAAATGCTATGTTCCTCCTAAGCCAATAGCATTTCAAATAGTGTCATATGACCTGATTTTGAATGAATTAAGGGGTGATTTTTCTGGAAAACTCAAGCTGATTGGCTGACATTACTGTCACTCACTCTGTAGCACAGAAAGTTGGTTGATTTCACTGCAGAAGGGGAAATTAGAGCTTTCACTTGAGAAGGAGGTGTTTGCTAGCCTGTTCTGAGCTCTTGCAGCTGAAAACCCATGCAGGAGGGAAGAATGTGGCAGGACCTTTACTGCAGACACTTGTGCAGCAGCAACAGCAGCTTCCAGGGTAGCTCCATGATTGAAGAAGCCAGCATGGATATTTTCAATTTTAGGCAAGAAATGGTCGTTCTTTTTTTTTTTTTCTTTTGTGCCTTTATTCTACTGCAGCTTAGTGTCTAGCATGGTTTTGCTAGCTAAGCAATGCAGCCATTTTCAGTGGAATGAGCTGCTGTGTTTTAATTATGAAAGGTAAAGCGTCAGTAGGTTAAGCCACAATCCACCACGGAAGGGAAAACAGTATCTGCTGGTAAGTACATTATCTGCTGTCGCTCTGTTGTTACTTTCAGATGTTTACCATGGCTTTTTTGTAGAGTTCACATTTCATACAGTTTCAGTTAACTGCTAGACCTCAGACCTGCTAAGAGCAGTGTCCCGGTAAGAAATTTGAAATCTTACAATCTGTTACAGCAGATTGTCTTGATTTAATTTATTGGTACTTTGGATTTTAAAGCAGTAACTGTGCACAGGCCTTTTTACAGAGTAATTGATGTTTTTCATCAGTGTGCATTCTGAGCCCCCCCGCTGATGTATGCAAGAACTTTTTCAATATGTGTAAAACAATAACATTTATTATTCAGTGTGTGAAATATATTGCCATGAAAGAATAAGAGATACTAAACAGAATTTTAAGGAAAACAAAGTGATCTTTGTGTGTTGTGTTGTAAGGGAAGGGGGGAGACAAAAGGACGATATGTGAAAAAAATGAGTTACTGGTATGCTGCAAAAGAAATCCGTTTTGCCCCAAGCCTTTGGCTTCTCACAGAACATCTGTCATACAGCTATTACTTTCTAAACTTGTTGGATTTTGTCTGAGCTTAATTCTTTGCACAAGTATTTGCTACAGGGCTCTTCTCCTTTTCTGTGTTAAATATTTTACAGTAAAAAAAGACTGCATGGGCCTGTTTGCATTCAGACTTTGTCTTTCATGAAGATTGCTGCTGTCAGCAGCCACATGTTTATGTAGTATTGTGAATACTTGCCCAGAGTAGAGGTGGTTTGCAGCAGATTTCAGCAGATGTTTTGTATCAGTGTGGATTTAATTGTTTATAAAGATCCAGTAGCTCAGTAACCCAGTGTTTTCCCTACCAATTAATAAGGGTGGTTAGAATAATGGGGAGAGCTGATTCAGTTAGAGCATTAAAGAAATTGGCTTGGTTTTAAGTCTCTTTTTATTGTAATGGTATCTTGTATAACACAATGTGAAGTACTACAAGTTGTTACCACTTGTTCATTACTAGAACTGAGGAGGATATTAAGACTCTCAGTCTGAGATTAAAAATAAAGCCTACTTATTTGTAAATTGAATGTTTTATTCCAGGAAAACATAAATGAGAATGTCTTTTCTTATTCTAGATGTGGGGTTTTTTTTTTAAGTTGGACTAAGCTATTTTGTTTCAAGAGGATTTGAATTAATTTCATAAGCTCATAAGATTAATAAGAGCACTTGGAAATACTTAGTCTTTGGAGTAGATATTTCAAGTGTTTAACTTGATCTAGTAATGCTTAAAACACATATAAAAAACTTAGGAGACATGGTTCTCAAAATAATGGGAGAGAGCTGAAATTGTCTTTGCTTACAAAGAATAATTCATTTGGCAGTTTAGAAATGCCTACACTGTAGGTCAAGCACATTTTCCAGGAGGAAACCTGGAATCTTTTCCTAATATCCAACATCAACTTTCCCTGCCACAGATTCAGGCCGTTTCCTCAGGTCCTGTCCCTGTCACCACAGAGAAAAGATCTGTGATTCCATTACTGGTTCCCCTTGTGAGGAAGTTGTAACTGCAGTGAGGTCTCCCCTCAGTCTCCTGTGTTGGCTTCTCCCCTCTCTCTGCTGTTGCCTTTGGGATCCCGATGATACTCCACTGGCACACATTGTGGGCCAGCAGACAGAATGGTTCTTTCCTTGATGGAAGCACTTCTGGGCTCCAGTTGCCCTTCCTCCTCGTCAGAACTCCTTTATACAACTTGTTGGTGCTTAATATATTTTAATATATTCTCATTTCCCAACTGTGGGATTGCCTGCCTTCACTACATGCCAAGAAAAAAAAGCAGAGCCTAGACTGGCTCCCAGAGGAACTCAGCTGAGGTTTTGGGGTCTGGGTTGGTGGTCTTGCAGTTTTCTGCTTCTTCTGGTAAATGTGGGAGAGGAACTGGAGAGGGTTTAATGCTGTCCTCTTTCTCTTTTTTGAAGGTGTATAACTGTTACCTGATTGGATTTCCTTTTAGTGTAAAAACATATGTGTCAGTGTAAGACTTGCTATATCCTCTCATTTTTGTCATTCACAGAATTATTCTATCACAAAATAAGCTGTTTTACTTAGCATTTAAAGACTTTGTGGTCTACAGAAAATCTTAGAGAGTACACACAAGTTAATGTGCGTGTTCTGGAAATGTAGTGAAAAGTGTTACATTGAAATGCTGACACAGTGCATCACTTTGAGGGGAATGGGAGAGCTGAGCTGTCAGAGCTTGCTGTACTTGTCCATCCTATTCTGTACACTGCAGCAGTATATGAGCTAGGAGGTACAGACTCAAGGGAGAGTAGCTCCACCTTTGTCATCCCATTTTGTTTGGCTGCACATGTACAAACTGCCCCAAAAACCCAACTCCAGAACCACTGCACCAAAGCCAGCTGAAGGGGAGCAGCAAATGCATCAGATTAACTGCTTACAGTGGAAGTGGTGTTTGTTGATTGAGGCTGACTTTCACCCTTAGGCATTAAAGGGAAAGCCTTCATCATGTTGCTGGCGGAGTAAGCTCAGGCAGAGTGTGCTGGTGTGGCAATTCCAGGTGTGCTGGGAAAGCTCATGGCTTCAGTTTCCATGATGGCCTCACATTTTTGAGCCTCATTTGAGAAAAACTGAACTCGGGAGGGTATCAGAACCTCTAGAAAGCAAAGGCCACCTGTGGGATCAGTATTTTGAGCAGGGTAACACTCTGTGTTTCACATGCAAACCTGTGGCTAAAGTATTTCTTGTTGCAACTTGGACGTGGATGTTAATGTGCAGACATGAAACAATACAATTTCTGTTAATAACAGATGGCTCAATTCTCCACACCTTTATTTATGGATTACAGGATTTCTATTCATGCCAACCAAAGCTTTAGTCATCAAAACAAATGTTGAAATTTTGTAGGCATCTATTAAAAACTGTGTTCTTTTTTTTTTTTTTTCTAAATAGAGGTGTCTGTTTAGAAAATTTTTTTACAGGTATTGAAATGTGTATCTTAGCCTGGTCTAACTTAGGAGTGTTGGTATACTTTCTGGGGTTTGTTTAAAATTTAAAAAAGCACAAACAAAAACATACCCCTGGACTGTAATTGCCTCACTCTGGTTATTTTTTTAAATATGTCTATAATGAAAGCTGTTCTTTAAATTCTGTTTGTAATCTGGTCATAGTCTTCACCTTAACAAAACTTACTTTTACTCTGCAATGTGACAGTATTGGTGAGCTACTTAACACATAATAGCTGGATCATATGACTCCTTTTTTATGGAAGGAATTCTTGGAGAATATGTACATATGAAGTCTTGCGCTAAATTTTAACAGATGCCTGGTCTAAAATTCAGAAAAATCTGTGTGAAAGCTACTTCTGTTTTAATACAAGAATGGTGAATCCAAAGCAACTTGTATTCTTCAATTCTTTAAATACATTATTAAAAAAAAAAGCCTGTTCTTTACAGTGAAATATGCATAACTGCTTGAGAAAATATCATAATTACAAATATGACCCCAGTTACTGCAGAAATATTTTTAGTGGTAGGTTTTACATTTTCTGCAGGTGGCTCTACATGGAATTTAGGAGGAATCGATGGGCCTGAGGGGCCTGCTTTGATACAACTTGAGGCTGCTTGTCTCTGACACAAAATATTCATACTGTGATGAAGATCTGAAATGTAGAGGAAGGAAATACAGTGTATTTATAGTGTGGACTTGAGGAAGCAAGTGGTGGAAGTAAGGCTACTTTGTACTGGCACTGCTTGGTGACCACAAAATACCTGCACAATGCCTATGTCCCTTTGTCTACCTTTGTGGTAGAGTTAGAACTGGAACCAAGTAATGCTGAGCCCCAGACAGACCCATAACCAAATGTAACAACCTTCATTATAGATTCGTTTGCCTTGATGCCTGCATTATGCTTCCATCTTCTGCCTGTAGTGCCTAATAGGGTCTGTTTGAAAGGACATCTTAATGAAAATCAGTTCTTTTTTTTTCTTCCTTTTGGGGTTTTGTTCTGTTAGGGTGCCTGGCCTTCAAAACTGGCCTTTGCACTGTGTTGCCTCCTGTTGAGGATTTTGAGTTTCAATTGTATTTTATGTTAGTAACTCTTCAGAGAATTTTTATCACTTAAGATTTCAAGCTTCATAATGTGAGGAGCTTCGATGATGACCTTCAGTATGGATTCACGCAGTTTGCAGTGGGCCAGATGTAAGGAGTATATCGAATTTTGAGAGAAGATGAGGATGCTGTTGCTGCCTACTACTTGAATTATTGCCTGCAGCAGCTGTGGATTTTCACTGCAATTGCTATTACCACTGATCATAGATTTTTAATTATTATTATTTTGCAGTTTACTAAAATGACGAAGACTGCTGGTTTGTCAGAGGATATTGTGTGGAACTGCAAGGTACTGCTGAAGGAGAGGGATGTGGTTCTAAAGCTCATGAATAAATGTGAAGACATTTCCAATAAGCTGACAAAACAGGTAACCAGGATTACTAGAGATGGAGGATGTGGATGGAACATAGAGCAGCCCTCCATTCTGAATCGCAGGTATGTCTCATTTTTATCCTTTAGAAGGGTGTTGGACAATAAGGTGTTCTTGAAGACTGGGATTTTCAGAACTGTGGTCTCTAAAAGTAGAGTTGCAGATTTTTGATACTTAGTAGCCTTCAGTGAGAGCATCTAACATGTTTTTTAAGTGTATCAGGAAAGCTGGAGGACAGGAAAAGAGCATTAAAATTGTAACGGTGTTTTATTTCCTCCAGTTTCAAGTGAATGTAACAGCTAACCTTAAGCAATGGAATCATGAGCTGTCAACTTATTTCAAATAAAAAACCCAAGCAAACCTGTGTCTGTAATGGGGGACAGATTTCAAATAGGATTTGATTTCAAAAAATGCTTAGTTGAAACAAATCTGAGCAAACTGGGCAGGTTTATCAGCTGAATGAAAGACATTGGTCAGGAAGTGCGGGTATACCAATCTGGAACTCTGTATCCAATCAGAGTGGCAGCTGGGGTGTGTTGTGGGGAAGGATTTATTTCAGAGAGGTAAATCAGTAAGGATCTCCAAATGGATATTAGGAGGAATGTAAATGGATATGGATATGGTGGAGGGTATTATTCTAAGGGCTAGGAAACGTAGGTGTGTAGTGGGAAAGGCTAAAGTAGCAGCTTGAATTCCAGTTGGATGCTGTTGCAGAAGCAGAAGCTTCTCAGCTGTGTGAAAATAAAGCCTGGGAGGAAGGAGGAAGGATGTCACTGATGCTTCTTCTTTGGAAAAAGTGCTGAACTGAGTGACTTGCTGTTGAGTGTGTTTGGGTTTTTCTTTGGTGCTGACACAAATAGTAATTGTACAACAGAGCAAAATTAGGGCTGCAGCTGCAAAATGCCACTTAATTAATTGTGTATTTTAGAAATGAGTCTTTCTGTAACTGCTTTTATCTGGTTGTGTATCACTGATTGTAGAAGAGAAGTATTTCTTGTGTCATTCACTTTGATCATTTAAGGTCTGTGAAAATGGAGATAAGCAACTCAGTTGTGTACAGGTGACTGATTAAGAAAGTTTGTTTTTCACTACAGAAAGAGGTCAGGAGTGCATTAAAATAAAGGCAGTGTTAAGTCTGCCAGTCTGTGATTACCATAAGTGTAAAGTTGTGTTTCAAGGAGAAACAAGTAAAAGGTGGTAATAAGCTTGCTTGTTTTTAACAGTTTGGAGCTGAAGCCATATCAGAAGATTGGTTTGAACTGGTTAGCACTGCTGTATAAGCACAGATTGAATGGCATCTTGGCTGATGAAATGGTAAGTGTGAAACTGCTTATTTAAGAATTGTTAAAATTTTGCAAAAAAGACTTTGTTAAATCCTTAAAAATTAAAAAAAATCCTAGAAACCTCCAGGAGATTATAAGTAATCCTGAATTGCAAACAGTTCTCCAAGATCTTAGAAGCTGCTGAGCTCCTTTCCATTTGGAAATCAAAGGTAGCCTAAGATTGATGGACACTTACAAATCACATAGTGTCTTCTGGTGCAATGGAACCAGTTTCTACCACAACAGCTTATTTTCAAACCGTTGAGTTTAACATCTCCTTGCCCAAAAATATAATTAATTCTACAGCATTTAGTATAGTGACCCCCCTATTTTCTCCATTTCTTCACCAGTTTCAAAACAGGCAGATAACAATACAGGAAAACCAAGTGGGTAGAAACCTTCTCTTCTTCTCCAGAAACAGCATTTCCACCATCTCTTGTCATGGCACTCCTCATCAACGTTCAACTAAGAGACACAAGCTTATGGGTTTGAGGTTTTGTTAAATGCTGACACCACCCGTAGTTGTACAAAGGAAAAAACTTACTGATGCAGCTGCTGAATTTGTGGTCTGTTGTTTTTAATCCTGGCTGTTGTTTCTCTTCTGATGAACCATGAATGAAAGCACTGCTTTGCCTTGCTGTTATTTAGGCAGTGTTTCTCAACTTCTCTGTTTCATATTAGTAAAAATATGGAGGTTTTGTGGTAAATACACAAAATTTTTTAATTCATGATGCAGAAAACAGGAAAAGTGAATGTTGGTGAAAATATAGGCTTATCTTTAATCTGATTAATTGATATTAATTAATATTAAATTCCACTTCAGAAGTAGCTGGAATAGCCAGTTGTACAAGTGGCTCAAATGGAAATTAGCATTTAGTTTCCCAATAATCATTTTTCTGCACCATTGGCTCAGGAATGTAAGTTTTTGGAGGTAATTTGAGGGATGAACTTGAAATAAGATGAAAGACTTCATTAATTGAAAAGATCAATCTTTGTTCAAATATTGAGCAGAAATTATGAAGAAGTTTGATTGAGGTTGTGCTTAAGAAGGAATTGTCTTCTATAAAATTGTTTAGTCAGAACAAATTTTCTAATCAGATTTCTCATCTTTACTGGGCCATCACTACACTGTAATTGTTGTATGAGTTCAAAACAATTTTATGTCACGCAGATTGTAAATTTTGTTTAAATGGTTTTATTTTCTCTTAGGGCTTAGGAAAAACAATTCAAGCTATTGCATTCCTGGCTTATCTTTACCAAGAGGGCAATAAAGGTCCCCATTTGATAGTTGTGCCAGCTTCAACATTAGGTAAGTTACAACCTTCAAAAATAGTTTTGTTAGGGCAAAAAGAACCAAACCAATCATGGACATATTGTAAAGCAAAGCTAATTTAATGAAAGAAAATTGTATTTTCTTATGATGGTACCCAGCTCCTTAAGTAATTTGAATTGGAATGCAGACCATACTGCAGGCATGCTTGTTCTGAATTAATTAGATTTAGCATGGAACTTTTTTAGACAATCTGTCTGCTTCAAAAAAAATGAAGCTGCTTGTTACAATCTGAACATGTGTAGCAAAGTAGTCTTTTTACTTATTGAATATTGGCTGAACTTGTTAGTCTTCAGGCTGTGCTTAGGGTTAGGTTTCATGACATTTTAAATATTCACTGGTTTTTTTTAGTCTTTACTGCACAGCATCTGTCAAAGCAGATGCAAATCCTGAAATGATGAAGCTGTCTTGTGTGTTCTGATGGTTTTATGGCCTCAGTTGAAATTGGAGAGAGTATGGTGGAATTAAATGTTAGCAAAGTGGATGAGGTTGAGCAGAAAATGGTTCTTGATGGAATTAAATTTGGATTTATTGAATGATGAGGGAAGTAACAAGTTGTATTTAGAAAGTAAATGCTGCTTTAATATAAAATACTTACTTGGGCTTCAAAAATTTCTCTTGATGCATCAGAAAAGTCTCCAGTTGTACAGCTTAAGTTTGAAATCCTCATTTTTAGTGTGCTTTCAAACTCCACTGGAATCTGCTTTTAAAAACAGCTCTTAATAATGCATATATCACTTAAAACCTGAGGTGTGCGTAGTACCTGAACAAAGGTGCTTTTGTAAAGTCAGTCTGAGTTCCAGTTGTAGAGACAGGTTGGAAATGCCTGGGCATTGCAGTCTCCTGGAATTTTCCTGACACTATTCCAGAGGTGTCTTCTCACCCCTGAGCTGGGTCCCTCCCCTTCCCAAGCGGCATTTAGCAGAATCCCCCTTCTGCTGGGGTTTGGGGTCAGCACTTATGCTGGCTGTCAGGCAGCTTCCCCTTGGGCACAGCAGTGCTGCCTGGGGCTGCTGTGCTGCTGCACACCTGGAGCTGTACAGCAGGGATGTCAGGCCTCTGCCTGCTACCAGAGGCACTGTCTCTCCTGGTGACATACTTCTGCAGGCAAGTACTGACAGATTAGGAGATTTGCTTTCTGGGGATTTAACTGTCTAGGGAAGAAACCGAGCTGCAAAGTTACACATTGTATTTATTTCACACAGTGATTACAGACCGTGCAGGGCCTGTTCCTGCAGGAGTTTAAAGTGCAAGCTGGTTGAGCTACTAAAGCCCAGTTGGGGTTGATTCAGCTTCTTACTTAGCAGATTCAGTTTCTTACTTAGCAGTTTTCCAGTTTTAAGGCAGAATGTCTCTTAACCTTTAGGAGAATTTAAAGGGATTGGCATTAAAATCAGATGTTTGGGTTGATGCTGAGGTGTGAAACAGCAAGACATAATAAATTATAAATTACTTGGGTTTTGTTTTAATGTTGTCTTACAGATAACTGGATAAGAGAAGTTCATCTGTGGTGTCCTGAACTGAATGTTCTCTTTTACTATGGTGAGGAATCTAGTTAAGAAGTGAATCCAGTAATGCAGTTGCTTGCATGGCCAGTGTAAGAAAAGATGAATTGCTCATGGCAGTGTTGTTTTAAGACAGTTGTTGAAGTACACAGATTTATTGATGAGTGATTTCTCTGCAGTGTTTTTAATTGTTACATATAACAATTAACGTATATAAATATATTTAATTGAAATCATTTATGATTTGTCCTTCTTTAGGATCCCAAGAAGATAGGAAACATCTCAGGTTGGACATTCACAATAAAGTCGTTGATTTCAACGTGATTGTGACTACGTACGTACAGTTAAAACACCACAAGCAGGGAGCTTTATTGAGGGCCTGCTGACCTCTAGTGGTGTAGGAAACCAGACCATTTTAGGAGCTGGGTTTCGCATAATGGTTAACTAGGGTTTTAGGATTATGTAAGAGATACTGTGTCATAGGTGCTTTAGATATCTGTCTGTCAGCATGTGTATTACAGATAATATTACATTGTAATAGACTTCAGCAGAGTTTTAGGAAATGATACTGAGAGCATTGGCTCATAAAATAAACTGAAATACTTTGCCAGTAATGAACTCTGTTGTGGTTGGTTACTTCCAGGCAGTTCTACTGCCCCTCATGTACTTTCTCCATAACTCTTATCAATATTAGAGAATTTAATTTGATTGTGATAACAGTGCATTCATTTTCAGAGAGAGACTAAGTGCAGGTGATATTTGTCTCTGACAGATACAACTCTGCAATCAGCAGCTCTGAAGATCGAGGACTGTTCCGCAGGCTGAAGCTTAACTATGCAATTTTTGATGAAGGTCACATGCTCAAGAACATGAGCTCCATCCGCTACCAGCACCTCATGACAATTAATGTAAGAGGTTTGGTTATGGCTGGGTTAGAGGGGACAGCTCCTGGCTTTTCTGTTTGGTAGTTACAAGCAGGGGGAAAATGGAATATTAACTGTAATGTTCAAATACACCTAACTTTAGAGGAACTAGAGTATGCAAGTGCTTTTAAGTGTTGATGTGGTCTAAGGAGTAGATCCTGCTTTGTGATCACTTCTGGGACATGAGCTCCCAGAGAAATGTAATAAATTCCCTGTACCATCTACCACTACCATTACAATGATGGTAGTGCCTGAGTTTCAGTATTAAGCAAATTCCCCATTACGTCCCATAGTAGTGAAGATTTTAAAGATGCTGTTCTGATTACTTGTGCTGAAACCTCGTAGTACTTCAGGACCTGCTCTGATAGGACTACTGCAACTTGTTTTTCAAGTTCATGCTTTCATCAATAGCCTTTTTGAAAAGCTAATCTTTAAGCAATAAAACGTGCTTGTACTTGCAATTCAAAGCTTGTGCTTAACTACTGTATGACATTAGAGAACTTGGTATGGGAGCAGCAATTAGCACAGTCATCAGGAGGAAGAAAAAGTACCCCAGACAACAAAAGAAACCCAACAACAATAACCAAAACAAAGCCCAAACAGAACAATCAAGAAGAAGCCTAATAGACCCAGGAGTGCTTTTTTAGTTGTCGTAAATTGGTGCACAGTTCCCCACAGATCTGTAAACAGTTTTGTTGACTTAACAAGGAAATTATTCCATGAGTTCCACATATATTATAAGTTTAAATAGTTATCATTTAAACCAAGTTCATTTTCTCACTTCTCCATGGCTGTGGTTTTTTGCCAATAATATTTTCTAGCCCATTTGACAAATGTTTCTCCTTGCTCTTTGCACTTTGGACAAACAGGCCAAGAATCGCTTGCTGCTCACAGGGACTCCAGTTCAAAATAATCTGTTGGAATTGATGTCCCTCCTGAATTTTGTCATGCCCCATATGTTCAGCAGTAGCACAAGTGAAATTCGAAGAATGTTCTCTTCAAAAACAGTGAGTACCATGAATTCTCCTCTTGAAAATAACTTCTTTGTGCTAGAAGACTGCTATTGCTGCGCAGCTTCTGTTTCATTGATATCTTATGGAAAAAGGTAATGTGATTATGAAAATCTACAAAATGAAATAATTGAGTACACCTTTTAAATTAAAATATACTGCAACAAGGTATCTTTGAGTATTAATGGTCAGGTGAACTATGCCTGTTTTGGCTGGGGTTTTCATCAAGTTAGAGAAGTTAAGATGGTGATGTTACAGCTGAAAACTTCACTCTGCAATTGAATTCTTTCAATGTTTTCCTTAGAAGAGTGCTGAAGAACAAAGCATATATGAGAAGGAGAGAATTGCACATGCAAAGCAGATAATAAAGCCATTCATCTTGAGAAGAGTAAAAGATGAGGTAACATTTTATCTTTAGAATGATGGATTTGAGTTATCAAAAAAGCCTGATAATCTCTGAGACTCAACACCATAATATGAGATGAAATTACTTACTGATCTTAGAAAATGTTAATGGGCACTTGCAGACTTCGGTGGCCTGAAGGGGGTAACACTGATTAGCAGGGGAGTAGATCCCCAGTACTGCATATAATAAATATTATTTCATGCAGTTCTGGAGTGTGCAGACCATGTTACTTGATGGGGAGGTTCATGTATAATCTAGGTCAAACCTGGGTTGAATTGCCGCCTGAGTTAATGAAGTTGCAAGCAGTGAAAGGAGCTGGGATGAGGAGAATTACCAGAGTATCATAACAGCTACAAGAGAGTGCAGAATTACTGATGGTTCACAATCAGTAAAACAATGCGGGTTTTATCTGGTATCATTTTGTTTTGTCAGGTTCTTAAACAACTACCTCCCAAAAAAGATCTCATTGAACTGTGTGCCATGTCTGATAAACAGGAACAACTCTACTTGGCTCTTTTAAACAAGCTCAAGAAAACCATTAACAGTAATGGTACGTAAGGGCCTTGTTTCCTTTTGGTGGATTTTGTCATGCTGACACATATGTTGAACATGACTACAGTCTTTGCTTTGTAGAAATGTCTAATGCTCATAAACTGTCTATATCCCTTCTATGAATTTGTTTGAAGTTCAGTAATAGGTGAATTTTCAAACTGAGTTCTTGCAAACAAAGCTGTGCTGAGAAATAAAAGTGTTTCAGATGGTTCTTTTCTATAGTAGTTCAAAGATGCCTTCTTTGTTTACAGAGAAAAACTCTGATATGGGAAATGCAATGATGCAACTTAGAAAAATGGCCAATCACCCACTTTTGCATCGTCAGTACTACACAAATGAAAAGCTCAGGACAATGTCCACCCTCATGCTCAAGGTAAGGGGATGAGATTCAGAAGCAATCCTTCATTGTTCAGAATTTCTAGTGCACGCTTGTTTCTTTTGTGTGTTTTGTTGTCAGGCTTCTGGTCAAAAATGTGTCTTTGCCATGCTTCATTCATTGTTGCTGCTTTTTATTTCTCTGCATCTGTTCAGTGCTCTAGTCAAGCTCTGTAGGTATTTAACACTGATTTTTGTATCGTGAGAATGGAGAGAACAGTTGTGGGGCTGCAATTATCTCCTTTTCATAAACTCTGCCTTAGCACCTCTTCCCTCCACCCCAGAATTTAAACCCGAAGTGTTTATGGAAAAAATTTTAGGTGGGCACTTGAGTTTAGTACCTTTCTAAGTAGCAAGAACTGAGTAGTACAGAAGTAAAATAGGGAAGGCCTAAGTTTGATCTATTAAGGTTTTTTTTTTTTAATTTGTATGAGGTTAATGGCTGAGGAGCTTGGGAAAATTGTTGGTAATGTCTAAAATATAAAAAAAACCTCAGCATGCAGCAGGTGTTCTAAAAAAGTTGCAGCTGGCTTTGAATATTCTTCAGCTTTGTCTTAAAGTGAAACCCCCCAGACAAGCTTGGGGAAGCAAGAAGTGACCCATTGAAAGGTTTTTATCCCTTTTTACTTCCATACCATCATACTGTCCAGATGTGGCTTTTTTTTCTTCTTTCTTCCAGGCATGACATTCCTCTACCCACCCTACCTCTTGGGCTGGGCTTTCCATGTCTTCTACCATCTATCCAAGGATTGGACCTCCCTTTTAGGGAATGTGTCTTCAGGGGAAGAGGTCTGATAAAAGGGGTAAAAGGTCATAGGGCTTGGGAAATAGGTAATTGTTATGAAGGTTTAGCATATCCTTCTTAAGTTTTTGGCAGCATAAGTGCTTGTGAGAGCTAAACTGTGAAGTAATTATCCTCTCCTATGAACCTGAAGTTGAGATTTCCTCTTTCATTTCTTGCATGAGCCAAGCTCTAGCATTTGTCCATGTTTAGGTGTGCTACTTTTTTCCTTCAGAGATTATGGATGTTATTGTGTGGTGATTTTGTTTTTAGTTCTCTGGTGAGGTTGTGTATTGCATTATTTCCCTTTGTTTTTGCTAATAGGAACCCACACATTGTGATGCTAACCCTGACCTTATCTTTGAAGATATGGCAGTAATGACAGATTTTGAGCTGCACGTGCTTTGTAAGCAATATTCTCACATCAATGACTTCATGTTAGACGTGGATCAGATCCTGGACTCTGGAAAGTTTAGAGCATTGGAACGCATTCTCTCTGACCTTAAAGAGAAGGTATTACAGATGGCTGAAGATTTTTCCTGTCCAAAGAGTGTCTCTAAATAACTGGTTAAATTATTATCTGCCAGCTCTCTATGCAACCCAGTTGCTTTGCTGTGGAGTTTGACAGTGTAACTTAGTGCATGTGCAGAATTGAGAAGCAACACTTACAGCTTTTAATGTGCAGCCCTGTGTATGCACATCACTTTAGAGACAGCCAAAATAAATTTTCCCAGTTTACCAGGTTTCAGAGTATTCATCCCAAGTTAACTACTCTATTAATATATGAAGTCTTGCATAATTTTCACACCTCATGGATTTGGACATTCTCTTGGCAGTTGAATAACTGTATTACATTAGAATAATCACGTGAGTGTTACGTGGAAAGGGAGGAGGAGGTCCCTGCTTGAAGCCCTGCCCAGAGATTCAAATAGGTTTATTTTGCAAATAACTGTGTGCCCATATTGCTTCAGAGTATCCTGAATTTGAGCAGGAGGGTGCTGTGGATCTGACTATTTCAGACAAAATAGGGCTACTCTGTGTATTACATGAAATATTTAAATTTAAGTTTTGAATTAAAGTATTTTGATGTTTATGCATGAAGTGATCTGTTGCTTATGCATTTGATATGTGATTTGTTTGAGCCACCTAAGTACAAAGTAATTAAAATATTACTGCAATAGCAGTCAGTGAATTAATGCAGAACTACTGGATATGGAATCTGCACCGCAAGTCAATCCTGACTTGATGATACTCAGCTTAGTCTTTTATTTTGGAAAACAGGGATTGTGTGACAGTAAAATGACATATTTGCATCAATAAAGAATTTTTATGCTTCATAGTTGACACGTTTCAAAATTTTTGCTTTGCTTTGTCCTTTTCAGGGTGACAGAGTTGTGTTGTTCAGCCAGTTCACTATGATGCTGGACATCTTGGAAGTTTTTCTAAAACACTGGCAACATAGATATATTAGGCTGGATGGAAAAACACAAATTTCAGAGAGGTATGTGACTCTTGCCAAAAATGAGAGAAAGTGAATGTGTTGGAGAGGGGGAGGTGACTTTGGATCCTTACCTTTGTTTTCCAGCACAGAAGTCTGTGCTCACTGGACACTGACCACAGAAGGTGTTTAATGTTGAATTTCAGATCACCTTAGTAAGGGTGAGGCTGAAAGATGAGGTTTAGGTGGTGGGGTTAACAGTCTTAGCCATGGAAATGAAAAATATGTGTCTTCAGCAGTTCCTGTTGTATTTGATTTCTGTCAGCCTGTCATAACTCCTGTGGCTATTCCTTGGAAGTAGAGTGTATCTCTTTCACAACAGGCAGATACATTCCTTTGTTTCTCTAGGACAAACCTTTCTGTCTGTCCCTGCAGCTGAAAATGTTTCAATGCTTTTCTTGTTTGAGCTGAACTGGTTTTCTTTCTTTTAAAAAGAGAGAATTTTTGAAGATTTTTTTTTGATGCTTTTTCCTTCATTTCAAAAAAAGCTGTCATTCTTGTTGTGATGTAACTTCCCATGTAGAGCTGATACCTGCCTCTACCCTTGCATGTGCAGTTAGTACAGGAGATTGTCATGAAGCGAAATTCATCCCCCGCCTCCCCATTCATTTCATTTCAGTCTTGCATTGTCCTCTCACTGACTCTTTGTGTTCTGTGATCATCAAAAATCTTTTTCAAACCCTCTTTTCACTCTTTGCTATCCATCTGTCACTCTGTATTTCTCTGGTCACTGCAGAAGACTGTTGGTACCCTTTTTCCTGCTGCATAACATCTGTACTTTGGAGCTGCTGTGCAGTGCCATTGTCCTCTCTTCCAAAAGACCCTCCCAACTTCTGTGTTCAGCTCTGGAGCCGGTGTGGAGTGTTTTCCAAGGCCTGATGCATGCTGTCTTTGTGTTCTGCAGGATACATCTGATAGATGAGTTCAATACAGACATGGGTATATTTGTATTCCTTCTGTCCACCAAAGCTGGGGGCCTGGGCATTAATCTGACCTCGGCCAATGTTGTTATCCTTCACGACATTGACTGCAACCCTTACAACGATAAGCAGGCCGAAGACCGGTGCCACAGAGTGGGGCAGACACGGTAAGAGTTTTTCAAATGACAGTGCTTGGTTTTCCTTGGAGGAGAGCTTTCAAAGGAGGCTAAAAGGACAGTATTTATCATTAAAAGTTCTGAGCAGAGACTTGTGTAGAGCAGCTGTGGGTTGTGTGGGAGCTAGGAAATGTAATAGTCTTAGTCCATGTTGCTGGCAGAACAAACCTTTATTTACACTTTCCTCCTTTTCCTAGTTCATTATACCTTTTGAACTGTGCATAATTCGTAAATTTCCTGGTGCTGGGAACTATTCCAAGGTAGATCTGAATTCTTTGGGACTATCTGGCCAAGCTGTTTGTTCTCTTCAGGAGACTTCTAAGCTTTTAAGTATCACCCTATCCTAGAGAGTGGAACCATAGAATGTATGGAATTTCAACTGTATTCAACAGTAAAAGGGAAATAGGGGGAATTGGACTTGTTTATATTGATGGATATTTTTGTGACTGTCCAGATATTTGCAGTGGCTGAGAGTGCAGGAGAAAATGTGTTTTCTGGCAATACAGAGCACAGGTATTCCAGAGAAAAATCTAGAAGCTCTTTATATTGCTCTCTGATTCATTTCCCCATCCTTGCTTTAAACCCCAGCCAGCTGAGCCAAGTCATAGCATCCTTCTCTTTTGCATTAATCCAAACTAGGCAAATGGATTTTTTTGGCCTTTTTCAGAGAAGTACAAGTCATAAAGCTCATCAGTAAGGGTACTATTGAAGAAACCATGCTCAAAATCAGCCAACAGAAATTGAAGTTAGAACAAGATATGACTGCAGCAGAATCAGGTGAGTGTCTTGCACATAATGATGACCATTTAAATAAATTAAAGCTGCAATATGTTACTCTGAAAAAAAGAATGTTCTTCATGCAGGCAAGCCTTTTTTTGTTTGGGGTTTTTTATGTTGAACTAGAAAGATGTATTTTTGCTGGCTGTTTTTGATTTGACAGGAGGTGCCCTCTGAGTCTGACCCAGAAATCAGTGACCAAGTCCTAGAAGCAGAGGATTTTTTTAATGTTTTGGGGATGTAGGCTTTTATCTGTTTATGCAAAATATTTTAAGCTGTACTAATGCTTCTCTTTATTCCTCAGGAGAAGAAGGAACCATTCCTGCAGATATAGCTACGCTATTAAAAGCTTCATTGGGTCTCTAAAATGTAAATATGTTGTGAAATTCAAGGAAGAAATGTGATGAGATACCCCAAGGACTCTTACATTATTGTTGACCAGGAGTTTTATGAACGTTTATAACTTTTTGTAGTTTCATTGTTTTATTGCTCATGATATTGAAAATTTTTAACACCAATAGCATTCTTTTGATGCTTAAAAGCATAAATGACCCAAATGTGCCAACCTCAGATGCTAAATAAAGGTTTTACAGATCAATTTTGAAAATGGGGACCGAAGTAGTAATTGTTTTAACAAATCTGCTACTGCTTAAGATTTGTCAGTATTTTTGTAATTATTTCTACCTCCAAATATATATGTATATATATAAACTGTCTGTTTCACTGGATTCTGCGTGTAGATTTTTTTTATACGTGCCTTATTTGACAATGCTCGAGTCTGTTTCTGCTTGTTTTGGTTCATTTGATGTACCGTACTGATTTTGTATCAACTTGTTCCAATAAAATGCCATAGATTGACAAAATGTTTTTGTGGTTGCAGTGGTTTGGGGCAGGTGAGGGGATGAAAATGTGCATGTTAAAAATCAATTAGCTCTCAAACCAGCTGGAATGTTCCAATTGAACTGGCCTGGCTTTGTCCAGCAGTAGTTAATTACCAGTGTGTCATTATACTCTAATTACAGTGGTGTGAGGATATTGATTGTAAAAACAGAACTCCTGCCAAATGGTTTGGTCAAGTCTGTGGGTGTTGTGGTCAACTGTACATGATTTCTGCAAATTCAAAATGGTGGGAAATTAAAGCTTTTCCAAAACTTGTTTTCCAAGTCTGGACTAAACTGCTTGGCTTTTCCTAGAAATGTTCTGTGGCTGTGCTGTCTGTTCCAAAATGCACAACTGAAACAAGGTGAGGATGTAGTCTATTGTTTGAGAAGAGATATGGGTAAGAAACAGTTTTCCATGCTTCTTTATTTCCACTGGTTCTGCTGAGCTAAATAGTGGGATTTAACAGAGAACCACTGGTGTTTAATGCTACAGCTAATTAGGTTGTGTGTTTCTGTTGAGCACGCTGCTAACCCAAATCTTATCCAGTTGTACCTGCATGTTCTCTCTTGCTTAGTTCAAGTGTGGATTGAAACAGGATCCCTGCCCTTCAGGGTGGGTTGTGTGGTATGCTGGATGTGTCTGGGCTTTTTGTTTTGAGCTCTGGAGGAGCAGTGGTTACCCTTGGGGTCAGTATCTGTCTGTAGGTGCTGTGGAACTCTGCCTTTCCTCCTTGTGACTGTTCCTACGGTTTGTAGCTGGGGTCTCAGGAGATGGCAGGGCCACCATCCTGGGAGATAGCCACAAACTAACTGGATGCAGTCCTGGGCAGCTGGCTCTAGGTGGCCCTGTGTGAGCAGGGGCTTGGACCAGAGGTCACTTCAACTATCCTGTGATTCTGTTTTTCTGATTGGGAAAGATGTACAGAGGGAAAAGAACACAGAGCCACTCTCTGGAGTCAGTTGCTGAAGAAGAGAGGAGTTTTGGGAGCTAAAGAAGGAAAAAGTGTATGAAGAGCCAGAGCAAAGCACACAAGGAGTTGCAAAGCAGGTGAAGATGGGAATGAGTAAAGGTTGTTTCTTTCTGTTCTGACAATACCTGAGTTGTCTCTCTGAGGGGTTGTTTGGCATCACTCATGATTCAATGAAACAATACTTGGGGTGTGAGGGGAAAGTACATGTGAAGGGAAATACTTTCCCAACAGTGGCGATTTCCAGCATGGAGTGTTGCCCAAGTTTGTTGTGGTTTCTCTGCTTACACCACACAATGGAGACCTCTCACAAGCACTTGTCTCCCCTTGAGTTTGTGTAAACCACTTTCATCCACAGCAGTCCACATTGCCAAGATTTCCACCTGCCTTTTCTCCAGTCCTGGAAGAGCAAACCCTTCATTTGTTCTAAGCCTGGCTGCCACCACTGACCTCCAGTTTGTGTCTCCTACTTATTGGCATAGGTACCGAGCTGTTAAATGTTTTTGCAGCTGGCATGTTTATGGAGAACTGCTGCTGGTGTGGGCACCAGCTCAGCTGGGCAACTGCTTTTTGGCTTGTTTTGGAGGTTTTTATTTGGTTTTTTTCAGGAGTAGAGCATTAACCTCAAGCTTCTCAAACACTTTTTTCAGGCCCTTGAATTTTACTGACTAAGTGGGTCTTTTTACTTTTTTTTTTTTCTTAGTGTTCCACATATTTTCTCTCTCCTTTTAACTTGATTTCCTCTAGATTGGAAGACTGCAGTAGGCAAAATGCTGTTGAGATTGCACCTCTCCATGAAGGTGTATTAATATTTTTTCCCTTTTAAGAGTGCACAAAACATGATTTGCTTTGATGAAGCACAGTGTTAGTAGAGGGAGGATGTGATTGCAACCACACTTCTGTGAATCAATATTTATTACTCTATTAAATCTGTATTTTAGATTCTCTTGCAAGTGGATACAAGTGGTAGATTTTGATTTGATACAGCACAGCCATCTGAAGTTAATTTAAATGATTTAGAAGTTAATAACTTAGGATGTTTGTCATACTGAAAACTAAACAAGCATTTGTTTCTCTGAGCAGCTGATCTACATGACGCTCTTTGGCCTTTTCTGGATCCAGGCTGCAATAGCTGGCAGTGCTTGCACTCTGTCCTTGAGAGCCAGAAGCCTGGGGTATTTGTCTGCCAGGTCAGGCTTACAGGACAGAAGTGTTGTGCTGCACACATCCCAGTAGAAATCAGCCCACGTTACCTAGTGGAAATGGGACAGAAAGCAGTAAATTTTAGTTGGTAATCTCAAAAGCCAGGACTACTAATATTCTCAAAAAACTGAATTTATCTGTTTTAAGTTTTCATTTTGGGGCTGGGGTTTTTTTTAAAGCCCATTATTACAGGGCTAGTAGTTAGGTTCCAAGGCAAGGCTTGACTTCAGTAAATATTGGTTCAAATAAAGTCCTGGCCACAAATATTAGTTGTGTTACAATATTAGTCTTTCCTGCTGAAACTGCTGCAGAAAAGAGTTTGGAGTAAAAAAGGTCCAATGTTTATACAGAGGTTTTTTGTATTGCCTTATAAATAAGTTGGTGATGATAAACAGGGTTCTGTGTAGTCATGAATTTATGTTCACAAGTTCAAAGAAAGGCATTTAAAATGTTTTGTGTCAACATACTTATGAACATGCATTTTCTGGTTTAGAAAATGCAGATCCTAGTCCTGTTTTGCCTCACTTTTCTAAGATTGTGGAAAACAATTTTCACTTTGCAATTAAGCGACCAGTTGTGTATTGGTAAGAATAAAGGGCTCAAAGTGTGGGGAAGAGTTCCTTCATGGCCTGACATGAAACCCAGAAATTCAGCAGTAGGCCATTACTTGAGTTTTCTGGCAATCTGATGGGAATGGGAGAAACAAAAATTATACTTACAGAATTCCCCACCAGCCACTGCTTATCGCCTAAGAAAGTATCCAAATCTTTCAGTAGCTCAGGTGCTTTGTTGGTGAGGATATCATCAAATGCTTTTTTCTGGTGGAAGAGCAAAACAGAGATGCACAGCAGTCAGCAAAACTGAATTTTTTAGGTTTTATTATTTATGAAAAAGAAAGCTGAAATATGAAAAAGATTAGGGTTAGATACCAAAACATGGCATTCATGGCTTGCTGAGCTGTGACTTAAAGCCAATTCCTTAATGAACACCTGAGTGCTCCTTGATGCTGACATGATATTTGTGGTGATGTGCTAACAGAAAAAGCATGCAGCCATGGCAAGGCAGGAGCTCAGCCATAGGTTTGGGAAGAATCCAGCTGCAAGACAGATTCCTAATGTCTCATAGCAATTTTTAAGGGACTCTTGAATGTTATCTTTTCTAGTGTGCAGACTCTCAGATTTCCAGAATCCCTTGTGCTCAGTCTTTCCACGCAGTCAGTCAGATGCTGGTCAGTTATCTTTGCTTATCAACCCTTCTTATGGGAGTTGTGGAACTTGGATTTTGAGCTTTTGGTGGGGTTGATTTATCTTTGAGCTTTAATGTTCATGTTATTTTGCTTTTTTGTCCCTGCAGCAGTAAGATTTGAGGTGGCTAAAACTTGTTTTTAAAGGATGAGCTAAAGGCTCCAGCCTTAGTGAGGTTATGGCGGTGGTTCTCTACAGGCTGTTCCCCATAGCAGAAAGCCTTAAGACTGCTTTTAAAAGGGCTAAGCTGGTTCCTTTGGTGAGGAAAACTGCTTCTGATTTTCTTTTCTCACCTGCATGGAAATAATTAAGACTGCAGACTGTTGTGATCATCTGGTCAACTCACATGGCACAGTTTTTGCAGTTACTGTGCTTGGCCTAATTTTGGAGGAACACGCTCAGGCTTGGGTAAATAAGCACTGGTGTACAGGAATGGAATTATTTCTACAGCTTTAACAGGTGTAAAAAGAAAATTGGAAGAGGCAGAAACCTAAATGCAGACTGAAATCGAATCAGTGTTTCTACAGGCATGATCGAAGATTTGACATCATTTTCTGCTTCTTTTAAGAGCTTAGTAACTGGATGAGGTGACTGAAAGTATCAGCTGGGAGTTTGCAGTCCAGAAATCTCATATCTATCTGTGCCCTGGATTGTAGTATTTCCTTTCTTTTAGGTAACTGATCCCTTCCCCACCGTTTTACCCTGCAAAGAAAACCCCAAGCTGTTGTGTGATTGTGATGGTAACAGCGTTCCCCAAGTACAGGAGTGCACAGCCAAGGTGCGAAGCTGGCGGGGACAACCAAGATCCCTCTTCTGGAGTGGCACAACCTGCTCCTCTCAACCCTGGAGCTCTGCAGTGGTGGGTGCAAAGCTTTGCAATGCCAGCTGTGTTTTGGGGAACATGGGGTGAAGGGGGAGTCTGTGCCTGGCACGGAGGGAACTTCCACGGGCAGCTTCCAGCTCTGCTCCCCTGGTTTGCTTTGATTTCTTTTTGCTGCTGGCTAGATGGAGGTAACACCTCCTCTCACCATTCCCTGGGTGTGTGTTCCTGTGAGCACTGGTCAGGCTTGGGGAGGTGTTTTGGCTTCAAACAAAAATCAAAACTTAAATCTGGCCTGGTGAGACCGTGAGATGCCTTTTTGACCACAAGGTGGTGGCAGCGGGTCCGGGAGGAGAGAGGGAGGAAGGACAATGTTGGGAGCGTGGGAAAGTGAGATTCCCGACCATCCTTGGCCCCAGCACATAATTTAGCATGCATACGTGCGGACTGGCACATTTGGGTTGGCTGCCAGCTCTTCCCGTCTAAATTAATCACTGGTGACACGATCTGGGTCCTTTTTTGGAGAAGTGCTTGGGTACAACAGGAGCTTCCCCACGGAAGGGCAGCAGTGCTGACTCTGCCACCAGTACATCTGGTGGAGTGTGGCTCCTCTGAAATGATTAAAACTCATGAGTCACCTTACCCTCCCCAAACAAGGAAACCTAAGGAAATCACTTGGACATGTAAGTAATTCATACCTTTAAGTACTAAACCTCCAAATTTCAGATTTTCTCCTGCAAGACTTCATAATATTTTCATATTGTTTCTTTATTTATTATGGGTTTGGAGCACCATTTTTTACTCTGTGGTCTCTGCAATAAGATACCTTAATAATGGGTATCTCATTACCTAGTAATAAGATACCCTAATAAGATACCATATTAAGCATTTCAGATAATGATCTGAAATGTTGCCTTTGAATAAATAAATGGAAGGTGGCTGCACTGACAGTTTATGGTGAGAGCTGTTGTTACACCTCCATTTCCCTAAGAGGGTCAGGTTGTCTGCTAGGGGCAGAGCTGTGCAGAGCCTTTGTAATGCTGGAGTGAAATCATCCATTGCCTTTGTCTCCCAGCAAACTGATCTGTGTGCTTGCTTTTGGGATTCTGGTGAGAGGACTGGCCTGATGCCAAAGGAGCCCCAAATGCTGTAGGACAAGCCTGTGACTGTGTGTTCAAGTAGCCATGGCACCACAGCCTGGTGTCAGCAGCACTGCAGAGGACCAACGTGAGCTGTGACATCTGAAAAGCACAGTGAGGGCTGTGCTCCCTGCTCTGATTAGCAGTGCCTGCTGTCCTGACAAGCAGTCATCCCTGGTAGGTGATGTTATTCAACATTGATACTTACTGAACACCTAGAAGAAATCAAAATGCAGAAACATGAAAGGATGGGGTGGGGCTATTTGTCTTATTCAGTTGGCAGAAAGATTTGAGCATAGGCTCCTTGTGACAAGAGAGAGGAATTCCACAGTGCCAGCTGGGGTGGAAGTGTCCTGTGTTTGCCCTTTTGAAGAGCAGTTTGGTGTAGGCACATCCTTGGTTCAAGATGATGGCCTCAGAGTTTCTAACAAGGGTGAGAACAACCTGCTGAAGGAGGAGGTGGGATCAGCCTCAAGGAACAACCACAGAGCTCCACCAGCTCAGCCTTGCTGAGCTGGGGTGATGAACCCAGTGGCTGACCCCCATCAGTGTCTCCAGGGCAGATGCTTAGAGACAGGATCATGGCTTACATGCCATCTTTGTTTATATTTAGTGATTGGCTTACTCTCACGTCCTGGTTTTTCTCTGCCCAAGGGAACAGCGTCATGAAATCATCGATGGTGTCCACAATGGCATCAGCTAAAGCCTGTTCCACAGGCGTCTGGCCTGCCACACCTGCGGGAAGCAAGCACACGAAGGGACATTAGAGACAGCAGCAGCAAGAATTTTTGATGCCCCAAAGGTAAACTGTGAATATTTTCATAAACATACATTTTCTTCAGGTCTTTTTGAAGCTGACAATGTGGAATTGACTCTTTGCATCCAGGTACAGTTGTATCTGCCTTTGCTTTTTTCCCAATTCTGGCCTTGTACAGCCACCCAAGGTAGTGAGGTGTTCTATCCATTACCTGAGCTCCCAGCCTGAACATTGTTTCTGTATCATCTCTGCTTTACACCACATATTCAGCAAGGGTCAGCACAAATTTCATTCCTTTATTCTTTGCCCATCCCAGTTTTCCACATCCTTCTCCATCTCATGGTCAACACATTCTCCAAAAGTGCACTTGTGAAAGATGGCTTCTCTTTCCCTATATCCTTCCCACTCAGCCCCATTCTGAACATTTTCATGACATTCCACCAACTTTTTCTTCTTTCATTGTAATCAGGGACCTCAGCCAAGCTTTGTCTTGTTTACCAATCTGCTTTTCTTCCCTGTAGTTCCTTTGCTTTCTTGCGGTTCTCTTAATGCCTCTACTTTTTCTCCCTAGCTGTCACTTCACAGACCTGCACCTATGCTTTCACCTCCAGGCAGGTTCAGATCACAGACTGCAAGCCCTACCTCTGTCAGGTCATCTCTCTTACTGAAACTTTGGGCTTTTGAAGGTGAGGGCTGTGCCTCTCCTCTTGGGCCTCAGGTTCTGTGATCCTTCAGGTATGAGCTCTTGGTGTTGGGCACCTAAAAATGCCATTTCTTAATTTTAATGGCAGAACTAGCAAGTTTTCACTCTGAAGTTGAAAAGATATCGTTTCACTTCCATGAATGGCTTTTTTTCCTCCTGTAGCTGACACCATGACTAATTCTGGGAAGAGCCCATCATGGTCAAAATGTGCTCCAGATCCCAAGCCATTGTCACTGGTTCAAGTCAATTGAAAAAAAATCTCAACTTCAGACTGGAAAAAGGAGCATGGTTCCAGATCAGCCTCCCTACAGAAGCCAGGGAGGCAGGAATCTTGGGTGGAAGGCAGACTTTCCCACTGTTTTTTATCACCAGGTGGGCTTTCCTCATTCTCCTCTCTTGCAAGCAGTAGGTTGTACCAAAGCTGAAGGAAATGGGCTGGGACAGAGTATTGCAGACACTCTTGAAATGTGTTGTGTTAGTGCCTTGAAGAATAATGCTATGAACAACTGCTTCCTTCCTCAGTTAGAAAATGGGAGATATTATGAAAGGCAGGCTACATCCGTTTGCTCTCAGTGTAAAAAATGGTATTTGCTTCCCACCCCCCTTTTTCAATTTGCTGATGCCCAGCATGCCATGGGCACATCTGCCTTCAGCCAGGCCAGTTTTGCAGATGGTGTTGAATGACAGCTCTTTGACCTGAAGCAAAGCCTGGCCACTCGCTTTGATTACTTGCATCACTAAGTCTCCTATCATTTCATCTAACTGGTTGTGTACTTCCACAGCATGTAAGTATTTAAAGATGCAAGTGATGTCAACATCTCCTCTAATCTCTCTGCTAGCCCAGAATTTTTGTCTAAATCTGCTTCAGAGTTCTCTGCCTGCTGTGATAATCTCTAATGCTTCCAAAAACCTCCTCCTCCTGGTCATCTCTCTGGTTAGCCTGGCAGGGCAAAGCTGAGCTTTAAGGCTGCCAGGGCAGTTTTCCCTAGGGAAACCACAGGTATGTGCTTTCTTTCATGCAGGGGCAGGTGGATAAAGTGTACTGGCTGGAGAAGTCAGCCCAAACCCCAGGCACTGGTTTCATTTTTGCCATGCTAGTGTTGATTTCTGCATGGTCAGGCTTGCCAGGCTGTTGGTTTGTTTCTGTTTTTACTGTGCATGTATTTTTACCTGAACATGAAATGTGAGCTCAGAGGAGAGAAAGAAAATAATCAGACATACATTACCTGCTTCTCTTGCAAGGTATCTTGCCATGGCCAGGCTCTGGTGAATGATAACTCCATCTACTTCCAGAATAGGGAGTTTGCCAAATGGGATAGCTTGAAGGGGAAAGTAAAAAAAGAAAGAAAACAACCAAAAGTTAAATCATAGCCATTAACAGTGGGAGTCTGTGACAGCTGTAGTTTTACCACTCAGAGGATATGCACTGTTAAAGCACTTAACAGTTTCACACTGTTTCTGTGGAGAAATGCAAGGACTAAAAATAAAAAAGTAAGGATGTAATCAGAGTGCACTGCATGAAGGCAGCTACAGCACAAAAACCAGGGGTGCACTTCCTGTTTTCTGGCTTCATGCTAGAAGCTGAATGCACTCCTATATGTCCGGAATTCTTTATACAGAGAAACTTTTCAGGGGAATATTAGTTTTTCCTTCTCTGTCCTACTTTTTCCTCCTCAGGAAAGTGACTGCCAAGGTTAAGTAAAGTACTGCTGAAGATTTCATACTGCAGGATGCAGCTGGGGTATGAAGCAAGAGACTGGGCAAATTCAGAAGCAGTGATTCATTTCTGAACTTGTATCATGATAAGGCATCTCACTTGGTAGTCATCTCTGAGGCAAAATATCTTTCACATTGCACTACAAACCCTAAAAAGATATTCAAATTCACCTGATGTGGCTTGCATTTAAAAAAAAAAATCTGCCAGTTATGAGGAAGAAGCCTCCAGATTTTAAGTATAGGAGTAGACAAACTAAGCAGGTGTCGTGGATATCTGTAAAGGAGTTTGAGATAAGAAATCAGTCTTAGTTTCCTGTTGCTAAATTCGTAGTTACATGGAGGCTTGGACTGCTGTTTTTCTGTGTTTTGAAGAACCTGCCTGCGGGGTATGAAATGGACATGGAACCTTGGAGCAAAGGCTGGATCTGGGGAAAACAGTTCTGTTTAGGGCAGTGAATCTGCTTGTGGGAACCTGGTGCTATACACTGAGGCAACTGTACATCTCTGCATTCCCAAGGTGCTGTTTCCAAGTACGTAACTGCAGGTGCAGACCATAGTTAAATGCTTTGTACCCAGTTTTCATCTGCATTACACTTCATATAATTAAGATTTATATCCATTTTAAGAGTATCTTGTGATGTAAAAAGGTGGTAGTGGAAAAGTGAGAACATTGGCCATTGGAAGCATGCAAAGTGCTTTCAAATCCAGGAGAAATGTCTTTACAGGGCAGCTGGAATGACACTTCTATTCCACGAGCATTTTTAGTTCTTAATGAAAAGGGGCCAATGGGAAATCTTTTGCAATCATAACTGTTCAGCAAGGCAGCTTCATAAGGGATGAACATTGCTCTGTGGTTTAGCATGCAGTATGGGAATCACATTAGGTACCAGGTCCTAGATGTTAAGTCCTGACATGCAACATGAATTTTGCAGTTGCACAAGACATCCAGGACTCCTCTGTGCCTTTTCTGTTTTCCTCTGTGCCTTTTTTGGTTGGTTGGTTGGTTGGTTGGTTTTTTCCCTGCATCTGAACATAGTACTCATGATACTAGTTTTATTTTTTCCTTAAGTTTTAGCACTCTGGGAATTCAGTATGAATTTGGATGCTGATGAACAGCAGAAGCAAGAGAGTTCAATGAGCATGAGCTGCTGTACCCCAGGAGAAAGCAGGCTCTGCTGGCTGTTATTGAAGCAATAATAGACTTGTTGCACAGGAGACTTCCAATATTCATTATCTAGAGAGCAGCAAGGTCCTGGCAAGTCCATGTTTTGTTCCATTGAGAATCACTGACAGATGACAAGCTGTATCCCCTGAATGTTTCACAGGAAAGCTCTCTGGCTATGAAAATGAGAAAAGCCTTGGTTCTGTGCTCTGGGTTAGTGGTGCACAGGGCCCTGAGCATCACTGCTCCAAAGCTGCAGAGGTGTGTAACAATGTTTGCTCACACAAAGCACATCTTTCAGGCCAGCACAAGCAGAGGGGATGACAGCAGGTGTGACTGCTGGATGTGCCAGCGTGGTCAGCCTGCTCCATGTCCCCACTGACCACACAGG
Organism: Zonotrichia leucophrys gambelii; assembly: GCF_028769735.1. Classification (NCBI taxonomy): domain Eukaryota; kingdom Metazoa; phylum Chordata; class Aves; order Passeriformes; family Passerellidae; genus Zonotrichia; species Zonotrichia leucophrys. The sequence continues at coordinate 33,081,418 of NC_088173.1, read as the reverse complement.
GATGTACAGCAATGCCTGACAACAGGAAACAGCAGAAGTGCAGCCAGAGCAGGGCTAAGGGCTCTCCCCATGAAGGAGTTAAGCAGCCTCTTTTGGAGGCCCCAGCAGGAATGCTCTGGGGTGATGCAGCTCTGGCAGGGTCAACATGACTAAGGCAGTCTGTAGCAATAGCTGTCAAAACACACTGTCACTCACTGCTCAGGTTGGGAAACTGTGACACTGGGATTGCTTCATCTAGAAACCCACAGATATTTTTGCTGCTGTGTTTACATACAGGAGAAGTCATCTGTAAATCCCAGCTTTGACTGATGTTTCACTTTGTGGGTCACTACAAGAAAAATTAAAGCCAGTTTGTTATGGGTTTTGTTTTTTTTAAAAGAAACCCTTGATTACAACTAAAGGAGGGAAGCATCTTTCTGAAAGTTAAGGAACACAGATTACGTTGTCAAAGTCAACTTTCAGGCAGAGTGGTAGTCAGCTCTCATGTTCTGTTTCCCAGGAATCTGGCCATTTCTGAATTCAAGGGAATTGCTGTTCATTCCCTGAAAACATGAGTAATGTCTACAAAGATCATTCTCCTCAGTGCTAAGCAACCTTCTTGAAGACCTGGTTATTCTTTTTTGAAAGAGAACTGAGTTTGTAATTTAAAATATACAAAGACAGCTTTGTTTTGTGTACCTACAGTTGCATGACTCTTAATACAATTATAAATTAATAAATGAAAGCAGACTTTATTTTGTTATCCCATAATATCTAAAAGGATTTATGCTTTGATTTATAATGAGACTTGGGGTTTGTTTGTTAGGAGGCAGCAAATCTACTGCTATCATTACTGAACAATGCACTCTTTAAAGGATAACAGATGATAAACGGTAGATGTTCCTTCCTTTCGTGTGTATTCAAAATGCTATTTGATTTTTTTCTTAGCCAGAACAGGGAAAAATTTGGATTAATGTAAACACTGATTTTTTTTTTTTTTACAGCTGGTTGAGTGCACATATATATTTATACACTGATTTTGTTGATTATTGAGTTAATAAGCTATAAATGAGTGCAATTCTAAGAGGTTTGAAGAAAGTACACATGTGTTGTGCAGATAATTTTAAAAATCCGTTGTTTCTTTTTGGGTGCAGGGCAGGCTATTCTTGAGAACCAGAAAATACAGCAAATATTCAGGCTGTTTTACAACAGAAGAGAATAACAAAGAGTAGTCAGGAGGGAAGAAAATATTTATAATACATCTCCTCCATATCTGAGGAGAAGGTATAATGGCTTACAAAGCTGTATTTTCAGTCTGGATAAATTTAGGAAAACAAATCTTTGCCTTTGAAATGTTATTGTCTAAAATTCATGTAATGACCAAAATTTTTTGGAACCTGCTGTAAAGTATCCTTTTCCTTATGTGATTTAGAATAACAGTTTTCCCAGAAGATTTGTTTCTCTGTGTCTGAGTTTGGCTGTTATGAGGAAGAATGCATTTTCTGTGAAATTTGGGCGTCTTCCTTCTCCAGCTGGAAAAGAGAGGAGTGGATTTTTGTTACACAGCTCATCCTAAGGGAGGATGTGAGGAGCCTTCACACTGGATGGACACTGTTGGATTGCTGGAGCTGAGGTTGGGGTTTGACACATGACCTCGATGTGGCCCCTAGAAACTTTGCCAGTTGCAGAAACCACACCAGGCCATGTTCTCAGGGGCTCCAAACAAAACAGAAACCTCTCTGCACATGGGTTTAAGCAGTCTTACCCTTAGACTCAGGAATATGGGCTTCTGTGGATTGCTCTGACTTCCTGTGGTGCTTTTGGCCCAATTCTGCTCATTGACCTGTTGGAGAAGATGCCCAAAATCCTCATGTACATAAGTATGGTACTAAACCTGCTGAAGCTTTCTGAGTTTTGGTGGAAGGCATGGTTTGTGTGACTGCAGATGAGCAGAGCAGGTAGGGTGGCTCCTGCCAGGCCCCTACTTGAGATGAGCAAGTGAAAAGCTGCTGTGTGAGAGGTGTTTGGGTAGAACCAAGGTCACAGGGGCAAGGCATGAAACACCATCCATTGGGGAGCCATTAAACAGAGCAGCAAAGCCAAGGTAGTGCAGGCTGAAAGGATGTTAGTGTCACTTTTGCTGGCTTTTCTCTCACCCTTGTTGTTTTGGGGGCTGCTTGGTACTTATGTCAGTTTAAACCCTTGTGTATCCATACAGATGAGCTTTCCATGTTTTTCAAAGCAATATTGTTTAACAACGTTTCCAACTCCCACTTGAGTAAATGTATTTTGAGAAGGAAAAGCAGGAAAATCTATTGCTGTCACCATGCAAGCAGTGTCATTTCTCAGGCATGCACAAAATATGACCTTTCCTGTTCGGTTCCCGCTTACTTTGCCTCTCATCTGAAGTACAAAGCTGGTGGATGCTGGTGTTCCAAATTTAGATTGAAAGTGGAAAAGGGTTTTTAAAAAGCCTCCTTTTTGAATAACTAAACCTGTACTCCTCTTTAAATTGAAAACTTTTATCAGCAGGTTTTTGCTTTTCAGATTATGTTGGTTATTTATTGGCTTTTTTCATTGCATGCTGGAATGAAATCTGCACATATACTTGCCATGAAGAGAACCTTGACAGGAGACAAGTCTTCAGGCTGGTCTGCAGTCTCTCTTCTCATTTTAGGAAGATCTCACTAAAGTGTTTATGAATTGGATTAATTCCTTTTCATACTACTTTAGTTTTCATTGGCTTTTGTGACAAGAACTGCGGTGTTTATACAGGTCTCTGCTGGATGCTGAGTAGGGGAGATGGTGTGCATTAAAAGCAAGACCATCCCTTTAATTAATTGCCACTCCATCAAGCCCCTAATGGCTGTGATGACTGCTGGCATCCTGCCATGCCTGTAGGCTCTCACTGGTGCTCAGGCCTTCCCTTGGAACACAAGCTCCTCACTCATCCTCCTGGCCATGACCCAGTGGAGGGTGCTCCTGTGGGGCTGTTCCTCTGTCAGCGACAGGGAAGGGAAACACAACAGAGCTGAGCACAGTCTTGTCCAGTCCTGGCACCTAGGCTGGTCAGCTGCTGGTGCTGTGCTGTGCTTCCCATTGTTCTCTCCCCTGTGCAGATACAGCTCTTAACTCTCTCCTTCCCTTACCTCTTTCTTCCATTTTCACTGATCTTAACTTCTCCCTTACTCTTCTCCTCATTTCTGTTCTGTCCTTCCAACATGTTCCCCCATTTTTCCGGAGCTGACCTGCCCATGACTCATCCTGCCCATGTTGTAATTGTCTGTGGCTCTGATGCAATGCAGCCTGTATTTAAGTGCTTGATTATTGCTCAAAAGCTAAATAATTAATCATTTGGTAATCAATCTTAGATTGGCTCCATAATAAGGCAGCTGGATTAGTTAAATGTGGGGGCAAATAAATGTCACAGACCTGCTTCTCACTGCAATATCTGTATCAAAATAAGTTCTCTTTTGCCCTGAAAACTGGCCATAACTGCTTTTCCTATCCGTTCATATTTAAATTGGATCATGAAAAACAAATAGATACTTCGCATCTTCCAATAAGAAATATATGAAATATGTATTTTTTTAATGGCAGCAGAGGAGCAGGCACTTGGGAAATGGTAGGCCCAGAGCTGGAGGTATCTAGAAAATGAATCTTCTAGAAAGGGACAATGAGGAGGATGCTGTGATTTAATCTCACCCCAGGTTTGGTTTTATTACAACTCATATTCTCTTTGGAAGTTCTTGACAAGCCCTGCTTTGTACCCAGAGACAGCTATGTACACACTTTAGTGGAGCTACATAGCAGAAAGTCACTCAGGAAGCAAAGCAACTGCTCCCCTGAGGAATTTCTGTCTGGTGTCAGGTGCTTCTCAAGATTTATCTGTTATCTTGGGAGTATTTTTTGGGCCATTAGTCTGTCAGGTTTCCTAAGGACCTTCCAAGCACCATTCTACACATCCTAAACTGTTTATGGGATGTTTATGGCCATCAGTGCAGGAGAAGCATCCTTGGCTATGATGATAAAGTCTGTTATTGCCATTACTTCAAACTGCTTTAGGAGCCACAGATCAGAAGCTGTTGCTGCCTGCCAGCCCAATACTGAAGGTGGTGGTAACTTAGTTCACCATTACAGTGGATTTTCTGCTGTATCATGACTTATGTCAGTGCAAAGATGCTTTCTGTGAGCAGTCCACTGTGTGGGAGTACAGATCTTGTATGAGCCTGTTGCAGATCTTGAATTGACTGACCTTTAAATGGGGGCATTGTCAAGTCAGAGTTTGTTGAGACTGAGTTTGTTTACTTCTTAAAATAATTACTGACTTACATATGGTGAAGCGCTAGGGAAAGCTGCAGCTTGATATTTGTTTGATTTTTAAAATTCTGTGCTAAGACAGGACAATGCTAATACTTGTACACTGGCTTTTTTAAAATTTGTTTATATTCTAAACTGCAGGCCTTGCCCAAAATCATCAGCTGTAAAATTTGCCAAAGATGATCTGATTAGTGTCAGAAGGGAAAAAAACAAATGTTGGGTTATAGAAATGTTACCTTCAGAGTGTATAAGCCAAATAACAGAAGTTCTTGTCTTAGAATAGGCCATCCTTTCAAACACAACAAAAGCACCATTAGGTGTAAACAAAATCAAGTAGGACAGTATTTCCAGGAGGGACTTATTTGCCTGAAGGTACATTAGGATTGCAGCCTATTGGTGGCAGCCACATGAAAAATGCCCAAAAAAACCCAACAAAATCCACCACAGTCTTCAGGTCAAAAATTAAACTTGCTGCAGCTGCCAGTCTGCTGTCTCAGTGGGCCTCCTTCACACTGATCTTTATGCACAGATTTTCTCTTTTCCCATCAGTTTTACAGAACTAAGTTTTTTCCTCAGAATAATGTCCGTATTTCCTGCTTTATAGGGTATGCTGCTTTGGATAGCTTGGTATTTCTTGCAAAACCTTATTTAAATTTTGAGAAAAATGCTGAAGCAAACCTATCCTCTCAGATCCCATTTAGATTCCTGACTCCTTGTGCTCTTGGACAAACTGGAATTCTTCGATTTTTTTCCTTATTAGCTCAAGAAACATGAAATGTTCTCTTGTCCAAAAGACAAAGCATAATTAGTCACTTACAGGGTGCAGAAGCATTCACATTCTAGAACAAGATGTTCCAACAGCAGATCTGCCACACAAGGTAAAAGCCTTGCATCACTCTTGGAGTATTGTTGATGATCCCGATGTATGAGCAGCACAGGAAACAACACAGGAAAGTTCTTCCTGTGCTTTTCTTCAGTGCTCACTCCACAAACCTCCCAGCGAAGCTTTATGTGTACAGGACGTGTGTATAGTAAATGTGCAGCTGCAGAACCATTACCACAAAAAACACTGGGAGTAGAGACACCCCAGAAATCCTAAACTACACACTTTGTAACTCTACCTGCTGCATTAACAAATGCTGGAATAGTCATTAATCTTGGACACTTTGGTTCTCTTCCTGCACTGTGAGAAGTTTGCTGGCAGGGTTACCAAGGGTTAATTGGAGTTTTCCATTTTCTCTGCATAATGGCTTTGCACAGCAGCCTTTATAACTGAGCCCTAGATGAAATTCCATGGCAGATAAGAAGTTTAGTAAAATTTGGGAGCTGCTGCTCTAAGATTTGTGAAGTCATCTGTGCAAAATTCATATTGGTCTAAGAGTTCTTTGAATTTCAGGCATCTGTAGACATCCAGTCACTCAGTGGACAGGAATAGGAATGTATCTGCTAATTAACCAGGAAAACATACACCTACACAGAAATCTCTGGGTGCCCATCTGAAAGTGCTGTTTACATCTAATGACAGCAGGTTAAACCTTTGCTCTTCCCATCTTCCTGAACCCTAGCTCTAGCACCAAAGTAATGGTGCCATCTGCCACCACTGACGTGCACATTGCAGACAACAAGGAATTAAGAGGTTTGCTAATAAAAAAAAAGAGTAAAAGGGTTTTTTTCATGCATAATAATCTAATGCTGCTTAAGGAAATTGTCTGGAGATCACCTTATGACTATCTCCTCCTCCTTTGTGAGGCATTTCTCATGGTTACTCACAGTATTTCCAGACAAAATGTTCTCCCACAGGCAAATCACTCAGAAAAACACTGAATCAAAGCTAGCAACAAGGCTTTGGAACAAACAGCCCTAAGTGCTCAACAAGACCAATAGCAAGCGCCCCAATTTGCCCCAGGGCACCCAAACCCTGACTTTGCAGGCTGTGACTCAACACAAGAAATGGCTGTCTCCTGGAGAGGGAGTAGGTTTGTACAGGCTTTGTGTGCCCTCACACTGTAGGTCTTGCATACAGCATCTGCCCTATGGAAAACAAGCCTTGCATTCTCTGCTATCCCGAGTTTTCAAAATGTGCTTCAGTTCCTGCCACAGAGACACAGATTGATGAGGAAAAAGCACCAGGGAACAGGATTCTTGACCAAAAAGTTAAACTACTTCTGTGTTCAAGGGTAAATGTGAAATGAGGAGATCCATCCAACCCACTGCATATACACAGGCATAGTTCACTCTGCTGAGAATTCTTCTGCACAATGCTCATTTGTAATATTCAGTTCCTTCATATATAGTTTCTTTCCTCCTTCTATTTTTTCTGAACTGGGTCTACCTTAGAAAGCATAGAAATAAATTAGCAGATTCCAGTCAGTCTCATCCTGGTGAAAACCAAAGGCTGGTATATATTGAGCAATAGTAAAGGGAATTACAGCAGCATTTGATGTAACAGCAGTTAAAGTAAGGCAATTTAGTATGCAGTTTATTTTGTAGCCTTCAAAAAAACAGTAAATTTGTCAAATTAATGGAACTAATTACATAATTACATATTGAGGTGAGATTAAGACATACCAGACAAATTGCTGTGTACACTTGCATATATCACGTTTGCCTTTACCCACTTACCTATGAAAGATCTGGAACCAGTTTTGACTGCAGTCTGCAAATAGAATGTGATGTCCCTCTTTTTAAAAGCTTTAAATATGATGAAACAAGATAAAAAAATACTTAGGGAAGAAGAATACTTAGGTGCTGCAGCTGCACATTTACTGTACACACGTCCTATATAAATAAAGCTCCACTGGGAGGTTTGTGGAGTGAGCACTGAAGAAAAGCACAGGAAGAACTTTCCTGCATTGTTTCCTGCATTGTTCAGACATCGGGATCTTCAACAGTATTCAAAGAGTGATGCAATGCTTTTACCTTGTATGGTAAATCTGCTGTTAGAATGTGAATGCCTCTGCACCCTGTAAGTGACTAATAATGCTTTGTCTTTTTAGTTTGTCTTAATTCATCAGTATAGAAAATGCCACATAAAAACACACTTTACTTATACTCTCAACTTTGTTTCAGGACAAAAGTGAGTGTGCACACGTGTGAATATGTGTGTAATTAAGTATGAAAAGCCTTTGCAGAGCTTACACCAGGTCGTCTGAATTCTTAATCTCACCTTCAGTTTCTACCCTGCTTCCTGAGAACTGCAGTGAAAGAGAAATAAGCTATGCCACGTGGTTAACTGGCTTAAGCTCTTATAACAAAAAGGTTTCCAAAGTCAGTCATCCCTAGCTGAAAGTGTCCCTGTTTCACTGCTTCTTATTCCTGTCTGTGGATCTTTGTCACTGTTTTCTATACTTGACCACCACTGAAGGCTTCAATTGCCACTTGGATTACAGTTGTGTTTGAGTGTTTATCATTCTAGTCACTGCAAACAGGAAAGACCAAACCTACAAAATTTGCACCTTAGAAAAATCTGGTAGCTTGCAGGCTGAGCTTATTAAATGGTGTGAAAGCTTATCAAGAAACATTGCTTCATTAATAGAAGTCACCTTGTGAATTGGTTGTGTCTGCTCCCCAAACTAAAGCCATAATTTTTCATTCTGGATGTGAACAGTCATAGCCCATGTAGCCAAACACAAGCCTAATCCATGAAATGAAGACACTGAGTTCCTACCCAGAGTCTTGAAATGCAGGATCTGCTTCTCTTGAACTAAGGCTAATTTAATGAACAGAAATAACAAATACCTTTAAAAGCTGAAAAGAGGTTATTTAAACAAAAAGACATAAAATGAATGGGGTACAATAGCCTGAAGGGTACTTCTGGAAGGGTTGGTAGGGCTAATTCTTAGGAACAATTATTTTTCTAGTACCTCTTTTGATCCTTTTGGTTTTTTTCTTTGCTATAGCAACTGACTTGGTTTTCCCATCACTTTTCCTCTCTGAAGACCTTTCAGGTTGCAAAGGAGTGTCTTTCCTGACCTTTCTTTCCAATGTGGCTTCCTAAACCTAGGGTGAAGTCTGAGGTGTGGTCTTTGAGATGAAATTACGCAGAGAAGCTGAGATTAGCACTCATTTGGTTATCTTTAGGTACACATAAACTGTACTGAACTGAAAAGGAGTAAAAGTCCAGCTGGATGACAGCAGGCAAGGTATTTCAGATTGTCTAAGCATTTGGATCCATTCTCCTGTGAGAGCATCAGCAACAACATTTTGGCTGTCTCACCTTAAAACTCGCACAAGCTTAACTAAAGCCAGAAGTTATGTGTACTTAGGCTCACAAAACATACAGGTACCTCTTCAACTGCTTTTCTTTTTGCCAGCATTTCTAGTGGAGCTTTGGCTATAAGTGCTACTCACTTGGCTTGATTTTGGGCCAGTCTGCTGCTTCTATCCTGTGGTCTTCATACGCCTTGCCCGAATAGGCAAAGAGGTAGCGGCTGATCTCCGCTCGTCCCCGCAGGTTGAAGTAGGTGAGCTTGTATTGAGGCATGCTGGACCCTGCTGGGAAGGGAGACAGAGCTGCTTTACTCAGGGTTAAATCAACTCCCTTTTCTACAAAAACACTCTCTCTGCTTAGTTTTGACAGACATGCTTGCAGAGGAAATATTACACCAAGCCCTGGTGCGCTGCACTTTGCAATTGCTGCGTCTCTCACACCTTTTTGTTCCCCATTTGTCAGCCACAGCACCCGAAGACGTGGACAGACAGCTGAACCTGCAGTTCCTCCTTGAGTGATTCCTGAAAGCTGACTTGATTTTTTTTTTATTCAGATGTAATAGGAACTTTCAGCTTTCATTTATTTCTCTTGTGACTCCAAACTCAGGCCATTTATAAAGTGATTTTTGATTTGGTTTTGATTTTGTTTTTTTCTTTTTTTCCAGATATATTGTTCTTCTGTATCAGAAGACAGTTGTTATCTCGAGGAGCAATTTTGTTCAGACCTGCCCTGCTCAGCCCCTACTGCTTATGAAAAGCCTTTGATGATTTGGTCTTCATCCAAGACCAAATCATGAGAATTACCAAACCCTTGTGATTTTTTTGCATCACTTAGTACCAAAGTTGTATAAGCAATCGCCCAAAGTTATTTTAGAAGAAAAATTTGCTATGGAAACCAGGCTAGAGTGTTGTTTTGAGAAAAATCATCCTTGAATTTTCAGTTTTTGTGAAGAAGCCAAAAGAAACCTTGAAATTACTTTATTAAGTTTTCACGTCATTTAGTTTTTTCTTTTCAGTCCTAGTTCAGAGTCACTTTACAGGACTTGTTTCCCAGCGTAACAGGCAACAAAAGATAGTATTTGAGGGTTTGATTGTGTAGCAAGGATGGTACAGGAAAGGTGAACAGATAAGGCTGCTTTAAATCAAAGGTAAGAATTTACACATAGCACTTTAATAAGAGAGCTCAGCTGAGATTTGAATGTGCTGAGGAAAGGATAGTAAAACAACCATCTGCCTCCCCACCCAAAGCGAAACCCTTTCTCATTTTTGCTTTGAAGTAGACATTGCATTCACCGTTCTTTTATATGCATCACATTCAGAATGTTTGTAACAAAGCCTGGAAAACAGATCATCTGCACTAGAACAGAAAGGGAACTCTTTTTTTTTACTTTTTTCATGAGTAAGTGCTACCACATAATCTCACAATAGAACAACTCCCTGTTTAGTCATCTTGCCTTGAAAACATGTGCTTGAGGAAATACATAATGAGCTTTTCACTGTAGACAGAGAAGCTCTGAAAAGGGCAAACTGCTTTTGCCACTTGTTCCTCTAAAGTCAAAGCATGTACCTTCTGTCTTCAGAGTAGCAAAAGCAAAAAGAAAACACAAACAAAAAAACCCATCAAATAAGCACATTAGAGACCGCTTAATTCATTGTAAAATTTATCTGCTGCCCTACAGCACACAGCAGGCTCAGAAGTGAATTATTAGTGAATGGAGATTCACATTATTAGTGAATGGAAACTTATGTCAAATGGCCTAGCAGAAATGCAGGAATTTGCTGGAAAATTACCAATGGAAACATCTACAAGCGCTTCCAAACAGTGATTCCATTACAATTAAGTTGTGTTCTTTTCCACAGTATAAAAGAGAGAGGCTCCAGGTGAAATGAGTTGCATCAGGATGTGATTAGTTTTTTTAAATGCGTCAATTAAGGGAAAACATGTTTCTCTGCTGCTTGGCAAAAGCAGCTCACAGATTACAGGTGCAGCCACTTCTTTCTCTAAGGAAAGAAATTTTGACAAATTTTTCAAGCAAGTTTTAAGTGGCAGAGCTTGGCTACTCCATTTTCAAATTTTATACCCAGATTTATTACTTGGTATGCTCTATATAGGATAATACAATATACTATTATATACTATGAATTTGGTTATGCATCTAGAAAGTTAATGTAAGAAGAAAGAATGAGATCGTAGCAGGATTTTCTTCCCTTTTCTCCCTATTTCTGATTTAGTGTTGTCATTTGAGAGCTAGGAATGGCATTTTTAAGAGTATGTGTTATTTGAGATTCATGACAGCGATTCAGGAGCCAAAGGGAAAAAAACCCCAAACCTTGAGTCTTAATTTTCAGGTTTTTAGAGACAAGCAGATGCTACTGATTTAGTGATTTACTGTTTCCCTCCTTTAGGAGAGTCCATAGAATTTTTTCCATAAACACCCCTAGTAGTCCCAGTGCCCTGGACTTGCTACACCACTCACACATGGCTCCTGTTTCTTGGCTGCCCACTCAGCCCTCTCCTAGCAAATAGCTGCTGTCAGCTGGAGGGCATTAAAAGCATAAGAATAGTAGATTTTTAAGGTGCAGTCATGAAGAAGGAGGCAGCTACATAGAAATTGAGCTGGAGATGGCTGAGGGCAGAGCATTCTGGTAGGTGAGTGTATTGGAAGAGCTTAATTCTTGCTCTGGTAGCTCTCTGTACACAAAGGCATGTCCAGTCAAGAGTAGTGAAGTGATGTAAAGAATTAGGGAATTTTGGCTGATGATTAGCAAGTCTCTCTGCCTGTTGTGATAGACAGAGGAATAGTTTGGTCTGCCCAGGAAGCAGCGGAAGCCATTGTTTGAGTTGTCTAAAGCAAAGCTAAACAAATTTCTAATGATCACATCATAAGGACTAATCAAGTATTTGTAGTGGTGATGCACTTTTAAGCTTATGATTTTTTTTCCATCCATAAGCAAAAATAAAAACAAAACTAAAACCAACACCACAAGGAGTTTACCAAAAATACGTGATGTTTTAAAAGCCTTTATAGGTTTACTGTAAACATGTTTTTGTAAATATTTGTAGGTTTTATTTTTTATTTATAGTTACTGTGAAATGTCAGGAGTAGTGCTTCCTAAACAATTACAGATAAGTTTCTAAATGAAAGAAATGGTTGTGTTCAGAATAGCTTTTTGCCAAACGTACAAAGTAAGCTGTTAGGGTTTTAGGTTTTTTTTTCCCTTGTCCTCCTCTCCCTCATTTCCCCAGTGTGTTTTATAAAGAGGATCATGAGGAGCAAATTAAAACCATCTAAACCATCTCGAATTACTGAATTATTGAAAAATGTCATTTCTAGGGAAAAGTATCTATTTGGTGTCTTCGAGTTGGTTTTTGGGGTGAAGATGTTGGGGACTTATTTGGTGGTGGAGAGCAGGAAAATCTTGATCTAAAATTGTTTCTCTTTTTTTAGGTTAGTCATGGCTTAAAAATACTGAAAGATGATGGTGGTGGGTGGACTTCAGTGCCCAGACTTGCAGGCATTTAGCCACTTTCTTAATGCTATTAAATGTGTTCAGGTGAGTTCATTGCAAAGCCAGGTGTGTATAAAACAGGAGGGGGTGACTTACTTTCCACCAATAAACCTGCCACCTCACCAGTATTTTTCCAATTTTTATTCTGATGAATACACGGCTGGGACAGCCCTGTACACCTGTCCTGTCCTACACTGACAGCACTTCTGAGAGGAAAGGTGATGTCTTTACAAACAATTTGATGAAGATATGGGTGTTAAAGTCTTTGAAATGGATCTTAATGTGTCTACCTACTCTGGGCTGCAGGTTGGTTGCTGAGCCAGACAGCTTGGCTGCTGAAACCGACAGGGGTCTGCACAGTCTGAGTTTTTGAACTTTGGGCTAAAATAGTAGGCTCAAGGGGGGATATGTGGTAGGTGGTTCAGGAAGACTGTACCTTCCTAGTACCTCAACCAGTGAGGAAAGGAAGAGGGCAACATGTGGCCGGGAGTTTAGGATCAAAGGAGGCTGCACCCTCTGAAACCTCAAGAGAGAAAACCCCATGGGCATGCACCCCAGTGAAAGCTCTCCCTTTATTCAAATAAAGTTGCAGGACTCTTGTGTCTCCTTTTTGGACATAAACCTCTAGTTTTTGTGGATTTTCCTGACACTTCAGTCCCAGTTTCACTGCATACAGCTTTCAAAGCCATGAACTCAACAGCTTTAAATTTACTAATAAATTAGCTTTAATACTTTAAAGTTGTTGACCCGCTTAGCTGATTTCCCAGCTTTCCTCTGTGACTTTCTGAAAGCCAGCTTAACTGGCTTTAAGATACCTTTAAACAGAAGATTAATGCATCTCATGATAAAATTCAACTTGGAGCCACTCAGTGACAAAATCAAACAGGAAATCTGAGAGAATGTCAAATATGTGTGAAGTTGGCATCCACCATTATACTCATGGGTCAAAAAATCATGGTGGAGTCACAAGTGTCTAAAAATTTTATGACGTTTCAAATTATTTAAAACTGTTTGTGGCTTTACGGAGATACTGTATTTCATTATGAACTTGGGATGCTTTTATTGCAGTTGAAGCAGGACTGAGCAATCAATTTGAAAACTTCAAGAAAGATTAAAGTTTAAAAATGGCACCCAGGAAGGAACCAGCATTTTCTGGGGACTGAAATACTGAGTTTCAGATAGCAGTAGTACAGAAGAGAAACAGCACTGGCAGACTGGACTCTGCTCAGGCTGATTTTCATGTGTGTACCCAGAGCATGCAGCATCTGCTTGCCAGTGTTTGGTCCTGTGTGCCCAGCCTCAGCAAAATTAAGGACCAAAACTCTGCTGGGCTCTCTACTGGAACAGTGTTTCATCTCTCTTTTGGAAAATCTTACCCTCAAGGGACAAGAAAATATTCTTCAGGTGGGTAACAGCCACCAAAACCTGGGTGCATGTGAGGAACGTATTAACTTTTATTTATGCCTCAAGGGAGACCACCGCCATTTTAGTCTTTGAGTAGGTAATGCCCTCAGAAAATGGCGAGAAGCTCTGGTGGGATTTGCCTGGCAGCATGCTTCAATATTGTCCAACTTTTATGTAACAAATCCATTTTTTTGACATGGGGTGGAAAATTACTACAGAGCTTTACGGCATGCTGTGTTCAGGAGGCAACTGGGACACGTGAGGGGGGGCAGAGGCGACCGCTATTTTATGGTCTCTACACAGACAAGGCCTTTAGAAAATGGCGGGAAGCTCTGGATGTGGGGAGACTTCTCCTGGCAGTCGGGGGAGAGAAAGCTCTCACCACTGGGCTGCAGGTGATGAAACTCCTGCTGCCTGGGAACAATTCTCCCTGACTAGACCCTAATCCTAAAGTGCTCGATGGGATTACAGGAGGAGCCCTAGCACATAAACGCAGGTAACTGCGCCATAACCAGGGCCTGCTGGCTCTATTTCTAGGGGAGCAGGAGGCTCATATGGAGGTCTGGCTCATGCTGCTTGCCCTGCCTCAGCCATGTGGTCATCCCTGCCTCTCTGTTCCCCTTTCTATCCACCTTTGGTGATACAATATTTCTTTATTTATGCCAAGAAATCTGTTCAAAAGAATCACTTCGTGATTCCTTTGCAGTGGAATGCGAAGATGACAGGTACTCAATGTGTGAATTCAGAGAAAATATTTTGAATTAAGGCAGCACATAACTACATTTTCCTATATACAGTTAGTATTTGAGATGACAGTCAGCAGAGAGCTTTCCCTGGGAGAAAGAGGGGGGAAAAAAGAAAAAAAAAAAAAGAGGGGAATGAAGGGGAGGGGGAAACCAGCTAAATTGAGCTATGGAGCTATGTGTTCACATGCACCCAAAGTCTGACTAAGGGCTTGTGGTGCAAAGTCCCTTTAACTGTACTTTTGTGCTGCAAGAAATTAAGAGTTTTCCAGCCTGAAGGTTGCGTTAACACTAGAGGATGTAAAAGAGCCCAGCTGCTCCCTCCAAGAAGCAAGACCAGTAGGACTGAGGTAAGGTTCATCAGGGTGTTTCTAAAAGTTGGGACTTGAACTGTGTGCTTGGAAAAGATGATGCACTGCACTGCATTTCTATTCATTCAGCATGAGGGTTCTTCATTAATTTAGGAGTCACTTATGGAAAGTGCCACAATTAGTGCTTGACACAATGCTGCCCTGGTTGCGGGCCTGCCATAGAAGGGGAAGCTGCAGGTCTTTGTCTGCCAGGTGTCATTGTCCTCTCTTGAATTGCAACCAGAGCATGACAATGATTCAGGAGAGATGATTCAGTCAATGGATACCTCTTAATTTTATTGTAAGATTAAGCTTTTATAGCCATTCAGAGTGCTTTTATTGTAAGATTAGGCTTTTATAACGATTCAGAGTGATTGAGTTGCTGGAGCTGATTATATATTCCATTTTCATTATTTTGCAGGATGAAAGTATAACAACAAATCAGCTTTCACTCACGTAAGCCTACAGGTATCTCTCTGCCAAGAAGACTCTTACTTTATGAATTGAAGTTTGTATTCTTCATAAGCACTATCCAAAGGTGAGAAGCTTTGAGGACATTTTTCTTTGTTTTTTTTTTTTTTTCTAATGCTGTTTTCAAAGCATTTTCTGTTTCTTTATGACATTTTTGTGCAAAGTTAGCCTGAAAATCAAATAGTTTTTGAAGCAGATGCAAGTCCAACGACCTGATTTGGATGTCCTACAGGGGTGGATGGGGCACTGTAATTTCACCCAATTCTCATATTTACTCATATATTTCTGCCATGTACACACTCTGAAGTCTTAAAATTAGTGTCAGCCAAATGTCTTCCATTAATAGTAACACTGGGATTTCAGGGAAGACTCTTTGTTGTCTTCCTCACTCCCAGTGTGTAAGAGCATACAGTAAGGGTAAGTGAAGGTGGTATAGAATGTAATCTTACCTCCTAAAGAGTTGCAGCTGAGCCAATTATTAGAGACTGGGAGTAAGCCTGATTTTAACAGGCCACATCTGTAGCCAATAAGAGGAGTGTTACAAAAGAATGGATTGGTTGAGGGAGAACTGGAGTTGGTTAGTTGCTGTGAGGACAAGGTGGAGTCAGTGCTAGAGGAGATGCCTACAAGAAACATGAAGGAGGTACGAAAAAACAGCAATATGGAACCTTTGTAATGCAATGACAATAGAACTCTTGTAATATATGACAACACCAGTGACAGGGCCATAGGCACATGTAGTGCTCATGTCAGCTAGGGCAGGCTTCTATTTCATTAGAAAATGGAAGGTAAGAAGCTGGCTGGGTCTCTGCATATACAGACAAAAGAATCTTTGCACATTAAAGGAGCAATCTTTCTTAGGCTGTCATCTCAGGAGTGACTTGACTTCTCCAAATATGAAGCACAGATTTTTGGTTCTGTTTCTTAGGGGTTGGGGAGAGTTGTGTTACTTACGGAGTACAAAGAAAAATCTTTAACGAGGAAAGAGACTTTGTCTTGTTTCACCTGAGAAACATTAAGAAACGCAAGTTCAATTTTGCCCATATTTGCTTATTGTCCTTGTCATATATGTGAATTCCTCATCCCTGTGACTGGAGAGCTGAGCATTAAAGCACCTTTCTCCCTCCTCAGTTTTACAATTATGTTTTAGCTGTGTAAGTGAGCCTTTCTGCCTTCATTTGTTTAAATTTTCACATTTCAAAGGAAGGAACCAGAGAGACAAGGCTAAAATAGTTACTGCAGAAGGCAAGGAAAGCAAGACTTCCACAGCTGTAACTTTATAAACTGCACAATGTAGGAAAGATAAAACTATCCACGTGCAGTATTTCTTCCTTTTTTATTTAACCAACATAACAGTCAGAAAGTTTTGGGGAAAGGCATAATGGTTTACATTATCCATTTGAGCAATGCTGAAAAGGCAGAAACCATGTGATGAGCAGCCTTGCCCTGCCTGTGGGTGTGGTGCTGCACTCCTACTGGTTACTGATCTAATTAGATGCTGCAGGAATGTCTTCAATTTTTTTACCTTGAGTGAAAAAATATTAGAGATTTAAGAGATATTTTCAGCCTTTGAAAACCAAGAATAGTACTGACTTAATAGTTATGGTGGTTTGGGGTTTTTTTCCCCTGCAAAAGATATTTTTATTAGTTCTTTTTTTAAGCAAAGAGAACAAGAAATTTTCTGTCCATCCTTTTGGGGAGAAGGATTAGAGGATATTGGCAGATTGATGGAAGACTGCAAGTCTTCCAGTGGAAGATTTCCACAGCAGTCTATTTTGACAGAAAATAAAATTAAAAACTCTAAGTAATTCTATTTGCTGTCAGCTTTCAGTCTGACATAGGCTCTCGTTCTGAAACTTGATGGTCTCTTTTTCCACTCTGGTCCAGTTATAGAAAATAAACATATGGAACTGATATCTCATATTTCTAAGCCAGATAGCAATCTGGACCTTGGAAGGAAAAGACAAAAAAAAAAAATCTGTGCTCCCTTTTCTGTTTAATACACAAATCATCTGAAGTAAATGTTTATGGAATTTTAGGGTCGAGTTTTGAAATAAAAAATTCCAACTATAATGCATACTTCTTTGCATGATTTTCAAGGTCACACAGAGCATAATATAGATTTAAATTCTTTTTTAGAAGGATTTTGCATGTGCATGCACCTGCTGTGCTGCTTATTTGTGACCTGTGGGGGAAATCAACATACTAAAATGAGAAAAGGTTTTAAGGCAGTACTGTGAGAGTATTGAGTAGCCCTAATGGTTATAAGTATTTCAAGTGACCTGATGAGTAAACTCTACTGTCTGAGCAAAGCCTGATCTATCAATGTGGCCTTTAAGAAAAAAAAGGAGCTGTAGGAGACCTTAAAGCAATTATCTCTCTGAGGAAGCTTTAGGCTTGATTTGCTGATGTGGAAAATCAGAACTCAAAAAAAATCCTTCAAGAACACAGGAGAACAACCACTTGGTTTTTTGCTGATTATTTTTAGAAAAATAACCACAATGTAGCAGTGAAAGACGAAGATGAGAAAGATATGAAAAGTTTGGTTTTTTTTTCAAGTGGGAGTCCAGTGTGAATGGGCAGTGAATGGGTGTCCCCTGTCAAGACTTGTTGAAGGAGAATGCCAGACCCCAGTGGGTTTCCCTGAGCTGAGTTTGTGATTGCCCCTCAGGCAACTGCAATCAAACTCATGGTAATTAATTCAGATATCTGAAGTTCACCCTGTTTGAACTGAAGTGAATGAGGGAGCTCTCACATGTCAGCAAAATTAAGGAGGCAGGGAAGTGGTGATGGACAGGGCTTTCCTCAGCCACTTCAGCAGTGTGTCCTCAGTCTGCCTGGCTTGCCACGCCCTTCTCTTTAGGGCCTGAGCATCTGTGGTGACTTTGCTTTCTGTCTGATCCTCAAGCTTTGGATTTGCACCTACTTGGTCCCAGTTTTATGTAGACAACTTTTGAAATTGTTTTGTGCAGCCTCTTTTAGATTAATAAATTTCACACCCATGACCATGAAATACTAGCAAATAAAATTGCAAGAGATCTCAGGAAAGATGCAGACAAAGGAGTGGTTAGAATCCTTTTTCAGGAAAAACTGTTTAAGTCTTTTATATCCACATCAGATGTTCCAAGAATTCCCAGAAGCATTTTGTGGTAGAACAAAAGCCTAAATAATCTTAATACTTGCCAAACCCCATGTCATTGCTGTAAAATTCAGGCCTTGCATCTCTCTCTGCATGTTTCAGATGAATCAGCATGACCTAACAATGTTTAGCTGGCTCTCCAAAGCCAGCTGCTTTTTGGCAGGATGAATCATGTCCATTTTCTGACCTCATAAGCCTGTCCAGCACAAAAATTTTGTAAATGTCTTGGCCACCTAACATCTTTCCTTGGATGTGGAAAAGTGGGCTTTTTTTCTATGCCTGTCATGTGTGGGTGTGTGTGTGTAAGTGGAAGGGGGAGTACAAGCACCAAATCCTTCTCCCTGCTTGTCTAAACTACTTTGGTCGACCTGTTGTATATAATGAACCTACTGTATAATTTGCTAGAAACACGCCGAAATTATAGTCGTGAAAGACTTAGATAGGCTTCTAAGCATCCCTGTAGCAGGCACAGGTTTGACTGGGAAAGGTTTTTATTCACTTTGCAGAGTTCTCCAGTACCCCCCACTGTGTCCTGGTCACAAAATCTTGGTATCCTCGTGCTCTGCCCTGCAGTACATGGCACAAACACCACTGTGCCCAGGAGGCATCAGTACAGTGGGCTGGGGCACACATCTCAGGTATTTTCAAATATTTTGAAATTCTTTTCTTAGCCAGAGTGAGCCTGAGGAGACCCAGAACCTTGCTGAAGTGCTCTTCAGGCATTGCCAGTCTCCTTGAGAGCACCAGCAGTACCAAATGTGGCCCTACAGCTCTGAGCAACACCCAGCCACAAGCCTGGGGACCACCCAAATTTAGGCATAAGTCAGAAATGTGCAGGACCCCCGAGTTACAGTCAAAAACTGCCCAGCATGTAAAACCCTGTGTGTTCCTACACTTA
The DNA here is from genome assembly GCF_028769735.1 of Zonotrichia leucophrys gambelii. Classification (NCBI taxonomy): domain Eukaryota; kingdom Metazoa; phylum Chordata; class Aves; order Passeriformes; family Passerellidae; genus Zonotrichia; species Zonotrichia leucophrys. The sequence goes on along the minus strand of NC_088173.1, from coordinate 33,062,395 downwards.
AGTAGAAAATACTTTCTGAGAGGCAGCTTGCTGCCAGTTTCTCATGGAAACTGCAGCTAGTCTGGCTCTGAGGCAGTCCCAATTGCTGTGTACCTGGCACAGAAAAATGGCCCTTTGGCTGAGGCATGCAATTTCACATCACACATTCTTTTTTGTCACACATCAACTAAACTAAGCTTGTGAGACAGCATAAAGCTTTGTTTGCCTTCCCTCTTTGCGTCTGCTACAAATACAAAGCATAGTACAATTTGCCTGGTATTACTGAACATCCTTGTTTTCTCTCTTTTTCCATCTCATGCTTATTCTTTAGTAAAGTCATTCCAGCAGTATTTTTAGTTACTTCTAAAGAGATTCAAAAGTAGGTGTGTCAGTTTTTCTCAGTTCATTGTTGTGTCTTGTTTTCTGGGAGGTTTAGCAGATTGCCTCGAGATCAGACAAGGTTCTTCAAAGTGGTGGCACTTTGAAATGTATATGTGGGATTTGGCTAATTTTTTTCCCCCTTCTTTCTTTTTTCTCATGCTTCTTGGACTATCTGTGAAAAGGGTAAAAAAAAAAAATCACCTGTTTGAAATCTGCAGCATATATGGTAAGTCTCCAGCAGGCGTGAATGAGCATAGCTTTTTGTGCTCCCTGCCAGCCCAAGGCCAATCCCATCAGTGGTTCCTGGGCAGTGTAATTCCCTTTTGGTGAGATTTTGATCAAGGATCTTTTGAAAATGAGCACCAACTTCAGTTGGTCCTTCTGCTTTGCAGCTGCTCAGGAGAAGGTGGGTCAGACAGCAAGGAGAGATGAGTGAACCCTTAGGGCAGCAGAGCATGTTGGGCAGTGGCACAGGAGCATGCTGCGCTGGCTATCATGCTTGCTCGTGCAGGAACCCAGAATTATTTAAAGAATTACTTTGTGTATATTTTCAGTGTAAAATTTGGAGAGCTTCCGTCTTATTTCTATACAAATAGATTTGACTGTGTTCCTGGGCATGTGTGCGTCTGCAGCACAATCATTTACACAATGTGCACATTTTTAGGGAGAGGTGGATTCTATTTTGGATTAAATAAAACAGAAGAATGAACAAAAGTAAACTTAAAAAAGACGGTTGTGTCTTTGTTTCTTTACAAACGTTGCAAGTTTTGAGTATAAAAGTACTTGTGTTTACAAACAGTTGTAAGGAGTACAGAAGCCCAGGAAAGATACTTTTATAGCTTTGGTTTGTTTGCTTGTATAGTCTGAAATGAACAGGGAACAAGAGGCTGCTTTTAACAGAGGAAATGTGTGTGGGAGGATTATGTATATAGGAAAATGACAGCAGTTAGAAGGAAAGAAAAAATCCTCAATGGCTATTCAGAGTATCATTTTGAAGTAAAAGACAAGTAACAAAAAAACCTTTGACTTTGATATCGTTATCAAAGAAAAATTGAGTGAGTGGAGTCAGATGCAGGAGATTTTTACTCTATAGAATGACTGTGGGAATTAGGACCAAAGTATGTTAATCCGCTGGTTTAGAACACAGGAATTTGAAAAATGAACAGAACAGTGCACAGAAATGACCTGCAATAATTGGTTGGTACTGCTTAAAATTCATCTAATTTCTCTGACGTTAGCCTAGATTTAGCTTGGTTATGTAAAGGAAGGCATTTTAGTCAGCCTTTACAGCTAATGGAATACTGGTTTGAAATGGGTTTTCATTTAGTAAAAACTCCCTGCAGAATTCCCAGAGCCTCCGCACACTGATTTCTTGGCTGATGAGGCTGTCTTTTCTTGGCAAGTACCCTGACACACAGCCTGGTTATCCAAGTAGCTCGGGACTGACTCAGCAAGGCACTGATGAGGAGCAGCGCCTTGGTTCTCTAACATGCCAGTGATCTGCCTGTTTGCCGCAGGAAAGCAGCTCGCAGTTTTGAGCGAAGTCTGGTTTTAGCGGCGCACGTGGTCGCACACATGTCCTAAGTGCAGCAGGCACAGTGTAAGGATGCCTGGAAGCAGCAGAGAAAGGTGCATAGATGTGGTGCTTGGGTTAAACTCGCAGACACCGCATGGAGCGGCTCTCTGCCGGTAGCACCACTCAGAGTCAGGCTGAATACACCGAACAAATCTCTACAAATGAAACACTCTCAGGACGTGCTCTACGCGCAGCACAATTTGACAGCCTGACCTCGCACGCAGCCACTGTCGCGGTAGCCTAGGGAGGGCAGAGCAGGATCAGAAGCAGCAAGGGGAAAGAGCGGAGCGGGGCTGCAGCGGCAGCGCAGCTGGAACACAACTCACTCCGGTGCGGTGCACGCCGTCCCTTCTTCGGTGCTCCGCAGTCCCTCGCAGCGCCGACCCCGAAAAGGCTGGGGCGCTCGGGCACGGGCTGTTAAATATACAAACCGCCCCCTTCCCATGACCGCCTGCAGGACTCTCCTCCTCCCCGGCTCACACATATCGGCATCGTTCCTGATAACGAGCAAGTTTGCTGACTTGGGGCTAGCAGAGCGTACAGGCTGCTGGAATTTCTTGGATTTCGTTCAAAGCAAATTTAAAGCGATAAAGTGCCATTTGATATTATATAATAGTAATAATAATAAAGACAGGCTCTGAAGAGTTGAGTCAGATGATAGGTGTTTTTTTCTGAATGTAAAATGTGTGGAACAAGTCAAGTAATGTCTTTTGTAGATTATTTCTAACTAATGTGAAGCCCACACTATTTGATCTAATTATAGAGGAATGCCTCAAACGGCTGCAAATGGAGACACTCCAAAACACTCCATCACCAGCACCAAAAAAAAAGCCAGAACAAAAACACTCCAAAATGCTCCACCAGCACCAAAAAAAGCCAGCTCCTAAACCTAAACCTCCATAAAGAACCAAGTGTGATTTATGTTGGTGGTTTTGGTGGGTGGGGCTTTTGTTGTCAGTGAAGAAGGATTTGTGGTGCAAACCGTGTCCATGAATAATGCACATTTGTAGTTATGGCTGTCACGTTGCTGCTCCTCATGTGTGGTGAACGTTGTGCTTTTCTGTTTTTCTCTCTCCTTTTCACTGTACTTCGGCCTTAGCAAAGTCCATTCGATGTTGCTCTGCTTTGCTCTCCTCTGAGCAGGGGACCAGAATGCAGCAGAATTAGAGAAAAGTTTTCTGATAGTACAGTGTAAAGTGTACCACACAAATCTGCTCTGAGGCTTTCTTTGTGTGATAGAAAATTGTGTGTGTTCCCTGCAGGTGCAGGGAGTGGTGCTAACCAAAGTACTCTCTCCTGGAATGAGGTGATAGATCACACTCTTAATCATTTGCTGCATTTTCATGTAATACATGTTTTTCCCTGATGTAAACGGCTGAGTTTTCACAAACCAACAGCCTTTACAGCTAAGAAAAAGTTTACAGAAAGAACCCCAGAGTGTCTTCTTATTGGGACTGATGTATGCTGAGTGATAAGCCAAACTGCTGAGGCTTACCTTGGTGGTGGCACTTCCATGCTTTCAGATTTGCCTTGGCTGCAGGTTTATGCTTTAATATTCCTTTTCTTCAGAATGTCACCTTGGAGGCAGTAGTTCTGAGTGGATACCAAAAAGTTAAGTTTCAAGTGCTCTAATATCGTATTTCATCAGTTTTTAATTGTTGACTTTTGATAAAGCAGGCTGTATGGGGTAAAACAGTTCCTTCAGTTGCAGAGAAGCAGTCTGAGACTTTTTCCTCATTTAATTTGCAGAAAACTGAAGGAATTTTTAGGGTTCTAAAGCAAATGGAATTTGAAACAAATTTATTTTATAAACATTCACGAATTTTGAGCAACTAGGAACTTTTATTTATTTTAATTTGGAGCAGAGAGTGAAACACAGCAGCATGTTATGGGATCTGGTTCTCAGCCTTCTCAAAGGGAAGCAGAAGGTATTACTCTCCAGGAATTGTTTTCAACAGACAGCAGGTTGGCAAAGTTACCAGTAAAAACATGGTAAAGCCTTAGAAAGCATACTGGCAATCTAACATTTATTTTCTCTGTGAGCCATTTAAGGAGTTAAAACTGTGCCTTCACTGCAAGAGTTCCATTCATTGAGTTGGTATGAAACACAAGTACTCCTTTGTGTTGCAATTATACCTTCAATGACTGACAAGGTACCGAAACCCTCTTTTTCCCTTTGCTTTTCCAACCTGTGACAGGAGTGTGTTGGGACCACATTTTTCACTTCCTGTTTTGAATGGGTAACTGAGTCCCTGTCCAGTGGAAGCTACCCCCAGAGGCAGGCATTATTCCCTCCCCTCACTGCTGCTCAGAGCACCTTAGGGTCAGACAGTGGGATTTACAGGGACACCTATCACTCAAGCTAAGTGATCATTTTTACATGATCAGGAAGTAGGCTCTCCTAAAGAAAAAGTAATTCTTGCTTCCTGCCAGATTTGGCTCAATGCATGTGAATTATCAAACTAATTCCTCTTGTTTCTAAAATGGGAAGTGATTTGTGCATGTGTAATTTCAAAATAATGAAGTTAGTAGTGCCCTGATCTTACATTATTTTCATTTGCTGATGATTTCTTACAGATCAAGCTCTCCCTTTCTGTTGCCCCTTTGCCCTGCAGCTGCTGATGACAGCATGAAAAATTGTCTGAACTGCTCAATGAAGCAGCCAGGCTGGGACTGTGTATCCATCTGTTACAGGAGGCTCCTTGCCTAAAGCATCTCTCACTTCTGTCCAACTTCTGGACAGCGATGGGAGACCAGACCAGTCAAGATCATGATGTAATAAATTAAGCATGGATAAAACGTGGGTGTGGAGACATCCATTCCTGTCCAACACCATTCCCGGAAATGGCAGCAGGAGCTGCAGTCAGCTGTCTCAGGACTCAGCAGCTGACCTCTTGCCCATTTGTGTTTTGGTCATGGAGCAACATAAAGGTTTCTCATGGTCACCCCATGGACAGCTCTGTGGGCATATACCTGCCAATTGTGTGGAGTCACCAGTCAGTGAAAGGATGTTTTCTCTGTGTTTTATACAGGGAAGTGAGGACATTTAAGTCAATGACACATTTGCTTTCTTGGTCAGTGTGGGGGCTCTCCTTGTGGTTTGAAAGCCCTAGATAAATTAAGAGGAACTCACATGGATTAAATTTAAATCCAAGATTTAGTTCAGCAGATGTCCCTCTCAGGGCATTCACAGGCTATTAGAGGATCAGTACACTCCAGGCAGATCTCCTGCCCCGTGACTCCTAAGGGTTGAGGGATCCCTCTGCCTATTGACTTAGGGCCAGAACTTCCCCACCTCTTCTGTCCCAGCTGCTGCTCCACCTTGTGCCTGGGAGCTGATAGTTAAGCAGAAGGTTTGAAACAAAATGTAGCATCTCCTGAAGTTGCCTGTGTTCTGTTGCCGGTCTCTGTGGTGAGATAGCTTGCTTACTGCATGTACCAGCAAAACAGCCATGATTGATGAAATCTTGCTTTGGGAACAGTAAGAGGCCAGCTCCCCAGAGCTGAAATGGGAGTTAGCACATTGCCACAGTGCAGCTTGTTCCCTGCTGGGAAGGAAATTCCAACCGTTTTTTATGGTGAGTCAACTTTTGCACTGCACCAAACAACGGCCATCTTATCAAGACTGGTAACCTGCTCTTAGTGCACCTACTTGTGTGTTCAAGAGAATAAATCCACTCAAGTAAGAAGTTTCACTGTAAACTTAGATATAGTCATCATGTTCACTTCCTTAGTAATTTCCTCACCAACCTTTGCCTTGTTTGGTTGTTTTTTTTTTTTTTTTTTAATTACAGTACTATGCTGCTATCAGAGACTTGAGCAAACTACCTTTTAGTATATGATACAGAAATTGAGTAATTACAAGTTGCATCATTTTTAAGCCACTTAAGGCGGGATATTAGGTCTGCAAAATGCTAGACTCACAAATATAGCAAAGGCACTTGATCCTTTATGTTTCTACGTAATAGAGCTCAGCAATTTGCAGAAGCTATTCTCTTTTAGCAAGCAGTAAATTCAGCCAGAAAAGTACACCTTCAGAAAGATCTAATGTAGGAATTTTGCAACTTAAGTTTGCCAACACTTTTGAACAAAGAAATGCTGGGGGGAATATTGAAAGTACCAGGTATTTATTTTTTGAAAAGTTGACACATTTAAAGTTTATTGGGAATTAATGTTTTTGTTGCCTTTTTTTTTCTAGTTTAATATGTTTAAAAAAGGTTAATGTATTTGAAAACACCATCTGTGTCAATATAAGCATGTTTCTACATGTGCTCCTTGCTTTGCTCGTGCATAGTCCATTACATTTTTATGATATTTTGTTAAAAATATACAGAAGAGTCACAAATGCATTAAAAGAAATTATCCATTCTTAATCAAATATCTTTCCAGTGTTACTGTAACTCTAGTAAAAGGCCATGCTTAATGATCAATGAGATCATTACACAAGCAATAATGAGATTTGCTTTTGAAGCAGAGCAGCTTAGAGAAGCAATCAACTACGGACAAGCCTGCAATTTTGGGGTTTTAAGTTTAGCTGATAACTTTCTTTTTCCTCTGCTCCTGGCAGCAGGGAGCTTTTTTCTGTACAATGAAAAGCATCTTCTGAAAGATTCATCTTCAAGTTACTACATGGAGAGCCATAAGGAGCTGTCTGTTAGACATACTTCTTCATGCTCAGAAGTGGTCTCTTGTCTTTATTCTTAAGTAGGAAGGTTCGTAGCTACAGGTGGTTTTTTAATATGAAAGACCCTGATCCAAAGTCCAGTAAAGCTGGCTTAAGGATTTGTGAGCTTTCATCTTGGGGGCTGGTTTTGCTATTGGGAATTTGGGCAGGATCATAATAGCTCATTTAGTTGGAGCATTTGGAATTGCCTTTTCTAGTGTGTTTGCCTCAGTCCTGAGCTAGCTGGCAGACTATTTGCTTGATCTTAGCACTTCTATTTATGAGAAAGTGGCCAAGGCTTAAATAGCCACTTACCCTATAGAATGCATTTATCCCAGCAGCTTTTCTGCCTTAGCAGAGGACACTCTTCCCAGCTCATAGGGAGTTACATGCATACCTGACAAGTAAAACTTCTTGATGAATAGCTACAGAACTCATCTACTCAGAAGATGCAGTTCAGCACAGAGACACTGAATGGAGATATGTCAGCTGATGCCTGACCCCTACCCATTTGAGGTCTCTATACTGAAGCTTTGTTTCCTATTACATCCTGCAGAAATTTGTCATGGAAATGAAAAACCACATGGCCAGGTCAGAGCCGATCAGCTGCTTTTCTAATTTCAATTAAGGTTTTGTTATCTCTGTTTAAAAGGGAAGGAAAAGTTAAGAAATAAATAACTGTACAAGTTGCAGAGGATAAGAGACCTTTGTTCCTCATTTTGTTCATGTGGTCAAAGTATTGATGAAAGCTGAGGATGCTGTCTGCTTACTTGGATAGATAAATCATGAGATTTCACCCCTTTATGGGCCCTTGCAATTGTATCACGTTGCATGAACAACTACGTAAAGGAATCAGATGTGCTTTGTGAACAGCAGAATAATCTGTGATTCACAGAAGTAGGTCAATGCAATTAGTGAAATGTTAAGACTCATAATGTAATGTAACATGTGCTGTCTGCCTGATTCCATCCACATCAGTTTCAGCAGGGATAACGTTAGACAAATGCGTTACTTAACAAGCAAATGAAAGCTTTTAAAGGGAAGCCTTCTTAAAAACATCAAGTCCCTTCATCTTATGTACAAGTATACTGGACGATCCCACTCAGAAGCCCCCAGGGAGCCCTGAGTAGGCACAGGACCTGTTTACAGATACACACTTGGAGGGATGAAGGAGGAGAAAGCATTCGCTTCAACAATGTGAAATTTGAGACTTCTTTTAAAAAAACCCCAATCCTTTCATGCTGTCCTTTTTGATTCCACAAAACAAATCATTACATATCACAATTGCTTTCAAGGAAACTAAAGTGGATTGAGAAGAACATGATTTAAAAACTTGGTTGGGTTTGGTTGTTTTTGGTTGGTTGGTTTGGATCTGTTTGTGATTTTATTTTTTTTTAGTTCTTTTGGGGGGAATTTTTGGGGGAGAGTTTGTTGTTGTTGGTTTTTTTTCCTTTTCTGAATTATTGCTGTAGGAGAAGTCTTCTGTTCCCAGAAATATGTGAGGCTGATCTGTCAAAGTGAGTAGGACAAAAGGATCAATGTCTATGCCTTAATGCTGTTGCCCTATGTCTCCAGCAGTGACCTTGCAGCACCAACAGCTCTAATCACAATGGAAACCAGTACTGTAAATCCAACATAAATTCACTAACAGAATGCTTTTTTTTTTTTGTCCAGATGTCAGAATGTAACCAGTTCCACAGCCAGCCCACCTCTGATACTCACTGTGTCCCCAGTCTATTGGTATGGTGAAGGAAGTTAGAGGAAGTATAATAGATATTTTTAAAAACTATTTAAAATACCAGATGACAAATTAACTTGTCTAGCTAAAACACTGGATTCTGCTCACTGAGGAGAAATTTTCAGGAAGAATTAGTGCCGCTAGACTGAGGTAGTTCTCGGAACTTATTGCAGAGACGAGAGGAAGAAATCTTTGTGCACCAGAAACAAATTTGAACTCAAAAAACAGGGAAGCTATAGTGTAGAAGTCATTAAAAGATTAATAGAATAGAAAATTGCCATGAATTTATGAGCAAGAAAATTATTTACTTGTTCTTTTGGGCTTGAGGAGAAAGGAACTTTGCATGTTCAGCTTCTCAAAATAAAAATAATCTCACATTTGGATTGTTAGCTGTTCTTCCCCCTCCCTGAATTAAGCAATAGTCTGAGATGCTTAAGCAGAAGTTACTTAGATGTTCTTTATCTGAATTTCTACTGGCAATGGAAAAAGTAAAGAAGGTAGGTAAGAGCAGTTTAGTGTCCTCTGTTCTTTGTTCCTGTCATCTCTCTGGTGGTTTCTGGAGCTCTTACACAAGTGCAGCTCCACCCCTGTGCTGCCAGAGGATGTGACTGTGCTGTGTGTGAGCCACACGCAGCATGAGGTGACACTTCTGTCTGGCTGGGACTCTCAGGGACTTCAGCTGACGTGTGCTGCCCTGCCCCACAGTGCCATCCTTGAACTGACAGTGCAATCCTTGGCCTCAGCCTTTCCTTCACAACCTTTTCCAGGGGATGTTGTGTTCAGACCTGCAGGCATGCCTTTAAGGGTGCTTGCTTCCAGTGGCTTGAAGCTCAGGGTGCAGTCCCCAGGTAACTTGTGTGTGGTAGGATTGCAGCTGCAATCCTAGTTTGCCCGTAGAAAGCAAAGAAGTACCAAGCTAGGGGCAGAGACCTGGAGACCATTTCTAGTTATAAATATTTCTCTTTTTTATCTCTGTCTTGTGCTTCTCCGCCGTAGTTGCAGGCCCAGAGAACAAAGCAATTTATTTTGTTTCATGGTTTAAAGTACAGCAGAAGGGGTTGGGAGCTAACATTTGGTTGATGTTAGACAGATGTAAACTATGAAATTCATTAAAAATTAACAACAACCATGCACAATTAGAATAACAATCAGCTGGGGGAAGTTCTTCAGGGAGAGAAGCAGGGATTGCCTTTGGCTTTTTCTCAGGTGCCAGAGTGCCTAAAATAGCCATGGCAGCATGTTCTGGAAGGGTGATCTGGATCAAAATGCAGTTCTCAGCAGCAGTTGTGCTCCATGTTCCAACTCTGATAACCAGGCATGGTGGTCAATACGAAAGAGCAGAGCAAAACTGCACTGTCTCTTCACATTGCTTCTGTAGAGGCAAAATGAAAATAAATACTGTATTTTCTAGTAATGTGCTCGTTTTAGCTTTGGGGAGATATTTGGAGGTGTTATTAAGTGCATGATACATTAGATAGACAAGATGTGTCCATCAGCAATGAGCAACCAGAGGCATTTACTCATACTGGTGCAGTTTCCAAAGTGGCAGAGATGACACTGAGCAAAGTGTCATGGCTAGAGGAAGTCTCTTCAGGGTAAAATGAACTAATATAAAACCAGTTGAATTTCTGTTTTCTACCAGAGCAAAATTATTCATCAACTTCAGTGATCTAATTCATATGGAGACCAGAGCTTACTCTGTCAGGATTCCTGGATTTACCTTCTTTTCTTTTCAGCATAAGAGAAAATAATGTGCAGTGTCTCCAGCTTTCCAGAGATGGGACTTTCAAGGTCAATATCAGTACTTTTATTGCCTCATAAAGGGAAGCCTGAAATGATCAAGATTCCTGTCTGGTGAGTTGCTCTTAAGAGGTTTCTGGTTTTGAGTTCTTGGTTCTCTGTCAATCATGATATTGTGAAAACACTTCTTTCTGCCCGCCCTTCTCTTTCCAATGTACTTTTCAGGAGATAGAGATGGCAAAACAGTCTCTGAGAGATATTAAGACTTTCAAACAGCCACTGTTCCTTCAACTATATGTTCTTGTCCTTTTCTGCTGACTTTCAGGAGTTAAAATTAGTAGAGAGCCTCCAGCTTTTGGCAGATGCTGCCATATAACTGACTTCATTCATCCAGCAAATGCTGACTGTGACACTGTAAAAGGTCTAAGCATGTTTTGACATTACGTTTATAGAACTTTTTGTTGTTGATTTCAAAATACAGAAAGTCTTAGTGATAAACTGAGTAGTATTTGCAGAGCAGTTCCCTCTTCCTGTTTGCTGTAAGTAGCATTAAATGACTGAGAAGATGAGAGAAGTACAATTGCATTTCAACAGAAAAATTTCTCTGTTTGGGTGCAAGTGCTTTGCTAGCAGAATGAAAATCAGAACAAAAATTGGAAGTGCACTGAGTAAAAAGACCAAGCTCTGTCCTATTGTAGGCTTTGATATTTTTGTCATTGTCTAATGCAGAAAGGAAAAAATCTTTGGATGCTAAAAGTAAAATACTTGTTTTGAACATACTTTGGACTGTTCTGTTTATCCTCAAAAATTGTAGGAAGACTAAGTTGCTTGAACTAGAAGTTTTTTTGGTGTTTATCCAAAATACTTGCTGTAATCTTAAGGCTTTTGCAACACCATCTTTATCAGTAAGTGTTTTTCTTAGCAAATATAGATATGTTTTCTCCAAGAGTTTTAAGTACCTGTGTAAGTTGTTCTTTTCTCCATGACGATTTTTTATTTTACTGTTTTGATAAATAAGATTATTTCTTACCTGCAAACTGCTCTGATTCCGTGATCTATGTAGAGATATTTTACTGCTGGCACATCATTTGACACACTTTATGCCAAGCATCAAAATTGTGAATGTACAGCCACCCATGAGCAATAGAGAGTTTCCCGCAGTAGATACTGTTAAATAATCACTGCACTTCTGCAAGGGTGCAATGAGAATCTGATAAGAGGTAAGCTGAGCCAAGAAAGTGAGACAAGATACTGTATCCATAGGTTTTCTGGTCCATTGTGGAGCATTTCTGGGAAATGATTCACTTGTCCAGACGCTGCTCCCTTTTGTTTCCACTGATTCAGAGTGCAGGAAGAGAGGAGCAGCCTGAAGGATCTGGCTGGGTTGTTGGGGTGGGGTTGAATGTCAGATGTAGGTCTGCATCAGCTGGTTTTGTACCTAAAGATAAAGCAGAGGTATTGGTTCAACCCCAAACATGACAGTCTGACAGGTTGCCTGTAGGCAGCTTTCTTGCCTTTCTCCCAGTCTCATGACCTGTCTAAATGAGTGATCAGGGATCCAGATATCTCATCCAGATAGTCTCCTGAATTTCTTAGAAGTAACTCAAGCCAACCTTGTCTCACACTCCTCTCACTCTTCCTGCTGATCTACACATAGCAAGGGCTGCTGCCTTCACCTACTCAGCAATGGCAGCAGCTCAGAGAGATCCCTGCTGGAAGTTGGATTGGAGTTGCAGTTACAATCTGCATCTGAGGCTGAGTGAAAGCTGAGGCATTTGAGAGACGACACTGGCATGTGTGCAGGCAGGGTTGTAGGCTTGGTGTACGCCTGAGAGAGAGGCCCAGAGCTCAGGCACTGCTGTCTCCTTTCAGATGATGCTTTCCCCTTATCCTGTTCTCCGCATTGCTGTGTTTCCCAACAGGAGAGGATGCTGTCACACTTCCTTCTGTACCTTGTGTGAAAAGGGCAGAGTCTCCTCAAGCGGTGAACACTCTCTATCATTGCAAAATATGTGCAGAAAACATTGCATAATGTCTTCACCACACTGTACATCTCCTCCTCTGTACTAAAATACTCCCTGCTGAATATTGTATGTTTTGAACTTTCTACTTTTGCTAAGATTTTGTTAAACTTACTAAGTTCCTTTCACTTTTTAAACTCTGCCTGTGTACAGGCTTCCAGTAATATGCTGCTGTTTTCCCTCTAAAGAAATAGCAAAATCACTGGTGACTTTTTTACCACAATAGTAAAGAAATTAAAGTAGCTTTGTGTTCTTAATGTATCATACTTTGCAAATTTTTGAAAGGTGATGAGTTAGTGGCTGAAGTAGAGGAAGTAGCTGAAATTAAAGATATAAATTCATTTCAGAAAGTTGCTATAAAAGCAAGAGGAACTCTGTTGTCTGCCTACACCTTGTACAGCTGATCTCTTACCATAATCAAACATTAATCTGACAACAAAGGAGGTGAGAACAGTCCACAGATTATGAAATCCAGCTAGTGAGGTAAGGATCCCTCTTTTCTGGGTTATCTGTGGAGGTTTCTATCCCCATTATAAGCTAAAAAGTGACATTTCTCTTTCCAGCCTGAGACGGATCAGTTAGCTTCTGATAAAAAGGCTGTCAAGGACCCAACTTGAGACACAGTGCAGTGCTCTGGAGTAAAAGTACAGCAAGAGTTTACCTGGAAGTAGCTGTATGTGCATGTTAGTGTTTGACAGCAAGGTAAAATTTTGTCACCTTCAGAAACTGGTTTGTTGATTTGGTTAATCAGTGGCTCCAGAATGCATTTATTTGCATTCTTAGGGGGAAAAATTAAGGTAATGGATTTTAGTTCACATTCTCAAAGTGTAGTGCAGTTTACACTTTCTCACAAGATTTATTTTGCATAGATACTTCAATTTCTAAGCAAAGAAATGAACTGCAAGCAGTCACAAGGCAATGCAAGGATTATCTCTTTTAGCATAGCAAGTTACTGGAAAGAGGATTTGCCCTTTGTATGACTTTGGTTGCAAACTCTTTGGCTGACCACTAAAGCAGATGACATGTTTGTTCCATTGCTGAAGCGATCTTTGACCTCATTTTCTCATGTTATCCCCAACTAGAGGCTAATCAGTTGGAACTATTTGGAGTTACTTGTACCCAATGAAAACTACAGACTGTCCAAAAATGGTGTTACTTGTGCAGAAACATAGCGTAGTAAAATGCCTTTAAAATGTTGCGACTGCAGGTTATGGTGTTGATGATAGAGTAGTTTAGGTTGGGAGGGATCACTTGAGATCTACTAACCAGGCCAGGCTGCTTAAGCAGGGGCAGCTCAGGCCTGTGTCCAGTTGGATTTTTAATAGGTTCCCAGCCTGTTTCTGTGTTTTACCACCTTTAGAGTTTAAATGGTGTATCCTTGATGGAATACTGAAGATGGAATTTAATGTGCTTTGCTGTCTATCCAGCTGTTTCTTCTCCAGGCTGACCAGTCCCAGCTCTTTCTTCCTCTCCACACATGACAGATATTCCAGTCCCTGAGATGTTTTTGCAGCCTTGGGCTGGTCCCACTCCAGTAACTCCACGTCTTTTTTAGACTGGATTGCCCAGAACTATGACTGGAGCTGGTGAAGGTACACTCACACTCACTGGAAGCAACAGTCTTAAACTGTTTGGGGACTTAAGCTGTTCTCTGGGCAAAGTTGGAATACCCAAGTAAATTATGCAGATGTGGGACTTATTCCAGGAAGGTGTTGTGCAATCTCCTTTTCTGTGGCACTTGATATGAGCTCTCAGCATTCAGCAGAAAACTTTCAAATACGACACAACAGAAATGTAGAAACAATATGGCCTCGTCATGATTAAGTTGGATTTAAGCCACTTATTCCTACATTACATCCTTGCAGTGCCAAATGGTGATGTTAATTTTTCATAAATTAAATAGAGAGGACAGTTCATCAATGTTAAAATCACTGGCATTATGACTCGACTTTTTTTTCTCCTCTTCCCTATTGAGGCACAGTTCTGAAAGTCCTTTTTTCTTGGTTTCAAATTGGTGACTCTCTTCCAAGTCACAGGATGGGAGAGTTATTTAGCGAGTCCTGAATCACTCTTTGATTCCAAAATAGTGAGCGCAGGAGCCTGGAAACAAAGTTTCACATTATTATGGATGATACACATAAGGAAATGTGATTCTCAGCTTATGAGTTCTGTATATATTCAGCCTGATGAAAGTTCATTAAAGTGGTGTCATAAATAGATTTAGCAGAAGAAACATTTTAACTTGTTTCTAGAGATAACTATTGATCAAGCAAAGAGATAAGAGAGTGCTAAGTAATCCAGCTATGTTAGACCTCTATGCCTCAGAAATATTGCAAATTGATATTTAAATAAAAATTTCTTCTAATAGCGCATCAATTTAAAAAAAAATAGGAACTTTAAAAATCCCTCCTAACTCAATGGAAGCTATCAGTAATTTGGTGAGTCCAAATGTTTACTTATCCTCATTCCAGATGAATAGTTTTCCTCTTGCAGAAGCTAAGGATGTGCCAAATTGGATTATCTAGCCTCAGGTATTCAGAGTAAGACCAATTCTTTCAGACTGTGTTTTCCAATGCATCCCATCTGTCATTTACTACACTGTTCCTGCCTCCCACTACTGACATATCACTCCTACATGGTAGGTAGGGCTCTAGTCAACATGCCAAACATGCCAGGCCCCTTGGAGAGCCAGGGCAGAGGCTGGATGTGAGCTGGTGTCCCCTGAAGGCAGGCTGGCAGCACTCAGGCACTGCAGTGTGCTCCTCACATGGTCAGGGACATAACTGCTCCAAGAGGCTTTCCTCCACATGACCTCAGCTTACACACTTGGGGTTTTCAGTGATCTGACAGGCTGGATTAAGGCAATTTCTCTCAGGTAAACAGTGCAGGTAAATGCAGCTTCTGGGGCCTTGTGCTGGCACTGGACAACAGGATAGTAGTGAAGAAGCTACAAGAAATAGAGCATTTATGTCAGAACCACTTTCCAGGAATGGATAGAAATGAGGCCCTGACTAACAGACACAGGGAGGATGTGAAACACTGTGGACTTCAGCTGCTTCTGTGTAAAAGACAGAGGAACACCTAAAACATAAGACACTGTGAGCTGATTTGAGACTAATATTTCTGCCTTGAATACTTGTGTTCTGGGTAAATATTACTTGGCTTGTTGAAAACCAGCCAGTCACTCGTAGTTCCAGCCATTCCCCTGATTGGCAGGAGGGTACTTGCCAGACTAAAGCCAGGTCTGTGGGTCTGGTCAAATTGACTGGCAGGAAATGTCCTGCCTGACAAAGGCAGTGGGATGCCTTTGGGAGTGCTGAAGTGTGGTTGGACATGCCCTGGCCTTTAGGACTCCAAAAAAACTGTTTAAACGTTTAGAAATAATTCAACCATCAAAAGCTACCATCATATCAAGTAAACAAGATCATAATGTGAGAGGAGATGTAAATCTACTCTGAATTAAAAGGGGGAAAATGTCATTCTGTAGGCAGCAAGCTATTTCATATCTGCCTCTTTTAAGTCCTGGTGAATGTTCTTCGAAAGAATTATTGGCAGTCAGCATCAAGAGCAGGATAGTGTGCTCTGGGTGAAGCGCAGCTCTGAGTGCAGCTTCTACAGCTTTGGTATGAGTAAAGAATGGTTTCAAAAGAGCTTCAAGACAGGCTTCTGTCAATTATTGACACCTTTCTCACCAGTTATTGACAAAAGTAGGGCAAGGGTTGGGCGACTGCCAAATAATATTTATAAATCAAGAAGAAGCGAACATGACAGGTTATCAAGGAACAAGTGTAAGGAATATTGGATAAACCTATACATAATTAAATCCAAGATAAAAAGATATATGGTTGTTATAAGAGCACTTAATCAGGAAGGCTAAGGAAATTACTCTTTGGAATATGTCATGGCAACTGGGACAAAAGTTAATATAAAAAGAGAAATCAGTTTTCCAGCCCACATCTCTTGCAAATACTCTCTGCAGGGGAAGGATATATGCATATTTTTGTAGGGTTGAATTTTAACAACTTCTTTCCCTCATTGCTAATGTTATAATTCCATTTGTCTGAAATGAATGTTTTTAATTTTAGGTTCATGGAGTTGCATCTCAAATTCATAATGGCTAAGTGCTTTACTGAATCTAGATGTAAATGAAAAGCTTGATAGATTGAAGTATAAATAACTTTATTAAAAATCACCCTCATTAGGAAACTCATTTGAGTGAATTAAGTGAGTGAATGATTCCATTTTCCCTCAACATCCACTCACATTTATGAGTTGCATGCAAAATTAAATCATTATTGCACAGCCACCAAAGAACCTCATCGTGGCCTAACTTTTCCAGCATGTTGTAATGTTTACCCTCATTTATTTCGTATTGCATGCTTCATTTCAGTTTCCAGAATATCTCACTGCACTGAAGATGCTTCTGCTTTCAGCTCTGAGGAGACTGAGCTCTTGTGCTAGGAAGTGCTTGTGCACTGGCAAAAGGTGATGCTGAGGATGGATTTGTGGATGGCACTTGTCTCCTTGTCACAGGTTGTGAAGGCCCTGTGAAAGCAGGGCTTTTAGGCACTCAGGAAAGGCCCCTGGCCGGTACAATTGATCACCCTGCTTTGGATGGTCTGGTGAACTCATTCATGGCATTGGTTTGCATGTGCTGCATTTCTTAAAAATAATGCTGTTTTCCATTCTTACTGTGAGTGGCTAATACAGAATATCCTGAGTGCCCGCTATCTTTTGAATATCAACACAAAATATATTCCATAAGAAGCACATAAAATAACTAGGCAATGAAACAATTAATTGATTTTATAATGAAGCATGAAATCAAATAGACTTTGAGATAGGGTTGAGAGAAGCTGGTGTCTGATCTGATTAAGATCAATGTTATTTTCCGCTGGTTAGAGCCCAGGGGCCACTGGTGAAGTCATTTGGTCTTAGCGTAGTGGTCATAGAGCAGTTTGACAGGTTTGACTTAGTGGAACATGAGCGACAGCTCAGTCTTAGTAGGGTCATCAGTGCAACAGGGATGTGGTTGCTTTGATGTGGCCAGATTTATATCATGGGGAGGAAAATGGGACCACAAATAATTCAATGGGTTCTGTACCTTTTGATCACATAAGAAGTTTTTCATGAGCTGGAATGGGGAATTCATTGTCCCTTTGAGGTTAAATCAATGAGTGTACTTTGCAGAAATGTTAGACATCAGTAGAATCACAAATTTCTTGAGTTTAAATCATTACCTTGAACAGCAGGTCCAAAGAAATTCAGGATGCTCAGCTGCTTTTGCTCTGTGTCGTGGCTTGGTTTTCTTTTTCTCCATGGTGCTTTCCATGCAATCACCAGCCTGGGAAAGATGAATGTAAGAGGGCAGGACTTTCTGTCAGGGGGATTGCATCCACCTGGTTCCCCATGAACTTATGTTTGCACAATCAGGGTGTAGTTGATAAATGTCTTTAAAAGACTTATTTGATTTGTAGCCCAGTAGGGGCATCTAAGTGCCAGAAAACTGCAGTTGTATAATTGAGTGGCTTGGGTAAGGAAATGTTCTTTACCTTAAAGTACAAGTAGAAAACGTTAATTGAAGAATTTCTAGGAGAGTAATAACTACACTGACCTGATGCATACTACAGAAATCTTTCAGATTGAAGGGGATTGTTATGAGAGCTTAGCAGGATTTGGAATTTCCCCCTGTACAAGAAAGTCCGGTATTTGCCCACAGAGCTTTGCTGATATAAAATCCTCATGTTTCAAGGCTTTTTCCTGGGAATCCAAGTTCTGAAAGACCAGGAATTTACCAATGTAGAAGCATTTTCAACATCAACAAGATTATTTTCATACTTCAAAGTTTGTAAAACACACATGACTTGAATTACTGAAAGGCGCTTTTTAACTTCTCTACTCACCCAGATTTTCCCATTTTCAGTGCCTTGGAGGGGTGGCCAAGGGGAAAAGGTAGTTTTCTGGTTTGTTAACTGCTAAAATTAAGCTGCGTCAGAAGCTCAGGAAAATGAATTGCACTAATTTCTGTACAAGCCAACCTGAAATAAAATAGGGGGTTTGGTTTTTTTAAAATATTCTAGTCTACTACAGTAAACTTCCCATAAAATCTGTGCTTCCCTGGAAAATCAAGAGCTCTTGGTTAGTTCTGTGTGATGCATAGAAGGTATATTCAGTCCTTTGCTCAGTTCTTGATTTTAGCAAAGTTTTGAATGTTGATTATATTAATACATCTCTGCAATATCACACTGAGGTGTTTTTTTTAATTGCATTGCTAACTAAGGTATAACTAAGAAGCAGAACAAAATGTTTTAATTTTTTTTTGCCAGGATTGGAAATGTGAAAATGAGCAACAGGTAAAGTACAGGAAATATCTGTCAGTACATTTTAGAAGACTGCTTGAGGGAGTTCTTAAGTAGGCAAGTCAAAGCAAAATAGTTTTCACACAATCAAATATGATTGCAAAAATTAATCAATTGAAATAATTTCTATCATGTTAATACCTGTGTAGATATACTAAACTTATGATGATCCTATCCTTGATTTGCCAGCAGTATTTTCATGTGAGGCTGGATGGCATTTTGACAGTGGGGGACAAGACTCTGACACTGACAGTGGGATGTAAACTACTGCAGGAGCCCCTCTGCTAAGGGAGGATATCTGTTAGCTAGATAAATATCATTTCTGAAGGGTGGATCATAGGGTGAGTAAGGTGTCAGTCCTGTTGTGAAATGCCCCTCTGGAACAGTGGCACTATTTTAAGAACAAAATGTGGCAGACACTTTACTATGGGAGAAGCCAACACTCCATAACTTATTGTCTCTTCACTTTTCACAGGTTTATCAAATTTCAGCAGTTCTCCATAGCCCAGTGAAATCATCACAGATCCATTTTATTCAGCTGAGTCTTGCTGCTCTGTGTTCTTGTTTTGAGCTATGGGTGAGTGCAAAGCAGGTGAGTGTAACATCATTTCATGAATATAAAACCATTTCATGCTAGACCTGACAAACGAACAGCACTAGCTTTGTTAGCAGACTTTCCTTGTTCTTTATACTAAGCAAGAATCCTGAGAGTTTGAAGCATCATGTAAATCTGTTAGCTAATACAGGCCAGCGGATTTTGAGAAATCTGGCTTTTACTACAAGTTTACAAGGCTGTTCCAGTTGCTGAGAAGTCAGAAGTCTTGGTTATAAAGACTCTTGGGAAACTGATCCATCAGTTTAAAAGTTTACAGTGCTGCTGGAAAAGGGCCCAGCACTGTACCACTGGACCCTGGAAATTAATGAAACATTTCTCTATTAGCTCATGTAGCTTGCAACACTGTGGTAGCTGAGTAACTTGTAGGTGTTACTGCATTCATCCTTGCAGTATCTGAATAATCCAGGGAAATGCAAGTACAAGAGGCTATAAAAATATTTCCACCTCTCTTTTGCAGGCAAGGGCCCAGCAGGGGAAAATCCCAAAAAGCTTCCCTTTCCCGAAAGTTTTAAGCAATTTTTTTTTTAGTTAACATTAAGATTTTGTGTATGGATACTTCTTTGGTTTAATCAAACTTACTTTCATTCTGCAAAAGGTACAAAATAAATCTGTATGATAAACTTACAGATTCCATAAATTTATGGAGACTATTGTTTGCTTTTTGGGAGTACTTTGCTCTCTATAAAGTGTGAAGGACATGCACCTAGCTAGCATGCTCACCCTCAGAAATTCTGCTTTTATACTTCTCTCTAAAATCTGCCAAATATCCTTTCCTCCAGACCAGCAAAGTTTTAGTAGGGTGTTTTTTAACTTCAATTAACTTTAACCAAGAAATTTATCTCTCAGTATAAGGACCCAAAAACCATAGTTTCAGAAACTACATCAAAATCTCAGACTAAATTTCCTGTGTACATATTTCTCATACCTTGGAGCCAAAAGTTTTTTGGAAGATATTTTTGGAGCAGCATTTGTAAAACTAGAATTAGGAGTTTGCTGACACCCTGTTGTTAAGGGTTCTGAGTCACCCCTTTTAAACAAAAATAATTATGAGTCATCACAATTTTCTAAATCAAAAAGCAGTTCTACATATTCAGAGTTTTGACTGTTGTGAATCTTATAATGAGACAATTATTAAATTAGAGCAGTGGCTGTAATTGTTGCACCACAAAGGAAAGAAAAAGATGCCTTCAACTCCCCTTCTTTGACTTGAATTCTTCTTTTCAATTCTCCCTGAGATGCATCCTCCCTGCATGATGAATGTATGACATGACTCAGAATTACCATGTTCAGAAGAATATGATATCAATTCAACCTTATGTTTTCTGTCCAGAGATGACTGCTTCAGTTAGGTGGTTGTAGAGGAGCTGTGGGATCAGATAAGAGGTTACAAAATTCTCTGGAGAAAGCACGAGGCTCTCTAGGTAATGCAAAGTCAGTGGTGATCAGAAGCAGGGAAACAGTAATGCCAGGAAGTGGATGTAGAAATCATTATATGTGCCAAAACTGTTAAGACTAATAATTAGTATTAGCAATAAGTTATGCAACTATCATCAGATCACAAGGAAGTAGTGACAGCAAATTTAACAAGATGTTTATATAGTTAATTCTTTGATTGATGTTTTGTTTATAAAGTGCTACAATGGTAATGAACATGTTGTGCCTTTAGTGGGACCTCTTAAGTGAAATAAAAGCAAGTTGGTGTATGGCTAAAATGGAGGCTGCACAGTTTTGCCCGCTGCTGCCCTGTGCATCACGCCGTGTTCCTGTTACACCACATCAGGGTCAGGGAGGTCTGAAGCAAGAGGTGTTGAAAGAAACAAGAAAAGGGAGAAGATGCAGCCTCAGTTGCAGGGGGCAGGCTTTGGCATATTCAGGATGCTGATTTGTGTGCCCAGATGACCTAGAAAGCTGATGGCATCCTGGCCTGTACCAGGAATGATCAGCAGAACAGGGAAGGGATTCCTCCTCTGCTGTTGGCACTGGTGAGGTCTCATGCCCTGTGTCCAGTTCAAGGTGCCTCTGTTCAGGAAGGACATTGAGGTGCTGGAGCATCTCCCAGGAAGGGCAACAAAGCTGATGAAGAGTCTGGAGCACAAGTCCTATCAGGAGTGGCTGAGGGAGCTGGGGGTCTTTAGCCTGGAGATGAGGAGGCTCAAAGGTGACCCTGTCACTCTCTACAGCTCCCTGAAAGGAGGGTGTAGCCAGGTGGCCATTGGTCTCTTCTCCCAGGCAACCAGTGATAAGACAAGTGGACACAGTCTTCAGCTGTGCCAGGAGATGTTTGGGTTAGATATAAAAAAGAAATTCTTAACAGAAAGGGTGATTAGACTTTGGAATAGACTAGCCAGGGAGACGAAGGAGTCACCATCCCTGGAGGTGTTTAAGGAATGACTGGATGTGGTGCTTAGTGCCATGGTCTAACTCACAAGGTGGTGTTTGTTGGACCTGACAATCTCAAAGGTTTTTTCCTATCTACCTTGTTCTGTGCGTTGCGGAGTACAGCTTTGTGTTGGGCAGACTTTCAAAAAGTGAACCGAGTGAAGGATATAGAACAAGAAGGAGCAGGTCTCTCAAAGTAAGGGCCAAATCCTGGTGATTTGTGCCCAGAAATATCTCTGCTTAGAAAATGCAATAAAGGTGGTTTTTTAATGCACATGTAAAGATCAGTGTTGTAAAACCAACTTCTGTTCTCACTATCCTAACAGAAATAGATAAGCCAAATGGAAGCTTGTGATATAACAGCAGCCGTTGGTTCCATGACTGAAGTGATTTATTACTCAGGACCAAAGGCTGAAAGGGAAGCTGACAAGAGGAATAATAAAACTGTATTTGTATCAACAGCTTTTGCTTAAAAGCAACTTAATATTTCTCCTGTGTATTATACCAAATCCCAAATCCAAATTTGCTGACATCCAGCTCTACAAGTCTGAGATGGATGAAGTGACTTTTGGATTTAATTTTTTAATTTAATAATAACAAAACAACTATGGCAAATCTTGCCATTTAAGCACAGAAATTTTCCCTCCTTGACTTCCAAAGCTACACTGTGGCTGTGATGCTGAATGAGATGTCTCATTTTTTTCCTCAGCATTAGATGCTGATTCCTGGCAGAGCTGCAACACTGAATTTAATGGTGTAGTTGGGCAAAATACTGCAATTCTAAACATACCTGAAAGCTCACAAACCTATGCTCTCTGCCAGACAGAATTTGCTATAGGCTGCTTTGATTCCTGAAGCAAATGGGATTATTTCTTGTTTCCAGTTGAGTGGTTCCAGTGATTACTTGGATGGTAATATGCCATTCTGACTCATGGAGATGGCAAGAGAGAATGGATGGTCTAACTAGATTTTTTTTCTGTCTCTGATTTTTTGGTTTCTCACTGGTCTTTCCTTAATTTTCATCTATAAATATAGAAGCGTAGCTGTTGCTAAAGTGTTTAAGCCTCAAAGTAATGTTCCTTGTTACCAGAGTGTAGCTCTGACAAAGAAACATTAGCTCCTATTCTTTGTGTCTTTTGGGATAAAGGTGGGGAGAGTACTTGGGGCTATTGGGAAAAGCTTAACAAGAATAAGGAAACTCAAGAATTTATTTAATACTGTTTATCTGTTGTAATATGCAGCTATATTTCATGAGTTTAACTGTGGCAAAGCTTACTTTATAATCTAACACCCCTTTATGCTTCTGAAAGAATGAAAAAGTGGTTTTTCTTCTGTAGGCCAGCCTTCCCCTGAGCTGAGAAGTTGGATGGAGAACTCAAAATTGTAACTCCCAGAATAAATGATCAGTAATGGTACAGTTAACTTGAGCAATGAGGACTGTTCCCTATATCAGGAAATATTTTTTGACTTAAATCAATTTTTTATCAAAGTGTGTGCATGTGTGCACATGCATGAGGGTCCTCTGAGAAGTTGAGAGTGTGTGATCTGACCTGTCTATAGTTCTAATGCAAAATTTACTGTAGTATTTCTAAATAAAATTATGGTTTAAAGAAACCCCAAAACAATCTACTCTATTTAAAGCATTTAGGAGAAATTCAAAACCTCATTCAATCAAACATTAAATGGTCCCTTAAGGTGCCCTATGTAGTTCACCTGACAAAAATGTCCTTTTACCCTGCTGTTTTAATATATTATTCTGTCTGATTCTCTGCCCTGCAGTTTTGAGCAGAAGCTTTGGGGAAATGTATCCATTCCTGAAAGTCCCTAGAGCAGATTGTTGTTTTTACATTCATTTTACATTACTCACTGTACGTTTAGGAAAAAAAAAACCAAAAAAAAACCCAAAAAAACACCTTATTTCAAAGCTTTCTTTGTTAGTGGTTTCTAGACCAAGCAAAACTTTGTTTCCTTTTCAGGAAACATGTACATTT
This sequence comes from Zonotrichia leucophrys gambelii, assembly GCF_028769735.1. NCBI lineage: Eukaryota > Metazoa > Chordata > Aves > Passeriformes > Passerellidae > Zonotrichia > Zonotrichia leucophrys. Next base: position 33,038,952 of record NC_088173.1, on the reverse strand, counting down.
GTGATTTGTGTTATGGTTTCTGTGAGAAATGTGGGAAAGAAGCTACTTGTGGGAGTACCTGTTGCAAAGGAAAGAGGGACACCAGGTGATTGAAGAAGCCCAGACTCCTGAGTGCCTCTCCAGCTTCTTCTGTGGTGCTCATCAAGTCTCCTCATTTGTATGCCCTGCCCTCAAGCCAAGGGGTTTTGTCTGAAATGTTTCATTTTAGTGAAGTGGTGAGGTTTTTTTAATAATATTTGTTTTGATGAGGAATGTAAGTGCCTCCTGATGACTTCTGTACCAGATGGGAGAGGGATTACAGGATCTCATGTGGCATTAAACCAGGAAAGCCGAGAAATTATCTCAGTCTGAAAGAGAGGGAATTTTAGACCAGAGAATGTTTGGTAAAGGGAAGAACACGGTTTTTATTAACAGGTTTTTCTGTTCTTTCTTCTGGAGAAAAGCCCAGTGAATGTAAGTATGAAATCTTTTTCTGAGGTACTGCTTTCAAATAGCATTTCCTTCTTTTTTTCTGGAACAGAATTGAAATTTTTGAAGATAAAAAGTCAGAGAGGACCCCATTTGAAAGAAAGATTAGACTATTCATATTTATTTTCCTTAGCACCTGCATTTGAAAACCAGTCTCAGATTCACATGTGAGATTACCATCCAGAAGGTATTAGTGATGGCTTCTTTTTCTAGCAGAGATGAAATTCAAGTTTCTTCTCACCTCAGGATGAATGTACTGCTATACATCTAATTCAGTTACTGGAATTGCTTCTGTTTTCTGAGGTAAGAATCAGCAACGGTTTTGCTATTTGTCTGAGTCTTGAGGATATTCAAGTCAAGACTCAAGCCAAATTTTTAAACAAGTTTGTAGTTTAAATTTAATTTTTTTTCTGGTTCAGCCAGTGCTTTAGGGCAATGTCATCTGAGGAGCAATTCAAACCAGAGGATTATTTGGCCTGAAATGGCTGAAGAAATTATGGGTTTTTTTGCATCACAGATGCAAAAAAGATCCTGAGGTGTTTCTGAGATCTGAAACACATTGCTATCTCATTTCAGTGGAACCTGGATTTTAATTCTCCTGGTTTAGGAGGTGGCTGGTGGGAATGGGTCACACTGAAGGTTCCTGCAGAGCTGGAACTGGTGTCTGATCACTGAAAGGGTGAGGGCAGGGCTGAGCTCAGGAAGGTCACACCACACGTGCTCCCTCCCTGTGCTCTGCAAAGTGCCATGGCTGGAACAGGGCAGAGCATCACCTGGAGCACACACAGAGCCCCTGTCACCGTGTCAGCAGGGACCATCAGAGCCATGTCAGGGGCTGGGCTGGAGCCCCTGGAGCCAGCACTTAACAGGGCACAGCACTTTCTGCTAAGTGTTCAGGGCAGTAGCACAGCCAGTGCCTAACGTGTATTCCTTCTGGGTTGGAACAGTTGTCCCTCTCGCTCTTCAAGGACATGTGGGTCATAGCTGCTTTACATCCAGGTATATTCTTCCATCCTTTGTCATGTAGGAACTGAAGGCCTATAAGAGCTTCTTTGTTTCAGTGTCCTTTTAAAAAAGAATGTCTGAAATAGGGAGCCAATACCAAATTTGGGGTTCTTTTTTTAACCTCATTATTCGTCTAAGCATTGATAGGACTGATTCATTCAGTTGCCAGGATGAAATCCTCCAGGCTGGCTTTTTACACAAAAGGATTTTGTTTTAAGCATTTAAAGTGTGAAAATGTTTCTATTTATAGGAATAAGTCACCTTTGACCAGAAATGGGAAAACTTCAGTATGGAAGATAACAAAACAACAACAAAATCTGTGTGACTGTCACTGCCATGACTTTGACAGCAAAAGTTGTGACTTTTAGGGTTTTTCCATGAGCTGTTGGAGAAAATTCTGTGATTGAATGAGGCCAGAGAAAAAACTTGTGAGTTAGTAAAAAATCAGAATGTCTTTCCTGTGGAAAACACTGGTATAATGAAAAGTGTTTTTAAACTGACTGTTGAAAGTAAAAGAGACTGTATTTTGAGTAAGTTTACAGTATGGGTGGTGTAGCAAAATGTTAATGTGAGATCCCAGTTCTAGGACAGGTCCATTTCCATTCCAGTTCAAACAGCCTTTCCAGAGGGCACACAGCAGTGCTAGGAGCGGTAAATAAGAGCTCAGATCTCTGTGCACAAGGTGAGTGTCTCCCCAGAGCATTATGAAGTTGAATTCTTCCCTCAGGTCATTGGACAGTTGCATTTCTTCCCCTGCCATTTTGTGTCTCCAGCAGAGATAACATTCCTTGGCTGTGCCTTGATGCTGAGGACCCTCTACTAGCAGGAGCTTCAAAGGCCATGAACATGATAAGCCATGGCTAAAAATCCTTTGCTGTACCTGAGAAAATGGATGTCTTCAACTGAGGAATGAGATTGGATGTGGATCTTGACTGGGTTGTTCTTTCCATGGGAAGGACCCTGGAAAAGGGTAAGCCTGGGATGGAAAGTTGTGTCTGAGTCCTGGTAACTCATTGCTGCTGGTGGAAGAAGGCAATAGGAGAGACATCAGCCTCAGTGAGGGAAGGGGCTTGGAGAAGGGGGTAGGAATTATGCTGAAGCCCCTGTTCATGCAGGAACCAACACCTCAGCTACCTTCAGCTTCTCACTCAGAATGAAAGCAAGCAAAACTTCTCTAGGCTTGGCAGAGGTGAAGGAGAAAGAAAAGAGAAATACCCAATTAATCACTGCCATTGGCATATGCTCTGTTAGTGGGGGAGGAGAAGTAAACAGTCAAGCTTGTACTGGTTTACATTTTTGCGAAGGAGTGACCTGTGCAAAAGATGTGTCCTAGATAAGCATTGTTGGATCTCTTCTTTGTCCCCAAAAACTGCAACTGAGAGATTTGCATTCTAATTCTGTGATTAAGTCTAACCCATACCTTGATGGTAACTGACTGCATTCATATCCTAAAGCTTAGCTTATACTGTAGAAGTTCAGTATTTGAAAAACTGACAACCCTACCTAAGAAGCACTTGACCAAGGAGCTTCTTGAGTTTTTCCAAGCCCTAAAGTTTCTGCAGTTGTTTCATTCACACTCAGCTGGCCTGATCCATGCTAACACTTTGTTTTTCTTTGCAATTAAAATATTTCAGCTGCCATGTGAAATATGTGAGACTTTTTTAGACTTGTCAGAAGCTCAGCAGGATGGCATTGAGTGTTTGCACAGCGGCTTATAACAGTCCCAAGAATAATTCCTGGATCAACTTGCTGGCTATTTTTAAAACAGTGAAAAATATGAACTGTTGCATAAATCCATTTTGCTTCTTGGCATATGATTATTTTCCCACTTTTTATTTCACTGTTGGTTATTTGACAGCTCAAAAAACATTTCCAAACATGCCTCTCTTCCATCCCAAAATGAACATGTGACTGTGGATTACCCATCAGACTTTGACAGTCTTTTGGTCCAACAGCACATCTGGAAAGGGATTTCTATGTTATTTCTTTTCTTTTTAAAGCTAAAATGTACAGGTTCACTGGCCGTGTGTTTAGTTTTCATTGAACTTTTTTTTTTCTTCCAGTTTTTGTTGTTTTGTTTATAGTTTTTTTAATAATCATGCTGTACTCACCTTGAGTTTTGCTCTTCAGTGATCATCAGTAGCCATAAGTGTATCATCAGTAGCCATTAGGGGACAGAAGGAGGACTGAGACCCCTGATGTGACTGTGAGACAAGGGGAATGTGAAGCTCACTCCCATCCCACTGAATCTGAAGCCTAGACGAGTTTTCAGTGTGCTTCTGTTCCTTTTGCCATTATACATAGTAGTCTGTAACTGAATTTAGCCTGCTTTGCTAATCTCAATGTTCAGAGATTTCCAAGGAGCTGGTCAGGCTGTTGTCATTGCCACGTGCCTTAGGAAGCAGCATATTTGAACAGTCTGTTGTGTGTGAAACACCTTTGACACTTTGTGTGTTTCCAGAAATACAGCTGCAGTGAAGGAAAGATGATTTTGGTGAAGGCTTAGGCCAAAGTTGACTGTTTAAATCAATTAAAAGGTGATTTGTTTAGATTACATATAAGAAAAAAGTTTTTTGCAATGAGGGTTGGTAAAGCACTGGAACAGGTTTCCCAGAGAGGTGATCAATCTCCTGGAAACATTCAAGGGGCTCTCTCTGATCTAGTTGAAGATGTCCCTGCTAATTGCACCTCTCAAGGTCTCTTCAAACCTGTACTATTTTATGATTCCACATTTCTCAGTGTGCAGCATCTCTTGATTGACTACTGTTTTCGTGCCTGGATGTTTACAGTCCCTCTCTGCTCTCACTCTGTCTGGTGAATATAACACCCAAGTGTTGCAGGGAGGGGGACTGTGGCATGTGAAGGCACCTCATGCTGAGGCAGGTGCCCAGAGGAGCTGGGTCATGAGACAGCCTGCCCTGGGCATGGCAGCTTTGCAAGATCTGTGGTCAAGTCATCATCACCAGTGGTAACTGGAGAAATACTAGCAGACTTCTTCTAACAACTGATTAATCCAGGATTCAGCACTAATTCCAGCTGTTGGCAATTATACTCTCCCTGTGGCTTTGCTGAGGTGTGGTGTTTGTCACAATAGATCAACCTGTTAAACAGATACTGCTTTTTGCTCCACCAGGGATGCCTTTGGTGACAGATAAAATGATTCTGGTGTACAGAGGACAAGGTCCTTCAATTTGTTAAATTTGCCAACTGCATTGGGAGCCTGAGGGCTGAAAGGTGTCATAGAAATGTAAAGTGCTATTGCTCATCCAAAATCACTCTGCTCTGTTTTCCTAAAAAAAACTCCAAACAACTACAGATACTTCTTTCCTGCATTTTGTTCAATGTTTGGTTGGTTCCTTTAAATCTGCACACAGAACTGCTACCACTTAGCGCCTGGATCTTGAGTGTGTCTCAGGCATTTTATCTGACCTTTTGTTTGGCAGTTATTTCCCTTACCTGTTTCTCCAGTTACTTGAGCAATCTGTTTTCTGTGACTAGTTTTAAGACACTGATTTTTCATTGCTTTTATTTAAACATGCAATGAGTTTAAGCATGCAAGTGAAGTTCATAAAGCCCAGTGAGTCCAAACACTTTGTCTGGTTGTACTCACTTGATTGGTTTACTGTATTTTCCCATGTCCTAGCATTAATTACAAACAGCTGAAATACAAAGGCCTAATGAAAAACTAATCTTGATGTGAAAGCAGGAAAGAGAGATGTGTGGGACAGGAATTCAGTAATCCCCTGGCTGGAGATTTAGTTGTACCTAAACACTGTCATTCATGAAGCCAACTTAAATTATCAATCAAGAACCTGTCAATCTAAACAAATCTGAAGTGTCAAGAAGTTTGCTTTAGTTGGCATTTAACTTTTCCCTTGGCATCCAATTCTTAGCTTTAATCAGAATATCTCACAGAAGACAGGGTTCCGTTTGATCCAGCTATGTGAAGTATTGTATGTAGTTGGCTTGTCCTCAGAGAAGTTTCAGCTCCAGCTTGCAGACATGGGAGTGAACAAAATGAGCAAAGAAAGCATTTCCTTAGAAAGAACATCTGAGCAGGTTTTCAGATCTCAGGTTTCAGAGAGTGGCATTTCTAGTATTTTACCTACTTCTGTAAGGAAAGGAAAAAAAGGAACCCTTCTGTGCATGTTAGAGGGCATGATAATAGATATATGGGAATAGATAGTATAGATAGTAGGGCTAGATAGATAATAGAGTTAGATAATTTCTTGTGTGATCTCTGTTGCCTTACAGAAAATTTAAACCACATAAGAGATATAAGAAACAATATTAGCCAACAAATTATGAATCATTAGGTTCTAAAACTTTCACTAATGTATATAGTAGCTCCAGTATTGTGTATAGATTTTCCTCTGAAAGGCAATATTTATGGAAAAAGTTGTAAGGTACCCAAAAAATGTAACTATAACAATATTGAATGTATGTGTCACTTGGTGGATTTGAACTTGGAGCATATAAAGTAATGGAAAGAAGTGAAGTTCACTACCAAACAGATCTACAGCTAGCAGATCACAGGAATCAGGTCAAGAAGTGCACCTAAAAGGTAAAGCATCACGATGCCAATGTACAACTGACTGAAAGACAGCAGCTGACAACTGGGCATCCTCAGAGCAGGGAAGGAGAACCTCTCAGGTCAAATGATTGAATGGAAGCAAGGTGGTTCAGTAGGGAATGAAACCCAAGGATGAAGCAATAATGACCAACAAACAGTACTGGTGTCTAAATAATGCATGACAATGACATCATAATTTGACTTTTATAATGCAATACATAACACTATACTGTGTTTTCACCAAATAGATTTGGGGATTTTTTTTGGCTGACTGTACATTATAGTCTAACATATTCATCTTGTCTTTGGGCTCTTAAATGCCAAAGTAACCTTTGTTTTGAAATATAAGCCTCTAGTATAGGGATTTCAGCAGAATTCTCCAGCATTTGCAGATTATCCGTATGTTCACCATTCTTGTAAGTTTTATATTTGTAGTTCAGTTTCTGCTATCTTTAAAACCATGAATTAAAAAGGTTAATCTGTGGATAGAAATAGTTTTAAGATTCTCTTGAGGAGCTATGACCACTGTCATGCCCTAAATGGAGGGGGCATGTAAGTTTCTTGAACTTTGTTTTAATTGTAGTTTCTACCTCCTTTCTTCTTCAGACAAAACTCATTCTCACACATCCTTTCCATTCCCCTTTTAAAAGGGGAACACTGAAACCAAGTATGTGGAAAATATTAATACACTGAAAATAAAAATGATATAGGGATAGAAATCTAACTACTTTTCTGATGTCTTTCTGGCCAGAGTGCAAGAGAGGGGTTCTCAAAGAGCATGCCTGACATCAGATCCCTGCTCTTTCCATCATGTTCCAGTGCCTCTGAAATGCTCAGCTTTACCACCATGACACCAACAAGTTCATGTGAGGTAAGAAATTCCTGTCACCCATTCACTGCTGCTCAGTAAACTTTCTGTGGCTATTCAAGCACCTCTGTGACAGGAAATGCTTGAATGTTAAGGCATAATTCTGCAAATGAAGTTTTAGTAACTGCAGGCTGAGTTGCTGGGAGGTGGTTCTGTTTTATACCTTGTTTCTTGACAGCCCTGCAAGAAACCCAGCTATGGCTTAGGCATGTTGCTGCTCACCTTTGCAGCAGGGCAGAGCCACCCTCACCTGGCCAAAGGGGCTCGTGGGCCGTGGGGATGGAGCACAGGGAAAGCTTTGCAAAGGGAAAGCTGGAGCCAGGTTTGGCCAGCCAGTAGAGGCTGGGGAAGGGGGGTGGTGGGGGGTGCCCAGCTGATGTTTCCAGCCACCTAAAGAGGGGTTCCAGGGAAGGCAAAGCCAGGCTCCTTCCAGCATAACCATAAGAGGCCAGGGGCATGAGTTGGCGCCAGACAAATCCCAGGCTGCCTGCCCGGGACTGCAGGGCAGCAGGCACAGCCTCAGGGACTGACTCTCCAAGGGTGCCCAGCCTCGGTGGTGGCACCACAGGGGCTCCAGTGCTGCCAGGATGGGCTGGGCAGGGACAACCAACTGGGCTGCCCTGGAAACGAGCTCCTCTGGTTGCCCATCCGTTTTAGAAATATATGTATATATGCACACACATATATACACGTATATGTGTATATATGCACACACATATATGAGTGTGTGTATGAGTATATATATATATGTATTATTTTTTGAATTGTGAGGTATTTGGGTGTGGATAGGGTTTGTTTATTTGTTTGTTTCAAGTCATCTGTTTGCACTTGGAGCAGCGGTGGTGTGGCCAGTGAGGGTGACTGTGGCTTGCTGGGGGCGATGCTGCGCTTCGATCGCGGCCGGAGCTGGCAGCCTGGCAGCCCAGGAGGGGCTTGCGAGCGGCTTTTTAAAGCCTGGGATTTCCAGCGCTCCTCAGGATGAAGCGCAGCTCGGCAGCTCTGCGCAGAGCAGATGTGCGGAGGGGAGGGAAATGCTTTCGGCTGAACCCAAAAAGTACGTGCCAGGAGGAAGGCTTCAGCAAGTGGGAGCTGGGCAGGGAGGAGGGAACGGGGCATTTCTCTTCTGCTTCGATTTCTAAGGAATAATTTAAATGGATTGCCTCTTCTTTAAAAGGAAAATCTCACTGAAGTTTTTTTAATGTGAATTTTTGTATTTATTTTCTCTGTGTGTGTGTTTATCTATTTTCTTTGTGGTATTTTGTTTAGATTTTTAGGACTGATTTGTAGTCTTGGCTGATGGGAGAAGTGGTTGTGCAAGGGGTTGGTGTAGCAAGGAGGTTGCTTACGATGGTATTTGTTGCATCATCAAGAGCCGACTGATTAAACCTTATTGGATCTGATCCATAATAGCAGGAACATTTTTATGAAAAAGGAAATATGAATGAAGTCCTAAAGCAGATTTCAGAGCTGTTATCCTTTAGTGGAACATATTAATAGAATGTAAAGTGACCTAAATGAAGTGCTGTAGAAAGGCTTGTCAATAGTTTATACATTAAGCTAGGATTATTTGAAGACATTCATAATGAAAAGAGGATTTTGTTGTGCATTAAAAATTAGTTATGATGATTTGAGGCAGAAGACTGAGATAAGTCAGCAAGCTAAATATAAAGAATTTGTGTATACTGGGATAGGGCTGTCCTCATACAGCCCTATCCCAGTATACCCTGACCTTATACCATTACAATATTTTGTAGAGATTTTAGTACAGAAGATTTACTGCTAAATCTTTGCTAACTTGTGTGGACTTCGTTTTATTAGCCAGCCTAGCCTTGGCATTCAAAGAAGTCTATGAAGAATATTTGTTTCTAGTCTGAAGAGTGGAAGAGAAAAGGAATGCTGTGGGAGAAACTGCAGCTGGGAGGGAAGCTGTGGATTTTGTTTCATTGCAACAGGTCCTGGAATAAGTGAGACAAAAAGTTGGAGCAAGCTTTTTACAGAGTCATTTCAAGTAATAAATAAGTGACAAATGAAAAGGAATTTGAGTATATAACTCATAACTGCAAATTATTTACCGATATTTTGTTCTGGCACTGCTAAAGGTCTTAATTTTCAGTTGGTCTTTTTAATCCCTTCTTTACTGCAGTGACCCCTTTTGCTGTTAAATTTTCTCTAAAGTTTCCGAGGAAATCCAAGTTTTATTCCCTGTCATTATATACTCACCAAATTTTCAATTAATTCACATCCTATATTGCTTTCTCTTGCCACAAACTTAGCTGTGCAAAATCATGTGTAAGTGCAACAAGTTGATCAAGGGATCTGAAGTTGGAATTTGGTTGACTTTGTTTGGCTGCCTTGAAAGGTTGCAAATTATCCTCCCTTAGGATGTCCTGTGTTTCCAATGCCCTCAGGTGCCAGCCTGGAGAGAGAGGTGGTTGCTGAAGATGATCTGCTTAGTCCAGCAGGTCCTGGCTAAGTAATTGGGAAGCAGAATTCAGTGCACAAACAGGACCCAGGGTAGAGACGTTTGTCTGCATATTGTTGTAGGTGGTTAATCGAGGCTGGTCACACTCCTAAACCCCCAGGGCATGACAAAGCAGTGTTGCTGCATGAGATGATTCAGCCTTTGGTATCAATGTAGCCAAGAGAATTTCAAAGTTATTCAAACTTAATAGAAGCGTGGAGTTGCAAGACATTGCAGCTGCAGTACAAGTCAAACTCTCTCAGTCCTGAAAAGCAGGAAATCTTAGTGTATAGGTGCAAAGGAATTTAAGTAGCTACTCACAATGCAGCTGAGAGAAAGCACCAGGCTGACTTGCATAAATTCGTTGCAGGCTGCTAGACACTCTTTATAAATTCTGTGATGAGGACAGCCACCCTAGGAAAGGCTTAAATAAAAATATATTGCTCAAACTTCATATGCAGCTTTGGTAGGCACTGGGACTTGAAAGCGTGGTTGGCAGGTAAATAAGTCAGCAGTCAGAAGTGCCTGGTGCAGATGGCAGTCAGTGCCTGAACATGTGATGGGGCACATGCAGAATGCAGGGCACGGTTCAAGGATGCAGCCTGGGGCTGCTGTGCAGCTGGATCACCCTGTGTGCCGGGGCCAGCCTGTTACAGTGAGGGCTGAGCTGGGAGTCAGCAGCTCATCCTGCTGACAACAGCCCAGGCACACGGGGTGATGGTATCAGCAGCTTCAGTTGACAGCATTTGCAAAGTTTAAACATACCCTAAGCAGAATGCCCAAGAAATAGGGACATGGACTGTTATAATTTTTGCTGATCCCTCTGGCAGCTGTGCTGCCAGTGAAATGACTGAGTAGGTGAAACCAAGTCCTTGCTGGCTGCATGACATAAAGGGCAACATTTAAACAGCTCCATTTAATCTAAGCCTCCTAAAGCAACAGGAAAGAGCTTACTTTGTGCTTTGCAAACTTAGCAATGCCTAAAAAAAGAACGTGATCTCAAGTGAAAAGGAAATTTGTTTGGGTTTGAATTAAAAAAAGGACAAAGTACTTTCATTGAACTTTGTGCAACCAATAATGCAGTGCTCAATAAATTACTTGCCTTTCGTTGAGAAAGAATAATGTGCATAGTTTGTTATATACCTGGTATCTTTTGCTACAATTTCTGTACTGAAACTCATGCAAGTACTCAAATGATGTAATTGACTTTACTATGATAGGGAAAGGGTCAACATGACTTAGAAATGTGCAGTGTTGTTGTCCCCATGCAGTCGCTGTCATTAGAGGTCCCACCCTCCATGGTGCTGCAGAGACCATTGCACCCCAGTTGAGGGATAGCAAATGAAGGTGACTTCAGGAGCACCAGGGAGACTCTTAGTGAGTCAGTGCTGGCACTTTGGAAAGCTCCAGTGGCACTGCTGTAGGTAAGTGCCAGTCAGTTACTCCTCAAGCAGCTGGTGAGGGAAGGCAGCATGGCTCAAATGCTGGAGGGCTGCAAGATCTGCAGTGTTTGCCATCCCTCCTCCACAGCACAGGATGTAGCAGTCTGATGATGTCCTGGGCAATGCTTAAAAAATTTAAATAGCCCATTTGTAACAGAATTGTTTTGTATTTAGAATCAGTAGTTGTCAAATTGCTTTGCACTCTGTCATTAGCTCAGTGTTTGATACCACAAAACTAATAGCAACAAACTTTTGCTGAAGTTCAATGCAATTTTGCAACTAATAGTAACTATTTGTGTTCAGTGGGCTTTTGCTCCTGGAGAAAACTTGAATATCTCTTACCCCTGCAGCTGTTGTGGGCAAATTGTTCCTTTAGCTGTTTTTCCATTGAGAGATGTTCTTTAATGTGATGCTTTTCCAGAGCTGGATGGACAAAGGAAGGTCCAGGTGAACTCAGACCTAGTATGGACAGATCTTGAGGCAGACAGTGCTTTGTTAGACTTCTGTTTTTTGTTTTTTGACATTCTCTGATGCATATTACTTTGCTGGCTTTTGTAATATCCTTTATAACATAAAGTTTTTTATATGTTTTTTAACATAAATGTTCTTTTCTGTAAATGGCACTTATCTTCTTAACTCGGAAAAGGGAGCTGCCTTGTGCTGCGATTTTCTGTTCTGGTACTTCATCCTGATTCCAAGCTGATATTGCAGAGGCAATGTAGTAGAGGCTTCAAAATCTATCCCATATCCAGAGATTATCATGAGGGTGAGAGGAAGATGATGTTTCCTAACACAGATGTGCTAAAATTTTTGTTAGTTTTTGTAGAGTCGTGAAAAGTGGCCTGTAGAATTAAAACAAGGGACTACCTTACAATAACTGCATCATCCCTATTTTCAGTGGGTTAGTCAGTGCAGTGCAGAGGGAAAGGATGAAGCTTCCTTCACCATTAAATCAAAATTGTCATGATGCTTCCCCAAACCAAAGTTGCTTGCTTTTGTGTAAGATATTGTTTATTCTCCCAGGATAAGCACTGCCATGAGATAATTTTCTGAGATACAGACATTACTTATACTATACACACCTATTTCCATCAAATGTGACAATTTATGCTTTGTTAGTTTAGTGCTTTAGAAATCTAAAAGTCTTTTGTTTGCTGTAATTTATCTCTAATTATGCTCATATTTCTGTTTTGTATTAGTTTGCAAGTGTTTCTTCAATCTTTGAAATGTCTTCAGTGCTGCAATAGATTTCTAATTGTAAGTGGAGCGGCCAATTTCACTTGTTCATTTGGAGACATTGGTCTCTCTTCCTTTAGCAATGCTAAATCCACAAGAAATGTGTAACTTCTTCAGCCTCCATAGGACTTGAGGAGCAACGACCTCCTTCCTGGATGAGAGTTTGTTTTACTCTTGTCTTAGAGAGTTAAGGGTGGTTGTGCTGCTGCCAGAAGGTTTCATGTGGGAATAAAGATTTGCCTTTTGATGCTGAGATCGGTCTCCTTGAACATATTTCACCCAGTAGCAACTTTCTCTTCCCAGTCATCTTGATTATCCCCATTACCTGTGGTGGCTAGATGCTTTGTGCTGAGTGTCTAGGGGGAATTTGTCAGACTAAAATGCCTTAGGCCATTGGACTTAAGATTGTATCCATGATCCAGTTAGATTCTCTAAAATTAATCATAAAACACCTTAAAGGTGGATTTTGGTGTTGCTTAGGCACCTAACCGTGCAGATAAACACCAGGGAGTGTTTTCAGCACCTCAGGAAAGCAGTAGGTGTTTTGCCAGCAGTGCAATCAATAGGTGTGAAGTGCCTAAGACCTCTGGAAATCATTCTTTTAATGTCGGATTTAAAGGCACAGTAGCAAAAAGAGTTGCAAATGAAGTGGAGCACTTAACTGCAGCTTCCCCATGCAAGAAATATTGTCTCTGCAGAGATTATCAATTGAAAGCATCTAAAGTCTCTGGGTATAAAACAGCATTTAGGTTCACTTGGCTCTTTATGTCCCTAGTTTCCTGTGAAAGTAACAGAAGGCAGGTAGGAAGATTTTCAATTTACTGAGACAGAATACATGTCTTCAAATAATTGAAATCATATTTCATTTCACTTATAGCTTTAACCCTTATTTATTAACTGTGAGTTTTGAAGGTTTTATTGCTGGCTTTATGGAATATTTTATGTTGGAAGAGTGGTTGTCAAAAACAGATATAATATGGAATAATCCTCAGCTTAGAGTGATCAGACAATTCTTTGATCTAAACAGAAACTGAATGCTACAGTGTTTGTACTAATATCATATATGTGCTTGAAGTTAGCAGATTGAGTGTTCACTTGCTCTATTCCCCATGTTCTTCCTCTTAAAAGCATCTGTTGCCAGACCGCCAGGTGTGAGACACAGGAGAAGTGGGGCTCTGATCTGACTACTTTTAGCAATTTTCATGTTCCCAAATATACATGATAGAATGACCAAATGGCATCAAGAAGTTGGGTTGCCCTCCACTCTCATCCATGCCACCCATGACCAAAATTTCTTTTTGAAGTATAGAAATTACCCTGGTTGGTGAAGAATGTCTCTGGTTTCAGACCTTCAGCTAAGAATATTTCCTGCAGAAGAAGTGGGTTTTTTACAAATAGTAAAAAGTAGAGAGGGAAATCCACAGTTCCTTATGCATAGCCAGTAAAAATTGTAAAAAAGCTTCATTGTAATGTAGCTAAAGAAGTGTAATTCTACTATTATTATAGTATTGTATTTCCTTCATCATTCACCACAGTTCTTCATAGGTGACAGAAGAATTCTAGAGCAGAGAATCCAACAGGACCCAAATGACCACATTGGTGAAAATAATTAGCAGTTTGTATTTTAAAAAAGTAGCATTAGAAACACCATACAGGATTAGTAAAAGTTGTTAACATCTTGCCTTAGCTGATTTATTGGGATGTGCTTTCATTTTGTAATCAGCCTTTGAAAAGTCAATGTCAGCTGATGGGTTATTTTTTCCATGGTCCTTAAAAATAAGTACAATGTTTCATGGGAACTTTTTAAACTGCAGGGCACTTTTCTCAGACCAGTTTCCATGCACAAATCTTCCAGTAGCAGTTGAGAGGGTCTCCTCAAGAAGCTGAACAGTGGAATGAAAAGACTGCTAACATCTAGACAAGGTGCATAAGGCCAGAGGTGGCTGGTGAAGGATGTGCTTTCAGCTGTCAATAGTAAGGAAGAAATTTTATTTTTTTTAAATTAAAATATAAAAATTCAGCTGTCCAAAAGCCAGAGTTCATGTTGAAACCTCAGAGCAGAGCTCAGAAACCACTGTCAGAGATCAGAATTTCAGTGTGTGGCCAACAGCTGTGGACAGGCAGATATTTCACCATGTACTTCTGTTAAATCCAGTAACGTGAGCCTCTCGTGGGAGCTGAGCTCATGCTGCTGGGGCTGATGGAGTGGGACAGGGATTGTTCCAGGCTCACCATGGGTGCTGTGGCATTGCCTTGTCAGCTGTGGCAGCTGATCAAATGGCTTTTGACACATGGTGGGCAGGCTGCAGCAGCAGCATCCTGGTACAAGCCTTCTGTGGCTGATGGAATGGGAACAGCAATCATCTGTTGATGCTGAGATCGGATGGGATGTAACAGAGCAGGATGAGATACAAGAGCTCAAAAGAGGCAGAGGAGGGAGATAAGCTCAGGTGAAGAGCCCAAGTTATACCCAAGGGTTACAGAGCCAAGTGAGGCCAAAACACTCTCACCCCCAGGTGGCAGGCATAGAACAATGAGATTTCTTTTTTAAGTGAACTTTGTGTGATTATTAAAGAACTCCAGTTAGCAGCAGAATGCTCAGAAGGAGAAAAATAATGTATGAAAATATGCTACATAATAAGATTAAAACAAATATTTGCTGTAGCTTCTCCCTGATGATGACTGCTAAATTTCTTATATTGAAGGACTTAACTAGCATATCATGTTCTGACCACCCATGTTTTTAACTAACAGGTTCCAAGGCTATAAGATATATATATGTCCTGAGATTTCTGCCTGCTGCTTTGTTGTTGCACTGTGCTAGCAGTCATCTGTTCCCTGGTGGCCAAACAAATATGCACTGAACTGTGATAGTCCAGCTAATTTTGATGCAGTGTCAGCATTGATTAGATTTGTTCAGAGTGCTGCCTGCCCGAGCGTGTACAGCTTGGGTTGGGATTTGAGGTGCATTTGGACAGAGCATCAGACAGTTTTGATGTCGTTTATGGCCAAGGGGACAATATGGGGAGTGTCTCAGGGGTCACATTAAGGAACTGTCTGCGCTGGCATGCAAGCCTGTGAGAGATGACAGGGGAAAGATGGACTGAGGCCCCAACTCAATTGAGTGTGAGCAGCTTCTGGTAGTGGGTTTCTATTTGCTTGTTTTTCAAAATTTCGTAAGCCATGTTAGAATTTGGTTCTTTTATGTTTAAGAGTAGAACTGGATGCATTTAAATAGAACATAAAATTTCTGTAGAAGAAAATATTGTGAAGGCCTCGTTAATGTTACCTGTGTGGATTATACAAGTGCACTAATACTGGGACAGAAATGTTCTCAGGAAACATGCCTTTGGTACCTTGGCTTAAAATTTTCAGGTCTTGAAATTAAAGTCCATTGCCTCAAAGTTTGATTCTAGTGGCATAGATTCAGGAGAGGAAACCAGGTCTTTCCCACAAAGTAAGGCTGGCTGTGCAGGCATGCTCCATAAAAAAAAACTTGTAGAACATTGGGTAATCTCTCATGTTTGCCAATCCCTGCCCAAGCCATGCAGAGAGCACACAAGCTGGAACACAAGTTTGTTTTTCAGCTGGGCTGGTATTTGGGGTTGGATTTTATTTTTTTTCTTTTGCGCTCTGATAAACAAATGTGGCTTTTATCACTGATTTCAGCAATGTAGCTGAAGATGTACCTAGAAAGCAATGTCTCTGTGCTTTCCAGAAAGGGCTTTACATTTTAAAGTTCTTTTAGTCGCTCTCCAGAGAAATGAAAATATGCCCTTTGAAAGCTTTGCAACTAGCAGACATATATTAAAACTTAAATTATTTTTAGTCTCATTGTTTGCTACTGATTGCTATGTTATCATTTTAATATATCCTTAATTTAGAAAACATCTGAATTATTAATATCTATTGCTTTTACTGACTCATTAGGCTGGATATGTAAAAATCTGAGTATGCCTGCTTTAAGTATCTGTCTGATTTATTCTTGTATTGAGAACTTGATGAGGTTTTGATGGTTTTCTCTTTGGAGTTTTTTGCGGGAGGTCAATGTTTATTGCTGCCATCCCCAGCCATGCCTCATTAGATTGCTTACAAGAAGTTTAAGTACAGATATTAGGGGCCTGAAAGAAAGCATCTCATCAAAGCAGAGGCTGTGCTAAACATGAGATCTCAAGGATACAAATGAGTCCTGAAATCCAGTGCTTTGTTTCAACTGGCCAGAAGCCCAGAAGCAAATTGCTGGAATGGAACCAACTAGATATATACTTTATTGTAGGAAAAAAATTCTCAAGGTTTTCCCAAAAATTTAAAATGACAGTCTTCATGAACCCTTGCCTGGTCTGGGGCAGATGCCTGACTTTGCTCCTTGCCCTGTTATACACAGGCAGTTCCTGTTCTTCTTTGTGACTTTTGGATGGACTGATCGGAAGCCACACACATTGAAGTCCATTTGCTAAACCAGTTTTCATTTTGATTAAATGCATGCTGTAAATGTGTGTTTGAGTGCTCCTGGCTTTGGCATGTGAACTCACTGGAACAAGTGTGGAAGAGGACTGTCACCCAGAGGCTGATAAGGAAAGCAACTTCTCCACATGTGGGTGATCACGATTTGACTTGACTTTCTAAGGGCCAAATTAATCTGACCTTACTGCATGGTCTTGGAACACAGTACTGTCATCCAGAACAAGCAAAGTTGTTGTCTTGTTTTGTTTAAAGCTTTTTTAAAAGCCCAAAGTTATTAACAATATTTTCCAAAAATCTTTATTTTAAATATGCCATCTTTTGTAAAATGTCTGAGGATCACTAGTTCTGCTATAGTCTCTGCACAGCTTTGACCTTCTGTTTGTTGTTCAAGAGTTCCTAGTACAAGATACTTCATTAAGCACCAAATTTTGTTGTAATTTCAAACCAGATGGTGCTTCATACTGAAATTACCTGGATTATATGGACTATCAGTGAAATTATAAGGAACTTGGCAAGTACTATCTGCTAGCTAGCATGCTAGGATTTCTCCCATCTCAGCTAACATAGCTAACATTGTTTAGTATTTTTCTTTAAAATTTTCAGGTGTAATGGTATAGACAAGATTTTGAACAGCAAATCAAACTTCTATGTTGTGAATCCACAGAGTAGTTCAACACAGGGAGGCTGCTATGTTAATTTATTCCCTTGTTAGTGTACATTAATCCCCCATGTAAGCAAGCCCTTCCTTAAGCTCATTTCAGTGTAAATAATTTCCACAAGATGAGCTTGCACCCATGAGCAAAACCAGAGGGTGAATAAAGCTTTGGATAATCTTACATCCACCTAATGCCAATCATACAACCAATTCAGTCCATTTTCTATCCCTACCCTTTGAGGGGAACCTGCCCTTGCCCTCCTTTTTTAACAACAATTTTTTCTTCTGCATATAATTAATTTTGTCTTAGTTATTCATCTTAGCATCTGAAAACCAGAAACAGATGGCTTTAATTATTTAGCCATCGTTTTATCACTAAACATCAAATTACAAAAGCTTTCTTAGAATGACTTTCCTCATCTGTTTCATGTTTTCCATCTTTATTTTGGGAGAAATATGGGAGAAAGTTTATTTTTCTATCTGGTGCCTGCTTCCTTTGCTAGATAGTTGAGGGACAACTGTTAATTGTTTACTGTCCATTTGCCTGAAGATCTGTTAGCTACACTCCCAGGAAAGCCCTCCAAGCAGCCATGTAGGTGACAGTGTTTTGATGTTTTAGCACTTCATATGTAAGAGTAAGGCCACATCATAATTTATGTGAGTTGTCAGGTCCTCCAATAGCTCATAGAGTCAAAAGGCAAATTATTGTAGCATTAATTCAGAAGGAGTCAGAGTGAGGACAGTGTTGGCAAGTATGCCAGGAGCGGGCCCTGATGCAATTGCTGGTATCTTCATGGGCTGCTTGTTTACATTTGGATTTTGGACCTGAACAATCAGGTCATTCTGGATAGTGCCTTTGAAATGCTCACTCAGGACATGGATGTGTCTTCAGCAGGGTGCCCAGGATTCTGCCCCAGGACCAAAATATGGAGGGAGGCAAAGCAAGTCTGGGGAAAAATGAACCGGTGGACTCATTTCAAATAAGCACTTGAAAACTTGGTTCACCCATTAAATATTCAATATATTGAGTAAAATGGAATACCTTCCTTCATTATCATTATGTTAAATCACATCCTTAAAGAGAAGGAGCCACTCTACATTGCATGGCTGTGATGATACTGAGTACCCATAAATACAGTTGAGATAGGTGTGTTGAACCCAGGTCAGCTGTACATCACCATAGCAGTGTGAAACGGCTGAAGGGGAACTTCTCCCAAAGTATCTTTTAATTTTTTAAAGTTTTTTTCTATTGCATTCTCAAGAGGTCTAAATTTGGAGTTAATAAAATAGAAGTGATCAGGCTGAAGTATAAAGTCAAAGTATTGCACAGTATATCTTGGTGACACAAGATGGATACAAAATCTGTGCTTTACCAAGCCTAAAAGGCAGGACCTTCCCCACAATACAAACTAATCTTTTGCAGATTCATGGCAGCTGTCATTGACCATTTGACACATAATTTTGGTGCTAAGAGAGGCTAATATGGACGTAACACAGTAAAACACATCAGTGTCTATAGTGAGTGGAACCTGCTGTTTGTAGCTGCCATCCTGCTTACCAAGTTATCTGGAAAGATTTGTAATAATTATTCAAGTTTTCTTGGGTTAAAACACTCATAGTAATCTGGAATATTCTCCTATAATTTCATTTTATTCTTACCAGTTGTGGAAAACTAAAACTATAAAAAGAAATGCATAGAGTAGTAACAGCTTTTGAGAAGATGTGCAAAAACTAGCTTCTCCTCAAAGCTCATCACTAAGCCTGTACTTTCTTTTTTATATTTCTAGCTCTCATCTTTATATGGTAAAATACTTACATTGGCAAGTATTTATATTGTTAACTAAAACTGCTAAAAGGCCAGCTTCTCAGAGGTGATGCTGTAGGAAAAGAGAAAAAGCCTAAATTTAATTAATATCCTAAAACCTTGGTCATAGTGCTACTTGCCTCCAGCTGGATGTTATGCTGTGTGGAAGATGGGTCTGTCTTAGAAAAGCAGCAGTTGTTTACCATAGTAGATTTAAAATTCTCAACCTTAAGAGTATTTGAATCTTTAAATTTAAATTTTTCTTTTGTGAAAATATGCCAAATTGATGAAATACATTATGTGAGCAAAATGAGGTATATATTCTCCTTGGCTATTTGTACTAGTTTATTTAGAAATTTTGCACCAGTTTAATGAAATTATTTTTCATCCAAGTTGAGGTTTTCTGTTGAAATATATCTATGCACACACACACACACAGACATGCACATTTTCCCTCTCAGATTCAAAGGACAGTGTTATAAATGGCTCTCGGTCTTTGTCAGCTTGTCCCATTTCATTCAGCTTGGATGCCTGCCACATCCTGCTCTCTCAGGGTAGCACCAGCAGAAGGAATGAATAGCTGTCTTCCCATTCAGATCTGGAAGTTATCTGACTGCTATTAACATTGGAGCAGAAGTGGCCATGATATTTCATGGGCTCCCCTGGGGGCAAGATCCGAAGTTTGTGTAATCTAAACATCTCCCACTTTAACTTCTCACTGAGATGGAAGGCTCTGTGTAATCCCTGCTATTTATTGCTTTCCAGATTCCACTCTGTAAGCATCAATAGTTTATATTTCATCCAGTATTGCCAGCAAGCTGTAAGCTGAGTTAACAAATGTGTCGTGCGAGATATTTTTCAGCTTTTGACACAGCTCACCACCCGCAAATGAGTAAACGAGGCCAAAATGTTCAAGTCAGCTTCTCGTCAGCACAGAGATAAGGCGAGACACCTTTGGGTGTGAAATTCATAGTCCATTTCCCAAATGAATTTCTGCAACAGTGAATTCCCATATGTTGAAGTAAAACATAAATCATATGACAGGCAAGTACTACTTGCTCTGAATTACATTTATATAATAGCCCTCTATATAATAAACCTCCAGGTAGAATCAAATCCTTGGCATGCCTAATAAATAAGCTGGAAGGGAAGGAAAAAATGAAGCCTTTTCCTTTCTCCGCAGTTTAGCTTGCTTCATATGCATTGCCAGAAATGTGGCAAGTTGCAATTCAGTGCACACACCCTGCTAAGATTAATAGGTTTGAGAGAGAAGGAGAGGCATTACCATGCTTAACTTGCATGCCCAGGCAGCCCTGCTCTAAGAGCATGGTGCTGGCTCTGCCTGGTGCCACCAAACAGCCTGCTTTCTTTGCTGGGCCACCTCACTGTGCCCTGCCTGCTCTTACACAACCTTTCTCAAGGGTAAATCCTACACATGGTGGCATTTTTTATTGCTGCCTAAGCACTGGAAATAACAGTCATGGCCCCCAGTGCAACCAGCACCAGCAGATGCTCTCTTCCATTCCTTCCTACTTTTACAGTGATGTGATCTCTGTATGGTGAAGTGCCATATAGGCAGTCCTGTCAAGGAAAGAGTCTGTCAGATGACTGAGAAGGCTTGAAAGCATGTTCCTGCTTTGAAGCCATAGCTTTTGTGCTTTTTACTGCATCACTTCAGTCCAGGGAGCTTTGGTGCCAGCATTTCTGCCACCTGCTGCTGGTGCTCAGGGTGTGCAGTGCACTTCACCGTGCCCTCCCTATTGCCAAATGCAGCCTCCCCAAGGCATGCCCCAGTAGGGTGGCAGAGTTGGGAGGATAATGCCCTCAGCTAGGACTGTTGTACAGGGAAGGAGCTGTGCTGTGTGCACTTGACAGATGAGTGAGGAATATAAGGCAGAAAGGAGAAGCAGCAGTATGGGAGGTTAGGAGGTAGCAACAGGAAAGAAAGGGTGTACTCATCATTTTAAAAATGGCTGCTTAAATACTACAAGTGGTTATCATCACACAGTTATCATATTAACCTGTTCTGTCACCCAGCTCCTCTCTCACTGGCCAAAATCAGCCTTATCATACACTCTACACATTGCTGGGCTGTGCAGTGGAGAAAGGGGGTGAAGTGAAGCTGGTGCCCAGCTGTGGTAAGGTGTCACACCTTTGACTCAGATCTCCAGCTCTGATGGCAAGTGTGAGGCTTAGCTGCTTGTAACTTGGTAAATAAGAATCTCCTTGAGGCAATTCGGACTCTTCTCATTGCTAATGCTAATGTGAGCTGAGTGAATTAGCTGTAGGCTGCCCTGCTGCTGAATGTAGCCAGTGATAAATCTGAATTTGATTAAAAAAAAAAATACAGAGGGAGCCTATTCATGTCCTGAAGATACAGGGCAGTGAAAGAGATGTCAAGACTATTTAATAAGTGTTTTCTTGCACAGGCAGTGCTAGTGCTGCTATTTTACCTCTCATCTCCTTTCTTTTGCATGGAGAATTCCCAGGTTTTGTAGCACTGAGTTAGTGTAGAGTGAACCTGGGGAGACCAGGGGATTTAATGTTTGTAGGTGTGGGATTTGTTATCATTGCTCCTGAAAAAAACCAAACTGTGACAAGTTATTTCTTGCTGCCAGTCTGTGTTGTCAGCCAGCTCTGTGCCCCAGAGTGCAGCAGTTTCCCAGAACGAGTTTTATGCTCATGCTTCTTTGCCTTTTTCACATCATCATCATCACTTCCTTAGTTGTCTTTTCCAGTCTGCTTTCTCTGTTGCTCTTTTCTTAAGATAAATCTCTACTGTCAAAATTATGAAAGTTACCTGAGGGAAACTTGATTACAAGGGATGTGAAAAGAACTCAGAAGCGTGCATTTCATTTGCACGAGCTATGGAAGTGAATGCCAACAGCCTGAGCATGTTTTCCATGGATTAAGGGTCCCAAATGGGCTAACCTTTCCTTTTCCTCTGTTTTCCATTCAGGGTTTGACCATGAGTACCCAGCCACACACTGTGACCAAGGCAGAGATCCCTGGCCATGTTCTTTACACCGTAGGAACGTGTGTGCTCATTATTGGCTCCATTGGCATCATTGGAAACCTCCTAGTCCTCTACGCATTTTACAGGTACAAAAATTCCTTTTGTGGTTGATCTGAGTGGTCTTGAGTTTCACCTGTGCCCATGTGCAGATTTCTGCATTGATTTCCACTTGGGTCAAATCTAATGGCAACAAATAAGAGGGGAAAGAGAGGAGAAGGCAACCCTACACGGATGAAAACACATCCATGTGCATCATTGACAACCTCAGTGTAAATTCCTGATGGTTTAAAGAATCAAATCAAATGAGAAAAAAATTGTTCTCTAAACAATTTCCAATTGAAAGTTTAAAGAATGGTTTAATACTTCTAATGATAGAAATGACAGTCTTGCAGCTGTAGACTCCTTCACTTACCCTGTAGCATTTGCACAAGTACTTGTCAAACAGTGACACTCTTCTCAGGAGCACAGTGGTCCTGAAAGGACCAAGAAGGGAATCTGCTACATGAAATGAGCTCATGCCACCAGTGTATTTCCTGCTTCAGGCAGATCATATAATTTCTGACAGTTTGTGTGCTCTCTTGGCAGAGAAATATGCAGCCAAAGCTATTGCAGCTAGAGTATGCAAAAATCTCATGGAAAAGGGAAACATTTGCCCTCTGTCCCACAATGCGATGATGGATTTCAAAATCCTCTGCATTCACTGCTTGCTGTCATTATGCATGGTGATGCAGCAGGGCCTTACAATGCTAGAGACACCAGTGGGGTTATGAACCAAGCATTAATTTCCTATTCTTTAATGTTTAAGACAAATAAATTAGTTATTTTGAATAACCAGCTTCTAATGTGATTTAGAGAAAATTAATTCCCACAACTGTAGGTACCTTCATGACTTTTTAAAATGCAGCACAAGCTCTGTATTTTTCTTGAAATGTGTGTGGTTTATCTGGTGTAATAAAAGTATTAAATTGTCAAGGTAGGAATATCTGCATGGGCAGATTAGCACCTGGGAATGTATGAACTCTGCACTCTCTCTTACCTTGTTTTTGCAGACAGTTATGAGACCCAAGAATTTATTAGTATTGCAGCAGCACTGAGATGGCTTTCTCACTTTCTTTTTCAGTATTTATCAGCATGAGGAAAGAAATTAATGGTAGCTGCAAATATCGATATTGCAAAGCACATCAGAAAGGTCTCAGTTGTTTTCCTTGGATAAGCTTTGCTTGGAGACCTCTGCTTCCACACTCCTTGCTGTGGTGTTTAATGTTGCCTGTTCATCTGCAACTGATAGGTTTCATTCTCTCTTATGAGATGTATATAAGCAAAAGCACTTTCTCCAAATCTCTGTGTGCTCTGCTCGTGCTTGTAGCACTTTGCAAAAGGTCATTTAGCTAGTGGTGTGTCAACCACTTCAGGCCAACTGTGTCAACACACCACCTCAGATCAGCAGTTTTTAAAATGTCACCAGAAGCAGATCCTTTGGCTCTGTAACTTTCTTCAGATGTTCCTCATGCGCAGTCCAAGGCACAATCAATATCACAGCACTCCTAGGAAACTGCTCTTCTGAACAAATCCATATTTATCAAGACAGCTGAAACTCTCCTTAGCTTGAAAAGGAAACAATCTATTTTATGGCTCGTGGTCTTTTCAATCATTTGGAAATGACTACAGCTGTAGCTGCAGTAATTGACTGATGATTAGCAATTGATTTACTGCAAGTAACCATTGATTTCAACCTGGACAGTATTTGTTTTTGCTAGTAAGCAAAGTAACTTTATAACTTTCCACTTTGTCATTTTAAAACTATGTATTTCTCATGTTTTTAAGCAACAAGAAGCTGAGGACTCCCCAAAACTACTTTATAATGAATTTAGCTGTGAGCGACTTCCTGATGTCGGCTTCTCAGGCACCCATGTGCTTTGTCAACAGCTTGCACAGAGAATGGATACTTGGAGACATAGGTACTTTTCACACTGATTCATACCTCACCAGCTTTGTGCTGCCTGCACCCTGTTTCAGCCACAACAGCCTTGGCTTGTGCCAAGGCTGGAGCAGCACAAATCTCTTGATTCACAGCCCCAAACATGGTCAGTCAGTGTGATGTCACGTGTTTTGTATTACAGCTGTGATTCCTTTATCTTACATATTTTGGAAAGGAAGGAGTCAAGATCCACACGTAATCATGTCACCCTTTAGCTTGTAAGGGAGGTATTATGACTGAAAATAGGTTGAAAAGTTTTAATAAGTTGTAAGTATTATTTCTGATAGTTAATACTTTTATTTAGAAATGTATGTTGATATATATGCTTCTAGGAATCTCATATTTAATTAAGAGATTTAAATAACAGTCCTTAATTTGAGGACTCGGCAAATTCAAGCTCCTTTTATTCTGACTGAAAGAAAGAAAAGGTGATCTGTGCTGAAATTAAGGCTGAAATGTGGGTATAGCAAGAACCTCAGAAGGCTCAATGCTGGTTGCTGCTCTTCATCATTTATGGATGAAAACTTGCACCCACTGGTGGCTGTACAGTGGTGGAGCAAGCCCAGAGACCATGTACTGTTCAGCAGCACAGAAGGGACTCTGCCTTAGTTTGAAGATATTTTTAGTCTTGCTTACCCCCTTAGATAAAATCAGTGCAAATTACCATGCTGTCACAAATGAAGCATTTGATCTGGGTTGAGTAGGATTTGGTCCTTGGTTGCAAGTTACTTGTATAGACTGTAGAATTCTGCTATAAGGTTGGATCTGGTGTTTTTGCTGCCTGTCACTCCTGGTGGGGTCTTGTTTATAACCACATGGGCCAATGCAAGATTTTAAAAAATGGATGATCTTTCCACAGGTTGCTCCATTAAATTCAGTGTAACTTTTTCCATCTGGTAGTGTAGTGCCTGAATGCAGTGGGGGTTAAGAGGCTTGTTTCATGTAAAAAATGTCAGTTCTTTTAAAAAGTACTGCCATTAAATATGGGAATTGGAACTATGTTTTACAGTTGATCTCTCAGTCATCAAATTCAAACCATTTCTGCATTTTTATGCCACATAAACCAAAGTAATTTCTTGAACCACTCATCCATCATTAACAGACAGATGTCTGCTGCAGCATGTTAAGATCGATATATTGGGCAACAGTCCAGGAAAATATAACTTTAATTAGATTGGATTTTCTTTGAGGCAGTTTTCCATTGACAAAACATTCCCAGCTGCAGCCTGCAGTGAAGTAGGACTTGTTTAAATACATATATTTGTATTTTATGTATATTTATGCTTTTCTAATAAACACTAACTATGAAAATGTGAAGCTGAGAAAAATGCTTCTATTGAGAGAGAAGACCTGAGCAGGGAAAAAACAGGGAGATTTATTACGATGAGTTCTGAGAGAAAGCATGGCTCTTTTCAAGAAAGCCCCTGACATTGCCATTTCCTTCTCCAGGCTGTAACCTGTATGCTTTCTGCGGGGCTCTCTTTGGGATAACCTCGATGATGACTCTGCTGGCCATCTCTGTGGACCGCTACCTGGTGATCACAAAGCCCCTGCAGTCCATCCAGTGGACTTCCAAGAGACGCACCGTGCAGATCATCGCCCTGGTGTGGCTCTACTCGCTGGGATGGAGCGTGGCTCCGCTCCTCGGCTGGAGTATGTTGTCTGCTCTCTCTCTCTCCAGGCATTCCTTGTGTGCTCTTTTTAGTCTTGCTCGGGGTGTAAAAAAATGAGTTCGCTCATCAGTCATCATGAGGATGCCCTGCCACCACCCGATGGTTTCTTGTTGTAGCACACATCTGCACCTACTGCACTGCACGAACCTCTGCCCCCCTACACCCAGGGTGTATTAAAGCAGAACAACCTATTATTGCTTTGGAGTATTAGGTGTGTACCTTCCTTAGAGTTCTGTAGTCAGGACCTCCTCTCCATGTGGGCACTCACTTCTCAGACCTCATATATGATGTGTACTTTGGCTGGCACTTGAAGGCCACAGATAAACCCACAGACAGGGTTTATTTCAATCACTTAGTGGTTGGATCAGCACCTGCTCTAACTTTGGGCGTGTGTGTGAATAATGTGTTCCATGTATTCCATAGGTTCCTATGTGCCTGAGGGCTTGATGATATCCTGCACATGGGACTATGTAACCTACTCCCCTGCAAACAGAAGCTACACGATGATTTTATGCTGCTGTGTGTTTTTTATTCCCCTGGTAATAATATTCCACTGCTATTTATCGATGTTCCTGGCCATAAGGCGTACTGGCAGGTAAGTAATCTAGCTGAAAGAAGTACATATCCCTTTTTGTGTAACAAGAGATTTTCTCAGTTTCTTTAGCTGCAGAAAAATCTGAATTAAAAATTAGTCTGAATTGGAATTGACAGCTGTAACAGGAGAACTATTTTTTGCCAATTTAAAACTGGAATGGATGTATGAATTTCAGAGACAAACAAGTCTCTGGTGGTTCTAATTTTATTCCACTGTAGTAATTAATAGTATGTCAAACACTTGGATTGAGTTATTTGCATTTCAGATTTGCACTACAAGAAACAATGTCCTTGTGTATTCCAGCAGTTTTCAGCCTCAAGGGATAATAAAAAACATGTAGCAATGGGAGAATCATCTGTCTTTGAGCAGCTCTGTAAACAAAACAGTCCTCATATTTTTTGACAGTTTTATTTAAGGCAAGCATCCCAAAAACCATTGTGCTTCACTCAAGCATCACAACTACATGCACAATATTTGGCTATGCTTACTAATATATTTTTCCCCAAAAAAATTTTGGCCTGTATTTGAAATGAAAAATCAGCAGGGTGTTAGATCTGTAAACTAACATCATTCTTTTGGTTATTTTTGTGCTAATGAGCACATGGCTTATCTTTGGTCCAATCCAACACCAGCTGGTGCTGTGAGTCCTTCCTGCTGCTCAACTGTGTCATGAGTTCTGATGGCTTTTCTCTGCTCGTGTGTGCAGGCACTTGCTGAAATCATTTGGCTTCATAAGCCTAAATTCCACTTTTATAAAATAAAAACATTTATATATGCCTAAAATGAAGTTCTTTCTGACCTCTAGTTTTGGCCCTTGTCTTGGTTTTTATTGTGCTTTGTGTATGAATACTTGATAGCAAGCAAAGGAATGCATCCTTAAAATAATGGTGCTTTGTACACCCACGGAGCACAGTGGACATAAGGTTTTTCTATGCCTTTTGCAAGGCCAGGCTGGATGGAGCTTTGAGCACCCTGGTCTAGCTGGAGGTGTCCCTGGTCATGGCAGGCATTGGGACTAGATGGTCTTTATGCTCCTTTCCAACCCAGGCCATTCTGTGTTTCTTTGATTCTGTTCTATATTTACAGTGTGCCAGCAGGGACTTTGGTACCCTTCTGGCTGGTAATCAATGTCTTCAGCCTGAAATATATCTCCATTTAACAACACTAATATGTAAAATTTGTTATTTCTATGCTAAAGAGTATAAAATGCCTACCTATAGAAAACATTTAAAATAAAATGTGGGGTGTTCGGTGTGAGAAGAGAATTTGATTTTTCATTACAAAAATATTAGGACTGCCTGTTGTACCTCCCACTGAAAATACTCTTGAATAAATAAATCTGCTGGTAAGTAAAAATGTCCTTGTAAGTGTTTGGGACAGGTTTCTCAAAGCTGTCAGGGTATTCCAGCATGTGTTACCTCATGAATTGGAATTTCTGCAAGCTGTTCCTCTCTCAAAAAGGAAAAGACATAAGACTTGATTTTGCTATCCAGCTGTGCCTTTTCTCGCTCCACCTCTAAAAGCAACACTGGGCAAGAGATACCAGTTTCTGTATCTTTGCAACCTGAAACCCTCCTTGTGTTTGGGATAAGGACACAGTAGTCCTATCCCAGGGATTCTGGCTCAGTCTTACAGGCAAACACAACACTTGAAACCACATTAATTACCTTCTAGGGTTTTTAAATATCAGAGGAGAAAAGAATAGTTAGAGAGGTGAAATAAGAAATTTTCTTCATTTTGCATGTTGCTGAGAACGTATTAGAGATATTACTTTTTTCATTGTCCTGCTGAAATATCTGTATTTTTCCCCCCTTACAGAGATGTTGAAAAGCTGGGATCCTGCAGCCGGAAATCCTACCTCTCTCAGTCCATGAAGAATGAGTGGAAGCTGGCAAAAATTGCTTTTGTGGTCATCATTGTGTTTGTCTTGTCCTGGTCTCCATATGCTTGTGTCACCTTAATTGCCTGGGCAGGGTAAGTGGAAGAGCAATCCAAGCAGCAGGGGTTAAGCAAATAAGATTAGTACTGTCATCCACATGAGGCAAATCTTCTTTTTGAATGGGTCTTAAATAATTACTATGTTAGAGGTGATATTTATTCACCATATATCGTTGTGAATAAAGCAGAAAAGGGATTATTTGTCTATGCATTTTGTAACTATTATGACTTTTTAGTCTTAATATTTGGTACACAATGTTTTCTCTCTCACATGATGCTTTCTTTGTGTAAATTGGAGTTATATCCTTTATCTCCTAGTACCCTCCTTCGTTCCATACGCTGTTGTCTCCTCCACCCATTTTCTGCTCCAAAGGGACCTGGTGTGCTGTCAATGCATGTTCTACTCTTCAAGGCTAGGTTGGATGGGGTCTTGAGCAAGTTAATCTAGTGAAAGATGCCCTTGCCCATGGCAGAGAGGTTGGGCTGGATGATCTTTAAGGTGTCTTCCAACCCAAACCATTCTGTGATACCATGATATTGACTGTGCTTATGCTGCACTGACATTGGTCACACCTGACTGACTGTGGGAGCTTAACATCTAAAGGGGAATATTGGTTTCAAACCACTTCCAGACCTCTCTTGCTTCTACAATGTTTGGAACTGAGTCACTAACACACATTATTGTGCAGCACACATGCTGCTGCTGAAAAATTTTTCAGGTTTGATTCTGTGTTCTTTTCTATCACCACTCACTTTTCCCATATGGCCACACTGGGAGTTTTTTTGTTGGGGTTTTGGGTTTCTTTATTTTTGTCTACTGCAGAAACAGGTAAGGTGATTCTTTTGTCCCTAGTCATCCTAAAATTACTTGCTGCATGTCTTTGGTCTTCTTTAAATGAATGAAACCAAGTACATGCTATCAAATTCAAACCTTTCCTCTGAGCAAAGAAATCACTGAAATGGATCAACTTTACATGTGTATTTCCTATAAAAAGATATTAGCGCAAAACCAATTTTAAAGAGTAATATGTTTTAGTAATGTAGTATCTATGTAATCCATGGCGTAGCTGTGTGTAATGTTTTTGCTTTGTTTTAGTCGAGGCAACAGCCTAACACCATATTCCAAATCTGTGCCAGCAGTTATTGCCAAAGCTTCTGCAATCTACAACCCCATCATTTATGCAATAATTCACCCAAGATACAGGTACAGTAAATATATAGGTATGTGTATAACTGTACGTACAAATGTTGATCTTTTACACAGAACAAACTACCCTCGTTCCTTCAGCCTCACTGTTCCATGTTCCATGTTCCTGTGCTGACCAGGCCGTGATGGGCTCCCAGTGGTCAGACCCAACTGGTACATGGCAGCTCCAGATATGGCTTGGGGAGTGGCCAAAAGAGAGCAGTCCCTCCCTTCACCTTTCCTCTCCCTCAAGAGTCCTGCTCTGCCCTGTGGGGCTGCACAACACCATGACTGACAGGAGGAGAAGATGATGCTCAGGTCATCTTTCATCATACAAGAGACAGCCAATACAGAGAACTGTCTAGAGAAAAAAATTCCAACCAGTGAGGCTCCAAAACTCACATTCTTACCAATTTTAGCAGCTTATGCAATTTATGCATATGTTCAAGGTTTGGTTTTCTGAAGCATTTTTTCACAAAAAAATTTGGGACACTGGCAGCAAAAACTACTTTATTATACCAAGGGGATATACTTGTTACAGAATTGCTATCTTGCATACCTGTAGAATTTTTTGCAAGTCTTTCAAAGCGTAGTTACCACTAAGTGATGCTGGTTCAAAAGTTCTGAGAAAATACAGGGATGCCATGGTGGTAAGTGTGATAAATGTATAAATACCACTAGATGGCAGGGTTAGTCATTGGTATGAGGCTTGTTTCACCCAAGAAGTGGAAAATCTAGTAAATTCCATTGCCTGTCAACTCAGGACTTGGGATCTGGAAATTGAGTTCATTGTTTAGGACGTCTGATGCATGACGGTGTGGTTGTAAGAAAAGTGAAGGTTTCTCAGAAGGCTGGTTGAAACACACCCAAAAAGGGTGAAAACCTTTCACCCTATGATTCTATAGAAGCATAGAATGGTTTGGGTTGGAAGGCAGGCACCTTAAGTATCATCAAGTTCTCACCACCTGCCACAGGAAGGAACACCTTCCAGAAGACCAGGTTGTGCAAAACCCCATTCAAGCTGGCCTTGAACATTTCCAGGGATGGGATATCCACAGCTTCTTTAGTCAGCCTGTTCCTGATCTTCACCAGCATCACAATAACTTTCTTCCTAATATCCAATCTAAACCTTCCCTCATTCTGTTTGAAGCCATTCTCCCTTGTCCTATCCCTACGTGCCCTCGTGAGAAAAACTTCAGCTTTCCTGTAGCCCTCATTCAGGCACTGCAAAGTGCTGTAAGGTGTATCCACAGCCTTCTCTTCTCCTGGCTGAGCAGCCCAACTCCCTCAGCCTATCTGCAGAGGAGAGGTGCTCCAGCCTTTTGGTTATCTTCACAGCCTCCTCTGGAATTGCTGCTACAGGTCCATGTCCTACCTGTGCTGGGACCCCAGAGCTGGTGCAGCCCTGCAGGTGGGGTCTCACCAGAGCACAGCAGAGGGGCAGAATCCTCTCCCTCCCCTGCTGCCCACACTGCTTTGGATGAGGACATGATCCAGGACACGTTTGGCTCTCTGGGCTGTGAGTTCCCATGGCTGGGTCATGCCCAGCCTCTCACCCACCAGCACCCCCAAGTCCTTCTGGGCAGGGCTGCTCCCAGTCCATGCTCTGCCCAGCCTGTGTTTGTGCTTGGGATTGCCCTGACCCACACACAGCACCTTGCACTTGGCCTTGTTGAACTTCCTGAGGTTCCTGTGGGCTCCCCTCTCCAGCCTGTCCAGGTCCCTCTGGATGCCATCCCTCCCTCCAGGGTGGCAGCCACACCCCACAGCTTGGTGTCATCACCAAACCTGCTGAGGGTGCTCCCAATCCCACTGTCCCTGTCACCGACAGCGATGTTAAACAGGGCTGGTACCAACACCCACCCCTGAGGTCACCACTCTCACTGAGCTCCACCTGGACACTGAGCCAATGACCACAACTCTTTGAGTGTGGCCACCCAGACAGCTCATTTTCCACCAAGCAGTTCATCTGTCAAATCCCTATTTCTCCATTTTGGAGACATATTTTGTTTGAAAATGTCTGCTATCATAACTAACACCTTTTTGCATCATCCAAAAACCATCTGAGTTTTTTGAAATCTGCAGAGCATTTTAGTTTAGAGTTGGAGAATGCCCAGTTTGGTTGCAGAAGTTCAATGAGAAGTTTTGATGGCTGCCTGCTGTGTTTAGGACCCATTATTTGTTTCTGAACAATAATTTGTTCAGAAACAAAAAGTTAGTGTGTTCAGATTATTATTTTTGAAAGCAACAGGTTACCCAGAGAAGCTGTGGATGGTTCCCTGGAAGTATTCAAAGCCAGACTGGATAGGGCTTTGAGCAATCTGGTCTAGTGGAAGGTGTCCCTCCCCATGGCATCAGGCTTGGAACTGGATGGTCTTTAAGGTTCCTTCAAGATCCCTTCCATCCCACACCATCCTATGGTTCTCTGGTAGTGAACTGCTTCAGTCAGACTTTTTCCTATCAGCAGTGGCTTCTTAAGACTGTTAAGGAAAAGACTGGAGTCCACAACAACAACTTTCAGACATTTTCTTTATAAGTATCTTGTTTTTATCTGTTTTTTTTCCCTGCTTTCTAATGTGTATTTCTAGGCACATCAACAAGAGAAATTTTTATGGATTTGTGAAGACATTTCATGCATTTGGGAGCAATCCAGTCAGGAAAAGAAGTAATGTTGTTGGGTCCCTTGTGGTGAATCAAGTATGCAGTTTCAAAACTGAAAAAACCTTACAGTACACTAATAAGTCAGTTGGTAAAAATATGTTGGCAGAACCAATTTTGCTTCAACAGTGAATAATGAATAGATATATGTTAAGGTTATTGTTTCTGGATAATTTCCAAATCTTCTAATTATTCACATTATGCCTTGAAAATAATTTATTCAAGCACAGATAAATGGGCCAGTCTGTTCAGGCCAAAGGGTTAAGGGTTTGAGCAGGGAAAAATTTGTCATTTTATATTGGAACTACTGAACGAAATTACATCTAAGTTATTTTCCAAATCTTTCTAGAAAGAGGCATCCAGAAATCAGCATCAAGAGTGTTCAGATCCAGCTCAATCCCTGAGCAAAACAAGATGCTTTTTTGCACAGAGAATTCCTGTCACTGCACATCTTAAAATCCCAACAAAACCAAGCCTTTTTCTGGGGTTTCCTTACCTTAAACAACGGAGAAAAAAAAAGTACATTATAGTGAATGTAACTGAAAATGTAACAGTGACCTTTGTGCTAGCACTTGGCTTCTAAGAACTGGTTTGAGAGTTTGTTATACTCCTCCTCGTCTACCCACCCCCCTGCCCACTCATTTCCTACCCACAGAAAGGAGAATAACACCTCTCCTTAACAGGACTCACAGGAGCAAACAAATGTAAGTGAGGAATGTACTCAAAGTTTTAATTTGTGAAATGCTCTTTGTGGGGAAGAAAGCTGTTTAACAACTTGTGTGTTGTCTCTATGTTCCACAAGAGCTCTAACACATTGCTGTGTTAGAGTTATTGCAGAAACTCCCTTACATTTTGGAAGTTTTATGTTTTGGAGTCATTCTTTCATAGCAAACAGGAAATTCTGCAGCTCCTTGTTTCCAGCTGGCTCCCAGGCAAAGCAGAATTGCACAAAAAATATTGGTTCAAAACTCCTACATCATAAATAATGAGTAATCACAAATAACTTTGAGTTGCAGTATTTTTTTTAAAGTTGCTTGCAATTACTATATTACTCTTACTATTTAAGAGTCACTTTAGGTGACTCTTTTATTTCAGATTATAGGAATATCATTAAATAAGTAACTCAGTTTATGCCTTTTTTTTCACACTTACAATATTAAAACTCCCTTCAAAATCTGTACTTTCATCCCGACCAGCAAAATGTCCCTCAATACTCCTCCCAAATATTAGTGAAATAGAAATTCTGGTCCCTCAAGACCCTCAGAAATGTTCATATGTTTTCCTTGAAAATTCACCATCAGACATGTATTTCCTGCATCTCCATCATTAGGAGACCTCTGTGCCGAACCCCATTTAATAAATGGGATGGTGTGTTTTACATACCATGAATTTGAATTTGTCAGAGGGAAATAGTTCAGCTTAGCTGGGGATAAAAGCTGGCAGCTGCTTTCAGCACCAGACTGACGTCTTCAGCCTGAAAGGAAATTCATGGGGGCTTGACATTTTCTCGTGTCCTGTAAACCATTTCTCAGGGCCCTTTATTTTGTGCACAGCATTAACCATCTTTTTTTACCCAGCACCATGTGAGCAGCTTTCTGCCCCAAGCTGTTCAGTGAGCCCTGCCTGGTCACCGACAGGCATCTGGGCAGGATCAGGAATGATGGTGCAGGCAGCTTTTTCCAGTCCTCATCTCCAGAGCAGACACAGAGCTGCTGTTCACTTGCCTTTGAAACTACAGAGGAAAGAGAGGCAGAACTATTCAGAGTGTGGTGATGATGCCAAATATTGAGGTTTGGGGGTGGTGGGTTTCTTTTTTGGATCACAAGCAAGTGACCTCATTTCATGATGCCAGAATCATGTCTCTTAAATTTTAACATGAGTGATCTTTTGTGAGAATAGAAATTATGATTTTAAATATTCTGATTAATCAACAGCCCTGGTAACTATAGAAGTAAAAGACTGCAACATACATCTGCTTGACCTGCATCTCAGTGTAAAGTCAATGTACTGACATCCCCCAGTGATCCCCTGTGTCAGTTCCTTGCCATATGCCTTGTTGCTGCCTCACTTTTTGACCTGTTTTTTTTTTTTTTTTTTTTTTTTGTGCCCATTAGCTTCATCTGTTGGGCTTAAATAATGGATTGAGAAGTGCTGGGGGGGTGTTACACCAAATGAAGCGTTCTGACTAACATTGCCCTGTGAAGAGAAAGGCCAGCTGGCATTGCTTAGGGGAGGCTCTTGGACACTTCTGCTCCCTGTAGGGGCACGGTTGGGGTCAGGAGAAATAGACATACACAATCATGACTGAGATTATTATTTAATGAATAAGACAGATTTGGGGTCTAGACCATCCTTCTCCTCAATGCTTGTACAGTGTTAATTTTCAATAGGAGTTTACAGTAGCTGTCATGATACAAATAATTAACAACATCTGATTCTTCTGACCCTCTTCCTCTTCCCTCATTTCCACTCATTCTGTGTTTTTGCACAGTAAAGACCTTTGTACCAACTAGCCTGAAATTTTCTGGGTTAGCATTTTAAATAAACCATATGCAATCATGCTCTTCAAGATATTTTAAATTCTTATCATTTACCTCTGCAGCTTTTCTGTGTGTGTTTTGACACAAGGCCCAGAAGGACCTGTTATTTTCTTTTCTGCCTGTTGAGTTGTTTGCACTAGCTACCATGCTGTTTGTATGTAATCTCTAAGACCCCCTTTATCAAAACAGAAGCTGTGTTGATGTGATGGAAAGAGACAAAATTTTCACCCCATGAATTTCAAAGCCATGTCTTCAGTGTGACAGATTTGGCTTTTTTTTCTTCTCACATTTTCCCTCAGGAAAACCATCCACAGAGCTGTTCCCTGCTTGAGGTTCCTGATACGAATATCGAAGAATGACCTCCTGAGGGGATCCATAAATGAGTCATCCTTCAGGACCTCTCTCTGCAGCCACCACTCTCTTGCTGGCAGGACCAAGAGCACTTGTGTTTCCTCTGTTTCTACTGGAGAAGCTGTAAGCCTTTTCTTGTTTCCATGAAAGAAAAAGAGTATAACATTTCTCAGACTCTAAATAAGCAACACTATAAATACATATTCAAAATTAGAGAACAGAAACAGGGAAGGGGGAGAGTGTAGCTAAATTTTTTGGTCATGTAAGGTCATTTCTGCAAAGCTGGAAGTTCATGGATGATGATTTACGATCATAAAAAGCATTCAGGCCAGCATATCTGTGTGGTTCTGATGCCTGCTGGTACTAAGGATGTTCAGATTAAGTCTTTAATGTGTACTAAAAAGAGCCATTGTCAGGCACTGCCTGTGTCACCAATCACTGGCCATGTTAGGTATCTTGATGGCCTGGAGGACAAGAAAGCAATCTTCCATCCAAAGTTTTATAACTTATCCAAAAGCTCTCTTATTATTTTAGAATAAGTCCATTTTCTGTAGGATGGGAAATTTTTGACTTCTTTACCTGGACTTTAACCATGAGGAGTGAAAGGTTCCTGCCTCTAGAGCCTGGTGGGGTGTTTTGTAGGAACATACCCCAGGCATCAGTAAGGATGGTGACCAAGTGAGACAGAAACCAAAGAATCCCTTGACGCTCTTCACAGCCTCTCAGTCACAAGAAGCTGGCCTTGCCTGCAGAGGTGCTGGGAAAGTGGCTCCTCAGGGGGATGGCAGCCACAGCAAAATCTGGGCTGGGGCTGGCCCTCCTGGGGATCTGTGCTGCTCCCCCTCAGTTTGGGCATCAGAAACCTCTCAGAACTGCCACCAGTAACCTCTCACAAAATTAGAAATTCTAGGTATAGCTTTTATACTTTTATAAATACCTTTATGTATAAAAACCTAATTTTTCTCCCATTGCTCCTTTGTTTGATGCCAAATGAAGTAATTTCAGCTGCATCATCCTGATCCAAGAAGCTTTCTGTTCCTCACTGTTGGTCACTACTCGGCTTTGGTTTGTTCACGTTAGCAGGTCATTGCGTGTATTTTGATGTGGGAGCTGCTTAAATAGACAGGACAATGAGGGTAAGAGGCTTCAGCTTTTGGCACAGTTTTGGCTTAGGAGTCTCTTTTAAAACTCCTGCTGTTAGCAGTGCACAGCACTGTGCTGGGCTGAGTCGATGCAGCCAAAGGCAATTGTCCTTTGGGGCAGCTGACAGCTCAGTTCAGCAGCTGTAGTGGTTTTAGCTGAAACAGCAGCTGCTGAAATAAAAGCTAAGCTTGATGACTTTGGCATGACAGCAGGACTGACTGAAATTTTGGAATGCTTCTATAAAACATTGATGGTCAAGAAATGACACCAGGAACACTGTAAAAGATGCAGCTGTTGCCACCAACATTTTCCTCTGTGTGTTGTGTACATGTTAGTGAAGGGAACGAACATATTTGTGATTCATGTCTAGGAATGTTTCATCCAAGGAGTTTTATTCAACAGGTAAGGGGAAATAAACAGGTGACCACACACAGATGTACGAGCAAGGTGCTGCAGAGGAATTATGCACTATCTTCCCATTTGTGTGGAACCCTGTCTGTCTGCCTGTCTGTCCATATCTAAAAGTTGGTGTTGGAGTGGAATGATCTCATCATTGATACTCAATCAAAAAGTCACCACAAAGTAAGAGATAACAGACAGCCTCACCCCAAGCCTGTAAAGGGAACAGCACTTTTGCAATGTCCCATTTGTGCTTCATTACTGACATACTCTAAGAAAACTGGAGCAAAACCCACCCACAGTCTCCCATGTACCAATGAAGGTTTGTAAAATCAGCAAGCTCATGCAGATTGAGAAGCCCTTGGTGTTCTGGATATTCTGCTGGCATGTATGCAGACATGGTTTTGGATCTGTCCGTGTCCAGGGTTTTGTATCAGCTAGTGGTCACACAGAATGCCACAAGACATATTAAACAGATTGATTGTATTGGCTCCCATCTTTAGAATTCAGATGCTCTGCAGGTCTGCAGGTATAAGTGTAGCATAAGCAATGAGATAAAAAAGGGTGGAAAACATTCTGGTGTTTAAATAAACTTTCATTGTTTCCAAGTTAGTTTTATTTTTGGTCAGCAAGCAAAATAGTCCAGGGTAAGTGACAAGACTGAAAATAAAACCTCTCCCCAGGGGAGTTGTGAGTGTGAGACCTATGTTAGAATGGCTTTACTTTTCTGTGAATGTGCATGGGTTTTGCTAGAGTTTGAGAACTTACAAGAATTTCAGAAAGGATGCAACTGTCTGAAATCCTTTATCAATTTGTGATTAGACCTGGAGCAATGTAGAGCTCGACCCTGTGGAGCCAGCTCAAGAGAAACTGAAGCCTCGCCGAAGTCATTCTTTCTCCACAGGTGTGAGACAAGAGAAGAGAGACCTGCTCCCAAAGACCTGCAGCTATGATGCAGCCACTGCCCCAAAGGTATGGAAAAAAGTCTCAGCTGAGGACTCTCCATTATAGTGCTAGTCTTGCTGCAGGACATCATCTCTGGAATGATAATTCAGCCTTTGCCCATCTATTTCATCTATGGGCCTTATTTATAGTGATTCCAACATCCTCCTCCTACTTGCTGGGGTTTTGTTTGTGGTTTGTTTTTTTTTTTCATGTCTCAGTGTGACAAGTGAGAGTGCCAGTAATGCCTAATTAACTTTTTTTCATTGATATTTGCCTGTTTTTGGAAAGCCAGCTGTGCTTATAGCTCTGAAGCTGCATTAAGGCACAGTCAATAGCATCAGATAGAAGAAAATTAGTTCTTTGCCTGTTTATCTACCCCAGCTTTGGTTCCTTCCATCGTGGTCCTTGTGTCCATACTGTGGTAGTCTCCTTTCAGAGTAAAGACAAGTCTGCAAAACAGATTTTGACATGACAGACGCCACCCTTTTCTTTCTTTTCAGTGTACATTAAAATGTTTTATTTTTGTTGAGGGGGAAGATGAGAAAGAAACTCCCATTTCTCCCTAAGAGTGGGAGAATCTGGCAGCTGCCACCCTTCCCTCACTGAAAGAGCAGATGGTGAGTACTCAGTGCATCCTCTGTGGATGCATCACCCTCGTTGGCCAAACCACTGAGGTTTGATGCCCTGTTGTTGAGGAGCACCCTATTCCCTGATGGGAGCAGTAGGTCACCCATGAGTCAGCTTCTGCCACATTGTAACACCGGTGTCCAAATGAGTTTTTGTGTGGATGTCACAGTGTCAGGCATACACCAGTGCTGTCTTCTCAGGGAAAGACTGATGTGGCTTACAATCCCCTGTTTGTGCCTGGACTGAGTAGCACCCCATTTTTTGAGGGGCACCCTTTCATGGGGTTACTCTAGTGCATGTAGACAAACACCCACACCTTGGGCAGCTACAGCATCTGCTTCTGTCTCCTGTGCTCCCTTGCAGATTTGATGGTAATTGTCTAGAGACAGCATAGTTTAAAGCAGGAACTGCTCTGAAAATTTCCAGCCACCCCATCACCCAATTCCTGCATGCCTCTGTCCTGTCTTCTTTCATGTGTGTCATTAAGATCAAGTCCTGAGAAACCTTGTTCTTTTCCTGTAACTATTGTGAACAGTATTGGAGGAAAAAACAGCAGCTTCAAATGTGATGTCAGACAGCATAGGCTCAAATCTCTTAGTTAGTTTTGCTGCCTTCTGTCAGCAGCCAGATGTGTCCAAGGTTGTAGGCAAGTGGCAAAGGATATTGTCTCCAGGTTCTGGAGAATCACTGGCTTTCTGTCTCGCAAGAAAGGAGAAGGGAAGTAAATCTCAGGTGGTCTGCATGAACAGTTCAGCAATAAAAAAAAAAAAAATCTGTATCTGGAGTTTAGCAATTGTGTAGCCTACAAGAAGGCTCGTGTGCTATACTTTGCCTTTGAAAGACATTTCTTGAATTACTTTGATAAATAACCCTTTAGACTTTCAGTGGCATTCACTGAGCTAGGAGTTTATTTACACTGAATGTTTGCATTGAATGTTCAAAGCCTCATTTGCTTCTCTTACTGTTTCCAGCAGAGACTCCTGTGTGTTGTGTAGATCCTTTGTGTGTTCATTGTAGCTCAGTGCAATGCATCGCTATTCATGCTATCAGAGTAAATATTTATTTGTCAAGCTCAGTTACAGTGTTTCACAATAAGACCACCCATTTATCCTTAAAAAACAAAACTCCAACAAGCACTAAAGAAGCACCAATTCATTTTTAAAATATTTATTTTAAGGTTTTAATAGCATTACTGGATTGTCTTTGACTGAATTCCAATTAGAGTACTTCCAAAAACACTCAGCTGTGGACAAGCCAGTCAGTGTCCCAGGTTTGGTGCATTCCAAAGCATAAAAATGCATGTGACTGTTTTCTGTGCTGCCACAAAGATATGTTCCAGCCCCATGACTGACTTCAGTTATGATACTAACAAACTTGATGAAAGCTAACACCTGGAAATTTAACATGGCAGTGAAGAGGCTTTTCTGGAAGTATTAAAATGGGAGTTTGGATACTTGATTTCAAAAAAGAGAGATCAAATGTCTCCTCTGCAATTGGGTTTTGTTTCAAGGGGATTACCCGATGTCAAAGCTATTAAAAAATCTTGTAAGTGGGTGTTGTGCCTACCCAAGCCACATCCAAAAGACGCCTGTCGTTCTGTTGCAGTGTAAACAGCGCTTGAAACAGGAAGGAGCAGTTTTGGAGTTTGGATTTTTTCATTCTATTATTATCTTTCATACGGAAGAATGGACTTTTCTTCTCTCACATTGATTTAAACCATTTTTTTTAGCCCAGTGTGCTTCCCTCCACTTGGTAGATACAGCAGCTGGAGAAATCATTATCAATGGGGATTTGTGAATGATTCCTGCTTGTGGAGTAGAATGACACAGAACTATAGGAATTCACATGGAAATGAAGTAAAACCTGCACTTTACTTTAAATATTGGTTTTCCCTAGAAAGTAGGGACTTTCCAGTTTCTCTCTCCACCTGACACAGTGGTTTTATCACCTTGATTGTCATTTTTTTAAAGAAGCCCAAATTAATTACTTATGCTTCCCTTGCCTGTGTATTTGAATATTAACTGATGCTTTCAAAGCTTACTTAATTGACTCAGAATTGCATACTGTGCACAAGACTTATGGAAGGAACACAGAGCCCTTGCCATAAGAGCCAAGTTAGAAATCGGAATTCTCTCAAAATAGATACAAAATTGTTTGCAAAGAAAGTCTTTATTGCTTATTTTTTGGAGGAAGCACTTTCCAATGTGTGAATGCAAGGCCACCAACTTCCCTAAATTAGTATCAGGAGCCTTGGGGAGAGACAGAGATTGTCACAAGGTTGACAAAACTTTAGGAGAATAAAGAATGAAATGTACTTGAGTCTTATCTGAGATCTCTTCCATGAAAAGAGAGAGAAGTGCAATTATCTAGTACCCTGATACCGTAAGATCTGTTAAAAGTGAAGTAATACCATTTCATTAATGATTAAATAAGTCAGATACAACCATGAGTTTTTGTTTTCTTCTTTTTTCTTCTTTTCAGCCTCTGCTGATATTTGAGTACATCTTATTTTGTTCTGTTTAATGTTCTGCTTTCCAAGCAGTACATGCTAGCACATCATGATTTTCCTTCAAGTTAATGATTCAAGTATTTAGAAAATTTGGCTTGTGGCTCAAATATTGTCTAGTGGCAGTGAATATTCCAAACACTGTTTTCCACAGCCCTACGGTGTCTGACAACGCTAAATCTTATGTCTTTGCTCCAGGTTTCACTCTCCTCCAGTTCTTTGGAGAAGGTGCTTGGGCAGCCTGTCCTACCCAGTCCCTCTGCAGCACTCATGACCAGCTCCCTGAGAGCAGCTTCTCTGCCTGTCAGATTGAATAGCAGCAGTGTCACCAGTGGAGACTCAAGTACTTCCCATATGGCAGCTCAAGGAAGTCAAGTGAATGGAATTGTGGATTCTCTGACTAGCAATGCAGTCCCTCGCATCATCATCATTCCTACCTCAGAGACCAATCTGTTTCAGGAAGAACTGGAAGAGGAAGAGACTGAATTATTCCACTTTCATGACAAAAAGAGCAATCTGCTGGACTTGGAAGGGCTTAGCTCATCCATGGAGTTCCTTGAAGCTGTTGAGAAATTTCTATCCTAAGTT
This sequence comes from Zonotrichia leucophrys gambelii, assembly GCF_028769735.1. Lineage (NCBI taxonomy): Eukaryota > Metazoa > Chordata > Aves > Passeriformes > Passerellidae > Zonotrichia > Zonotrichia leucophrys. The sequence goes on along the minus strand of NC_088173.1, from coordinate 32,997,833 downwards.
TGTCAAAAGAAAACTTTCCAGTAATTATTTTCTTGGCATCTTCTCCACTTAATTATACCAAATAACTGAAGCCTTGTACGTTAGATAATCAGATTTTTTTTAATTTATTTTTATATAGTAGTCACTAGACAGCCTTCAGATTTATCTTTGTCCAAACCAGCTCAGGCATGGAAACAGGCTTTCTTTCAGATTGTGCTGCAGGAAACGAGCAGTGGAAGATCTGGCAGCAGGACCGAGTGGCATTGGTCAAAGGAGGCCGCCTGATCTGGTGCCACTGATGGTGACACGGTGGGGGTGCCACTGATGGGGGTGCCAGCAGAAGGGAAAATGACTGACTGAGAGCAGGGTCATCTGCTGAATTCTTCTGCTATCTGCATGTGGAGCAGCATTCCTGTTTTGGCAGCTCTGCTCTGGACAGTGATGGAAAGCTTTGAGAGACCGCAGTGTCCACCAGCCCCAGCAGTAAGGCAGATGGCTACATGACCTCAACTAGAGTTTAATCAAATAATTCTCAGCATTGTTTTTGCTGTGTTTTATTTTTTAAATAGGCAGCATGCTAAACATAAGGAAAGAAACTGGTGGTTTTTCACTGGGAAGTGACTGATTCCCAGCTTCCAATCCTCTGAAGTTTAGTGGTAGAAATCTGGATTTTACCTCAGCATTAGCATGGTCACCTAAATGTCAAAATGCAAGGTGCTATATGCTAAAACATACAGTACTGTAGAAGCATTCAGAGTACCTTCAGAGTTACAGTCCTGATTAAATATGTATGTATCCTAATGAGTCTGTGATTGAAAGGGTGAATGCTCACAGCTGGCTTGACAAGTCATTGACAAAAATAAAGCCTTGGCTGCTGTATATCACTTGTCTGTTCAGAGGAGGTTATCTCCTCTAAAACAAACCAGCAGATGTCTTTTACAGGTCACTTACCAGAGGCCTTCAAAGTGGGTATAACATCACCATGGGGAGAGAACCACACAATACTGTGGTGTTTGCTACAGGATCTGCACTTAGATCATTATCTGTGGTTACTCATTGTGCTCATTTTATCTGTGCTTCACATTATGGCTCAGGCTCACAGGACTCTCCTAGCATTTTAATCCTAACTGCACTCTTCCTTTTTTTACTCATCTGCCCATTTCTCTGTGTCTTCCCTTTCAGTTTCTGATTTTCAGATATAGACAACAAGTTGAACTACATTGTTTTTCACATAATATCAATATATATTAGTAGAAATCAGGTGCTTCTCTGGATATAATAGTGCAAATATTTGGTCCAGGGAGACTAATAGCATTCAGACATTCAACAAGAGAGTGAAAGTTTATGTTCATAGTCTCAGTTTGTTTCCTTGGCTGTGTCCTAGATTGTGCAGAGAACAGTGAGAGAACTTCCAGGTTTTGTGTATTGCACTGCCTGATCTCGGGAAGTAATTTCTGTTTGCCCATTTTCCTGATGCAAAAACCAGATGGGAAGCATAAAAATGCTTTTAATTAATTTTTTCATTACAAAAAAAGATAGCACAAATCTTGTTTTCAATGAGCTAGACAGGACCACCACTAAAGAACAAATTAAAACCCAGAGCAGCACAAGAGTGTGAAGAATGCCTCCAAACTTGCACATCTGAGGCTCTGCAAGGTGCCAGATTGTTGAGAGGACTGACACTTCCTTTTGATATAGGCTGTACAATTTTTAGAAAAGGAAAACCAAAAAATGGCACTGGCAGGTTACAGAGGTGATTGCTGTGACAGGCTGCCTAATGCAGTCCTGTTACTCTTAATGCTGCCATTCTCTGAGGTGCTCTGCTGGCTAGAGACCCTCATACTTCCTTACTGTGGAAAGCAGGGAGGAAATCGAGGATGGAGCCCCATCATGCGAGCACTGCCTGTGTGTATCCCTGGTGTGTGGTGCTGGGGACCAAGGCTCGGCTGGGGCAGCACCCGGCTGTGGTTCCTGCAGCCAGACTGCCAAAGCTTGTGCCCATTGTGTGCCGAGTTTTCTAACAGGGACAGGAATCGCACCAAGGTCATCTGCAATGAGCTCAGCAATTCCAAGGGCAATTCCTCCATCTGAAGACTGGCACAGTGAGCAGGCAGTGCAGGACAGCTGCCGGGGACTGGGACAGGGACGTGCTCACTTGCAGTTCCACAGCGTCAGGTTTTCATCCACTGCATAGTTTTGGCCACAATGAGTAATCAAATGTTAATTATGTATTATGTTCATGGGAAATGGGGCAGCCTTAGCCCTAGACTAAACATACTGCCCTGCCATCTTGGATTCTTGTCCTTTTTTTTTGCTGAACCTGCCATTTCTGCAGGTTTTTCCAATTTTTTTTCCTACACCAACTGTGCAGTCAGTGACCTTACTTCTTGCATTTAATATCCTCAGCTATTGCATCTTTTTTATTCTTGATCCAGATGTTAGGAAGCAAGTGTTCTTTCAAGGCTTACAAGCCTTAGACCTGACTTGTACTGTTGTAATTACTCCAGATAACAATAGAAAATGCATTTGGTGTTCCATGTTATAAAAACATCCTGGGAAGGATGTAGGCAGCGTATTGCTATAGATTTTGGCAGGATGAAGAATGGAAGACCTGAAGTCATAGCCAACAAATTCCTCCATATCTGAAGTTTTGCGTTCTACCTGTTAATCTACAAGAAAGCTCTCCAGTGATCTCTTGTATGTGTTTGGTACTATTAGTGCTGGTACTGTGAGTGTGTCTCAGAAAATTAGCAGGCTTGAGGTATGTGCAAACAATGTTTCACTTTAGTGCTGTTAGTGTCATACACTGTTAGTGCCATTGCTTCAGAAGCTGCTATCAAGATTACTGCTTGTCTAAACTGATGCAGGATAAAATACTAAATTGTATAATAGTAGAGAGATAAAACCCAAAGTTGTAAGAAATACCAGATAAATTTACTGCACTTACTGTGAGACTTATGCAGAAACGTCAGTCACAGAGTAAATTAGTCTCAAATTGAATTATACAATGCAGGAGAATTTTGCAAGCTTCTCTGTTGCCACATTAGAATAGATAGCACATAAAAATGTACACTAATTCATGTTGCTTCCCATTTCACAAAGGAATGTATTGATTCACTTAAATGGAATAAAGCATTCTTAGGAGTTCAACTGAATTATCCATTGTTTGTTTTTCTTATTTAATCATTATTTTTGGAGCCAGGATGAGGAATAAAAATGTTGAGTCAAAGCTTTTGAAACCTGTGCTCTGGTCCAGTTAATAGTAAGATTTTATATATATATATATTATATATATATATATATATATATGTGACTTTATTTTCTAGTCAATGAGACTGCTCAGGTGCAAGCACTCACCTGCTTGAGTGCATAACATCTAAATTTAGAGTTCACTGGCTGGATAAAACCTGAAGTTGCACAGCTACTTTTGAAATACAATGACTTCAGCTGGGATGGCATGTATCAAGTGAAAACAATTGAAAAAAATTAGCCAAAGTCAATACGTCAAAACTGATAGCAGACTTTGATCTTTGACCTATATCTGAATGAAAGTTAATGAATAATTGTTTTTTTCTGCTAAAACTCTGTATAGCACAATTATAGGATATGTTCCAATTTTCACGAATAACAGAAAATCCAGACCACAAGTGTAAACACTATTTTTTCAAGAGCAATGATACTTTTTAATAGTTAAATCAATGGTTAGATAGAGTTTGCAAATAAGAAAATTTACTTACTTGAATCTTAATGAATCTTGCAGCTTCGGGCTGGTATGAAACATGACCTAATACTACATTCTTCCAGAAAGCTCACTCATTTCCCAGACATCCACCCATTTCCCTCCTTTCAGGAGGCACACCTGAACAAGAAACTTTTGGCACCAACATCTAACCTTATTTGGTTTTAATCATATTTTTGGGTGTATTTTGAACCTTTCTGGGTTTGATCCACTTTATTCGCTGAGACCTTATTTCCTCTGCTCTTCTGTGTTTAAACCAGACTGTAATTTTTCTCCCTAGTTTAAAATAAAAAAAAAGCAGCAGTAGAAAGTTGCACTGCCCTAAGGATGCCATTTTCACCCTCGTGGCAGCACAGGAGCAGCAGCAGGAGCAATCATCACACCAGGCCAGCAGCAGAGCCCTCACAGGAGGACAAGAGCACACCAAAAAGGTAGGGATGGCACGTGCAGGCTGCAGTGACAGGCAGGGCTTGGGGGCTGAGGTTACACACCAAGGGCTGGGGTTATAGGGCACAGCAGCAGGTCTGGGTACAGGCAGGGCAGATAGGGACCAGGCTCCAGAGCCAGGGGTCAAAAGCCAGGAGCCAAGGATGAGGGGTAAAGGATGAGTCAAGGGTCAGGACATCAGGGATCAGAGAGCAAAGAAAATACTGCATGGTAAATACCTTCTTTTTAAATTTCCTTGCTTTCTGCCCAGCCCTTAGAGGTTTTTTTGTTGTTGTTGTTATTTGGATTTTTTGTTTGGTTTTTGTTGCTTTGGTTTGGTTTTTTTTTTTATTGTTATTGTTGTTGTTACATCTGCTCTTTACTGCTTCTCTGTGCAGATTATCCTTGGTATTTTTTGCCTGGTTTTTTCACAAGTATATGAAAGCAAAGTAAGTTAGAGGGGAGATGAAAACTTGGGTAAATATTATGCAGCAGACTCCTTTCTCACATAGGAGTAATCAAAACTGCCCACAGTGCTGGGGTTCAGCAAGTGCATGGACCAGGTGACTGCAGGGTGAAGCCTGGCAAGGTGGAAGCAGCCAAGATGCATCTCCTGGTTCATCTCAACCCAAGCTGATGATCAGTTCTTGCTCTGCACGTCATCCAGAGCCTCAGTCTATAATCAGTGTTCTGTCTGCACCTCGAATGGACAAGTATTTAGTGAAAAGTTTGGTGCTGGGATGCCTTTGTTGTACCTGTCACTTCTACCCATGTATTAACGTACACTACTTACGGCTTACTAAGAGTTCAAATGCCTGTCCATGGATTTTACTTGCTTTATGGTGTGTCTGCATTGCACTCTGGTTGTACTTGTTAGCGCTACAGGTTGTAGCAGGACATAAAAAGCTAACTGCAAACTGTCAAAGCCAGGTGTAAATCCACTGTTACTGATTCTCCCCTCTGCCAGCACAAGGAGATGACTGTGTGCCAGCAATCCTGGTGCCAATATTTCATGGTAAAATCCCCTGGGAGAAAATTTCTGTAGGGATGATTGTCTTATACAATATATTGACTTTTTTACTCTGAAGCATTTTTCCTCTGTATTCCAAGCTATGTATCATGTTGGTATTTTTATTTAAAAGGTCAGGTGCATTCTTCACCTTAAAGCAAAACACCAGAAGACCCTTGTCATCTTCAGGACCTTGTTCTGGACTGAATCAGTTAAAGGCTAATTAGGCAATAGGAGGTGAAGAGATGGGCTGCTGCTGTTATCGGTGGTGCATGGTCCTTAGGATGAGGCATCCCAGCCCTTTCCCTCCATGCCAAGGAGCAGGTCTGTTCTCCTGGAACAGCCAGACGTGTGCTAGTGGGTGCCACATGAAATTGGTATTTTCCAGACATTTATAGGGAGCTCAGTGTGAGTAGATTTTTATGGGGACAGCAGAAGATGCTTCCCTAGAGTTTCTCCTTGCCAAATTTCTGGTTCCTTTCCACTGCAAGCAGGTGGCAAATCTCTTCAAAGGAACAGATGGATGTATTTAACATTAACAACTAATTTTCCACAGGCGTGTTCTTGGAAATAAATGATCCCTATTTCCTGAGATGGAAGGGAAAAAAAAACAGCCCAGAGCAGACTACAAGTGTGGAAAATGTGAAACTGAACACACTGGAGTTTGGTAAATGCAAAGCAAATGAAAACAGCAGCTTAGAGTGGAAACTGTTGATCCACCAGAAGCAACAGAAGGGCCAATTTCATCTTCATAGAAGATATAAAAAAGGTCTATCCAAGAAATTAATACAGCCAGGTCTTTTTGCCTAAGCCCAACTATGGACAATCCAACAGAAGTGAGCTCAGAGTCAGCAGCAACTTTTTCATTCTTGGGTCGCTGTGACCATCTGGGCACCAGCATGTGGAGAAAATGGGATGAAAATTTCTCTTACAGGACCAAACTTCATTGACCTTGTTAAATGCAGCAGAAAAAGACCAAGGCAGATGTGACTACTCTTTTTACACATCTGGGCTGAAAAATATTCAAGTGAAATGTCAGTGACAGACATCAGAGGCCAGACACTGATTGCTCCAGCAGAATAATAATAAATTCCTTAAAAGTGCAAATACTCACAGAAACAAATCGTGCTATTAAAAATATGTCTTGAGATGGTTTTAAACAAGCTGATGTTGTTTTGAGTCTCAGTGCTTGTGTGACTGTCAGGAGAGTGCACAAATGCACTGCTGAAGAAACGCAGTAACTTTCCTGACAATGCACAGCCATTGAACAAGGAACTGCTTCTGATTTGCTGAGAAGGAAAAGTGCCAAGAGACCAGTAGGATCTCTGTTATCCTTTTTCTAAACTTTAGTGGAAAAATTGCATGTCCCCTAAGGTATTTTGTAATGTGGAAATAACTTGAACTTCAGCTGCCTGGCCAGGCTGAGTCCACGTTGTGCTGTATTTTCTTCCTCGCTGTCATGCTACCTAAAAGCCACACACTTTTCTGGGGCTGGAAATTGAGGTGGTGTGGCCTTTTTCTCCTGGCACCAAATTGTCTTTCCATCACAGTATAGCTTAAAACTTTATTTTGTTGCATCAGAGCCCAGCAGCAAGTGTTGAACTCCCTGACAAGCCGCTGGGGCTCTCTCCTATGTGCCTTGTCCCCACAGACTTCAGTCTGCCAGATGTGCTGGTTTGAGAGGCCAAGAGAAATGGGCAAGTGAAAAAAAGACTTTTATGCTTTTTCAAGGTTTTACTAACTTGCCTGTTTTGGGAGTGACTGAAGCTCTCCTCTCCTCTCCTCTCCTCTCCTCTCCTCTCCTCTCCTCTCCTCTCCTCTCCTCTCCTCTCCTCTCCTCTCCTCTCCTCTCCTCTCCTCTCCTCTCCTCTCTCTCTCTCCTCCTCTCCTCTCCTCTCCTTTCTCTCTCCTCTCCTCTCCTCTCCTCTCCTCTCCTCTCCTCTCCTCTCCTCTCCTCTCTCCTCTCCTCTCCCTCTCCTCTCCCTCCTCCTCTCCTCTCCTCTCCTCTCCTCTCCTCTCCTCTCCTCTCCTCTCCTCTCCTCTCCTCTCCTCTCCTCTCCTCTCCCTCCCTCCCCTCTCCCTCCTCTCCTCTCCTCTCCTCTCCTCTCTCCCTTCTCCTCTCCTCTCCTTCTCCTCTCTCCTTCTCTCCCTTTTTTTCACATGGATGCTTTGGCACACATCCCTACTGGCATAGGATGCTTACTCAGAAAGCATTTGGTTTTCTGCTGGTCTGATTTATTTTTCTCTGTGATGATTCTTCCTGGAGCAGCTTCTGAGCAGTGCTGAGGATGCCTGGCAGATGATCCTTCACAATTGGGTTGTTCTGCCATACTCTGGTGCTGCTGATGCACCAAGGCATTTGCTTTTGGGTGAAGCTCTTCCTCTCCAGCAAGAATTAACAACTAAACTTTCCAGAGGAGAAACTCCTGTGGCATTTTTCTGTTTTGGCTGATGTGCTGTTTCCAAACTTGTGTAAGAGTATGTTTTAACCATCCTGCAAAGTCTGATGGTTTGAGTCTCTCTTCTTCATATGCCTCTGTTTCAGAAGAGACTCTTGTGCACTTTTGGAACATCACTGCTGTTAAAATACTGAAAACTCCCATACCACAGGCTACAGAAAAATCAGCAGTTTCAGTAACCCAGGCTTAAAAAAGTGAGAAAATCAATCTGTAGGTGGGAATCAATGGAGATATCAAGGTAAAAGGCAGGTGGTAAGGAAGTCCCTTCCATTTGTGCTCCTAAAATCTGGGCTGGACTCCGGCAGACATGGTGAGGCTCAGGAAAAGTGATCACGAACAAACGAGACAGACTCTTAACATTATCATCAAACTGGATAAAAAACAGAGGACTACCACAGTGACTTTTCATGAGTCTTAAGCTTTTTTCAAGCTTGTTTCTCCAGCCTGAATGGATAGAAACAAGACTTTTTTTGCACAGATAAATGGAAGCCCCCCCCAATCATACATACTCAGACCAAGGGTTCATGGAGTCAGTATCTTGTCTCCAACAGTGACCAGCAATAGGTAACCACAAAGAGAAGCAAAAAAAGGCACCAATACTTTGCTGCTCTGCTCTCCCAGAACTTGTGGTGATTCTATGCCAGAAATGGTATTTAATAAGATTTCACAGACCTCTTCGCTTCCATGGATTTATAAAATCAGTCATGTGAAAGCCTAATTACGAAAACATCCCACAGGCTCTGCAGTTCAGTTGTGATTTATACAAAACAGAGCCTCCCTTTGCTTGCAATTTCATTGAGTGCCCTCCAGTTATTGTGGGTTGGGGGAGAATGGATGATCATTCCTTCATGGGCACCTTCCTTGGAGCCCCCCTGAGTCTGCACCACCTCCACTCATCATCTTCTCTCCCAGGTGAGTGTCCCAGTCTGACCACCTGAATCCAGGAGCTCCCTCCCCTTGGCACAGAAGCACAGGGAAACCACTGCACGCCTTGGGTGAACTGCAAAGCTGCTCTGGCTGCTCATGCCAGGAGGACATTCTGTGTCGTTTGTCCTTGTCCTTGCCCCAGACACCCTGCTCTGGGCCCTTGCCTCCTCCTCTCCCACCCCAGAGTATCCCTGCTCTTATGACAGCATTCTTTGAAGCTGTGCAAAAGTCTGAAAGACTTTGAGTAGAAATGTGACGTATTTGCGGTTACAGAGCGTTCACAAAATATTTACAGACTTTATTTAAGCAGCTGGCAAGCACTGTGAGGAACAACTTATCAACAAGCTATCTCTTAGGTTTTCTGAGAGGCAAGAAAATGTTAATTATCCTCATTTAACATAGGCAGAGGCTGGGATAAAGCGTGAGCAGACAGTAGCAGTGTTGCCTCCTCTCTCCAGCCCAAGGCAACATACTTCACACTCCCTGAATGCAGGATGTGGTCAATATCACTGAAATATCTGGGTTTCAACTGTATGCATTACATCAGAAATACAAAGCAATCCTCTAGATCTCAGCAATGCAACAACTGAAATTTTGGATCCTAACTGGGGTCAAAATTTTGCCACTTAATATTTTTATCTGCATAATATGTTGAATTTCAATGACAGTTCCAAATGCAAAAGCTGTAATTGTCACCAAAACATATGCCTGGGACCTTCTCCAGGAATAATGAATAAATAGCAGGCACTGAATTAATAGTATCCTCACACCTTAATCTCGCATGCCTTATGGAAGTAACCAGAAATTAATATAAACATTGTTTTTCTAAGGGTAGGGTTTCCAAGTCTTCTCTCTCAAAGAATATAACTTTTTTAATAAGCAATTTGGAAGAAGTGTTGCCCACGTTTCTATTCCAGCCTACAGAATGTTTCCTTTTATGTTCAGTAACTGAAATGTCTCATCTCAGTATTATCAAGCACTGGCAATGACAGTGAAAGTCCCAGCATCTTGTGAGTGCCCCACATGGAAAAAAAAAGTATTATAAAAATACTCATAGGAAATCAATATTATTCTTATATTGCCTTTGAAGGGAAAGCCCATGGGAGCTCAGAGGGCTGTCCCAAACACAAGTGAGTCCCGTCTTCCCTCACACAGGCTGGAAGGAGAGAAAGGCAGGGGGAAGCTGCTCTATTTTTAGCAGCCTGAGACATGCAGACCTCATGGTGATGGGGAGCTGATAATTACATAAGAAGTCATACCAAGCTTTGCTATTTAGGTCTCTCTGGCCTCTTCCTTATCTCAAGTGCCGTACTCGCAGTTCCCGCTGCGAGTATCCGTAACCAAAATACAGCATGTTTTCCTGGAATCCGTGCCATGAAGTAATGGGCTATTTTACAGCAGATCTTTTCCAGAGCCTGCTCCTTCTGGCTAATGATTACAGCTAGGCTGTGCTGCCGTGGCTTTATTGGTATCACAGCATCTGCTCTAGCCCCACCAGAAAGCTGTGAGGTGACTAAAAGAGGGTCATTTACCTTTACTGGGGAGGAGGATCTGTGTTTGGACAGACTTCCAAACATTGTGGTCATTCCCTCCACCCTGCTGCTGCCACCCCTATTGAGGAAAAGTGTTTTACACAGACAATGCACCTAAAAAAACCTTCCAGTCAGTAACTCCAGCTCCTGTAGCTGGATGCATCCTGGGTGCTTTCACACTGCTGGGGCCCAAAATGCACCCACCCATGTATCAGGGGCTGTCTGCAAAAGCAGGCAGGGAGGGACTAGAGTTTAGTCACTTCTTTTCCACATCAAGGGTCTTTCAGGTATTTCTTCAATTCCTTGTGATTAATTTAGGGATTTTCGTGTCATGCCTGAATACCTATGTCCCACTGGGCCCCTCTCTATGTCTCCATGCCTGCTCCATGGGGTTTTTTCCCAGTAAAAATGTTTTTTCCCAGTTCCACCAGCAGCCAAAGAGGCAGACAGTGGAAGCAAGGAGATTGGTTTATAGGTAATGGGCAGGGGAAGCTGTAAGGCCCTTTAGTGGCAATGTGTCAGGAAAAGCCACGTATGCTAGTGCAATTTGAAGCAGTGATGGTTTTTACAAACATAACCTTTTATTCTTCTGCTGCTCCAAAGCACTGAGAGGAAACAAGGCCATTAAAAAGGAGGCTGTGGCCTGCAGCTCCTGGAATGTCCTGTGCCACATGCACAGGGGTGTTCTTGGATTTCAGGTGTGCAGAGGCCATATCCAGCTCCTGGGCACCAGGGTGAATGGAAACACTTCTCCTCACTTTATTAACACGGGGCTAGATTCCAGCTGCCTAAATGCAACCAATTGGTTGAGAGTTTGGGGAGAAACCAGAAATGCTGGCAGCAAAGGTTTCTGTCGTATTACGCATGAACAGTGCTAGAATTAAAAAAAAAAAAAAAAAAAAAAAAAAAAAAAAAAAAAAAAAAAGGGATGAAAGGTCTCTCTATTTTTATATAGCAGAGTGAAAGTATTGGGTATCTGTGGCAATATTTAGTCCGAAGGAAAGTGTAATTGAATCCAAGTGACATAATGAGAAAATGTCTGGCAAAGCCTGGTCCAGGGGAAAAGTAGCAGGGATCATTGCCATCTAAAATTTAATTTTCTAGATGAATACGCAATGGAACTGAAAGCTGTGCTATAGCTAGAAGCTATTGTATAGTAGGAGTACACTGTTTTGTGGGCAAAGACAGAGGTGTTGGCATTTTAAAGCAGGAAATATGTGGACCAAGAAGTGAGAGAGAACATTTTAGTGTTATGGCTGAAAGTTGGAAGATGTGCTCAGAACAGAGCAGCAAGCAGGAACACAGTAGGGAAAAAGCAAGTGCAGGTTGACAGGAGGCAGGATGAAAACTCCCTAAAACTGGCACAGCAGGGTAACTTGGAAAATAACACACAGTTTCTTTCAGTCTTTCAGACACCCCTTCTGCTCAGCTGTGCTACCATGGGAGGTGTCTCAAGTTTATATCAGGCACCACCTGAGTGCTTTTGCTTCCCTTTATAAATTGGGCCTGTGAGGGGGCTTCTTCAAAGACATAGCTCTAGGTCTGGGGCTGTTTTTCTTCCCTCTTTAAGATCCTGAAAGACATAAACAATGGAATGCTTCAGTGTGAACAAAATAAAATGGGTCAAGTAAGAAATCCTTCAAATACACTGGAAAGAAGAATTCAAAAGAACAGGTAAATTTGAGAGGGCAGATGATGTGATTGCAGCGGTCTAAGGATGTGTCTGCAAAAGTGGCCTTTAAATGCTGCACGTTATATCTATATGTCTGATGGATGCAAGGGGGAAGGATCTGTTGGAGGGACAGGTTTCTCCCTGGTGCTCTGTCTGGCTGAGCAACCTGCTGTAGCTCATTTTACTGTGGGCTGCAGCTTGCTACAGCCCCACTGGCCCTGGCAGTCCAGGCAGAAAATGTAACTATTAATTGTAGTTACTTGTTTTTCCACTAATTGCTTTCAGTGTCTTTTGTGGGAGAGAATGCAGCTTGGCATTGGTTGTGTTCAGAGACACACAGGAGTTTATCAAGAGAAGAGCTATGTGCTAATTGAAGAGCAATTGGGCTTCTAAGACCAGGCATTTTTGAAGTGGTGCTTGTCTCTCTGTTTGTAGTTTCACATGCTCTGACCTGCAGGAGAAATGCAAAGTGAGCACAAGAAAGGAAAAGTGAAAATCAAATTGCTGGTTTGGCACTGGCCTCTTTCAAAATGTATCTCATTAAAAAAAAAATTAAAAAAAATATATATATAAATATATATACACATATGCATATGAAAGCACATTGCTTCCGTGGGGATTGCCAGAACCCCTATTATTTTCCATTTTTAGCTGACCTTCCCCTCCCAATCCCATCTGTTACCTAAAGCTGAGAGATGGAAGGATTGGAGGTCAAAGTTTGAGTTCAGCTTCCTGTGAGAAAGCAGAGCTGAGATTCCTTAAATATGTTAAAGCTTTGCTTTAAATGGATTGTCTGTCTCTCAGTTGTTATGAAATACTTCTAAAGGAAGTATTTACATCTTTAAATGCATTCTTTCTTGTTTTCCATGCTTCCTCACTGGAGGTAACAATTAACAGCATCCATGGCTTGGCAGTTCTCCTTTTTTCATTTTTCCTTTTGTTGTTTTTCAGTGTTTTCCTAAACATAGCCAAATTTTGAAAAGCTGCAGCAGAACAAAGCAAACTGATGGAAAAGGATCTCTGAATGTAGCAGAGTGAAGGGGTTGAGCAGAAGGAAAGAGGACAACAGGAAATCCAGGATTCTCTACTTTAATGGAAAAGAAACCCCAAAGTTGAAAAATCTATTTAGAACAGTTTTCTGCATTTAGGTGTTTTGTGAAAAAATTGAATAAAAGAAAAAAATTATTTTGGTGGTCCATCTGTGTCCAGCTCTGGTCCTGGTCCATGAAATCCTGGTCCCCCAACAGTTTGACCTTGACCAAATTGAGAGACAGTCTTAAAATGCTGATAGCCTTGCATGGTTTGAGCAGCTGAACTGAGCTGCTTGGTTACGTTTTTGCAATATTTATATGCAGCATTGAATACTCAATGGCTATTTGCCTAATAGAAAAGAAAATGGAGAACACATGGACTAGATTAATAGGGGGGAAAATTGACTTCTTTTCCTTTTTTTTTCTACTGGCTTGCTTTCACCTACTTTGATGGAATTATTCATGATTTATGTTGCCATGAAATATATATGGCTAGTAGAATGATGCTTTAAGTAGGGCTAAAGTGAAAGAACAATGCCCATTTCAAGTGTATGGCAGTTTTGGGCAGGGAAGTGAGCTAAGGAAAACCAGTAGAGGGAAACAGTCACTAAAATTGTGCCTAAAGTTCATTTTTCTCTACAATAAACAGTATAGTATCCCATTCTCCTTTCTCTGCTATCTGGGAGAAGAGATCCTGGAGTGTCTCCCTTTAGGAGAAGGGCTTCAGGGCCTCTGGCTACCAAAGGGGAGCTGCACATTGCAGGGAAAGGAGCTCTGGAGGGAGGCATTTCTTCATTTAAGTGGCAAAAGTAGAAAAGCTACACTGAACCTTTCAGCTTTTGTTTGCTCAGCTATGGAAAGACAGAGCTTGACTCATGTGTTGTTAATTGCCATTGACAGATAAAGCAGAAAAAACCAACCTAGCTGAGTTATTTGTATTCTTTTTTCCAGTTCACTTGAACTGGAAATCAGTGAGATGCAATAAATAGAAAGCCATGAGGTTATCATTCACAGAGCCACTTTTCCTAGCAGAACTGGGCTTTAAATCAGCAGGACTGTCAACCCCCTGACACAGCCAGGCTGTAAATACTCAGTCATCGCTTCATTGGGGTGCAGGGGAGTGGTGAGAAAGGAATGACCAAAAGCTTTCCCAGAAATATGCTGCCCTGAGGATTCATTTGTTGAATAGAGGCTGTGCCAATGCATTACTCTGCCAGCCTTGCACCTCTATTGACTTGTCTCTGCTGATTTATTCTCACTCTCTGTGTTCCCATGTGTGAATGCTGTACCTTTCTCCATCTGGTTTCAGTATCTGTAGACTGAGGCTGAATTTTACAGGATTCTGTGTGCAACAGGGCACGGCAAATGCAACTTTGCCCTATTCTCTTTACAGTTAGTCTCAGTGTTCAGTGCTCTTCTCTTATGCTTTAAAAACATGTTAATTTTTTTATATTTATTTTTTGCTTAAAGAAAATAATAAGAAGGTTTTAAAACTTTATCCGCTGTCTGTAACTCTGCAGGAATTAGTCTGGATACTGGCCTTTTGCAATACATGTGACTGGTCCTGATTGTTTGGGTTGGTATCTGAGGATTAAGAGATTTGGGAAAACTCATTCACTCTTTCATTCTTTCATGATCCTCTCAGATGCTTTGGCCGATTTTCTGCCTGCCCAAAATGGGGAAATGGAAACAAAGATGTGGGACCCTTTACACCATGCTCCTCACAGCCAGAAAAACCTTCCACTTGTCACTTGGCAGGAAACAACAGGATTCCTGTATGATGGATTTGCTCCCACTCCATATTTCTCCTCGCTGTGATTTTGGACTTCATATTGCATACATTGATGCTGAGCCCTTTATATCAGATGAGAAGTCTGACACCAATTTTTTCTCCCACTGTGCCATTGTACAGATGCTAAATAGGAATAGCTGTGTCAGGAAACACAGTTGTCTATCTGCTGCTAAAAGCATTCACTGTTAAATTCATTAGTGCTGCTTTTTCAAACGGGTAAGAAGAGAAGTTTCTGTTCTCAGGATCATTATACACCCACAGCCAGGAGCCCATTTCTTCTCCTGAAGATCGGTATAAACCACTTGCAGCTCCAGTGGTTTTCATTAGCAGAGCCCGTGGGAGGAGAGGCCCCCTGGGTGTCCCTCAGAGGGGCCTTCTCTCCTGGGATATGGAAAAACACTAGGTGTCATCAGTGAGGTTTCCTCTCCCGGCAGCAACACTGCATTCGAGAGCCTACAGCCAAGGCTAGACGGGCTTCAGCTTCCCAGCATCCATCTCCCCAGGATCCTGACGCATTCTGATCGGAAAGCCAGGGAGAGTCTCTGAAATCCCTGTCTCAGACAAGTCTAGGCAAGGCTTCAGGTTGTCCAGTAAAAATCATGTCAGGATTAGGCTTGGTTTTTAGGGCTATTTCTTAAAGCCCACTTTTATGAAGAATGAAAACATTATTAAAATACCAAATGAAATAGTATTTTTTTTTGTCTTTCCATTATCAGTTAGATCTTACTGAGGACTTTTTTTTCTCTTCACTGCTGCTTTTTCTCTTCCTTTTGCGCAAATATCTCCCCATAGTGCCCCTAGAATAAAATGGGAATCGCTTTCTTGTTCAGAGAGGCCGTTTTCTGCTGTTGAGATATGAGCAGCAGTGTACCAGGTGCACAGGGAAACTTTCCCCAAAGAGGGCAGGGAAGTCACTAAAAATTATTTTAAAATTAAACAAAAAAGTCCCCCAAACATAATAATTACAAGGAGAACAGAGAAAAATCTAAGAGGCTGAAACTGCTCCAACTTTCGAAGAAGTTCAAACTCCCCAGGCAGGAAAAGAAAAATCTGCTTTTGCCTCTGCTATGACTTTGTTGTCCTCTACTGAGTCTTCCAAGCCTTGGAGAAAAAAAAGGTCTTGTTTTGACCAAAAGAAGATAGAATCATTGTCTAGAATAATAATAATAAAAAAGTAGCCATCTCCTTTTTTCTTCCTACTGGTCATTTTCAGTGCCAAGGCTACAAGGCTGGAGGTGGCAGCCAGAAAGAGGCAAATTCCAAAAACAGAGAATCTATTTTATCTACTTTCCATTTCTTTTCCTAGACATATATGAATTATTAATGCTAAAGAGAAGAGTTTTTTCCCAACACATTTTAGGTAGCTAGAATTTTTATATTCTTTTTTGAGATCTACTCTTGGAGCTGGTAGGAATGAGGGAGTTTCATCTGTTTGTGTTTAGGGAATAAACTTGCCACAGATGCTCCAAATCTTCCATTCAGTTCTTGCAGGTGACAGCTGTAATGGCACCAGAGACTTGCAAATCCTGGCACCCACACAGTCTAGCCATAACTTTGGCTCACAAACCTCTACAACATCACATTTCACAAATGAGTGTGCATTCTGGGCTGAAAGAAAACCCTTCTGCCTCTCTTGCCAGTTTTGGCAATACCTCAGACCCCTGCTATAAAAGAAGTGTGGCTCAAGTGGTAGCAGCTATAAAACTAAGATCTATATTTAAGATAAAATCTAATTTAGCATCTATGAAATTAAAGCAGACTGTTTTCACAGAGTCTAAAAAGTAGATGTATGGCCAAGTCCAGATCCCCTTTGCTGACTGGTGCGAATCCTGGATTAGACAGAAAGAATGCACTTATCCTTTGGAAAAGAAAAAAAAAAAAAGAAGAAATTCAGGAAATTGTGGTGCTTAAGGAGTTAGCTGTAAGCAGAGAAGATGGCAGCATCTGTGGGATAGAATGCTGCCATAAATAGCAAAGTGTGGCTTAAAGAGTTGGAAATTATGAAATAGCTTTCTATTGCCATTAAGTGGAGAAAGAGTTTTTGAGTCAGCCCCATCAGGAGAAGAATCATCATGTAAAAAAGCAGTAGCTGACATGATCCTGAATCATGCCCTGCAGTTACCATCCAGTTTCTGTGGCTACTTCCTAAACAAATGATTTCTAAACAGCAGTTTTTTCATTAAATCACAGAATCATCAAGGCTGGAAGAGACTTTTAGATCACCAAGCCCAACCATCCAGCCAGCACTGCCACTGTAAGCCCATAACCAGTAAACCAGCACCAGATGCCTCTCAAACACCTCCAGGGATGGTGACTCTACCTCTCCCTGGGCAAGGCAGCCTATTCCAATGCCTGGCCATCCTAACAGTGAGAGAGTTTTTTCTAATACCTCCCAACCTGAGGAAGAAATAGCCTTTTCTCTGGGGTCTGCTTCACCTTCCCAGCCAGAATGGCTGTAGGTGGTAACTCTCAGCCACACACACTCCTGAGGGCTGGCTGCACCTCACAAGGCCAGAGGGAAGGTGGGCACTGTGGTCCTCAAAATGACTGTAAATAAACACTGAGTAAACCTAGGAAGAAGGTCAGTACTTCTGGAGGTTGCTTTGGAAAAAGTCACAATTCACTCTTCATGCTTTGTCCTCTGTCAGAGCTGGTCATTTTTTCAGTTCTTTGTCTGTTTCTCTGCCTCTGATCCAGCTCCCAAAATAATCTTTAAGTAACAACAGACCTTGCGTATCTCTCTTAAACTAAGAGATGCACAAAAACTATTTGGACCTATAGGATGCATTGGCTCAGCCTTTTCTCTTCTGCATTTTTCTCCTTTAAATTCAGCTGAAATATTATTCTTAATTGTTTTATTTCCATTGTTCTGAACTCTCTATGTACAGGGATGGCAGGGCTGCCTCTCACTTAGCTCTCTCAGCTGGAGAACAACAGACAGTGTGGAGTGAATCCAACAATTTCACCTGCAAGCCCCATGATATCTTCTCCACACCCACATCTGGCACACAGGTAAGAAGCTTCATTTTTCTGATCCTTATCTGCTTCCCCATTTTCAGTCTGTTTCCCTTTCCCTCCATATGTTGTTTCCATCCTTGCAAAACTGTTCGCTTTAGCATCTAAAAACAAAAGAAACAAGATCAAAAGCCCTATGGCATGGTCCTTCTTCTTTCTTACCATTCTTCTAGTAAGCAATCCCTGCTTTTAAAGTGGGAAGTGTTTGTTTTCAGTCCTTTGCTATTGTTCCTCTGCTCCTGCTGAGATATTCTGGAGTTGTTCCTTTTGGAGTGCCTTTACTCATCTGCAGAGTAAAGAAAGCAGTTAGCTCGATTTAAAGGTGGTCAAGATCCATTTTTGAGGAATGGGGAAAGGGAGGAATTCTTCAGTCCTTTTTATCACTAGATGAGCTTTTTTCACCTCTGTGGCTAGTGGCAAGACGTTGGGAAGGAGAACGTGGTTCTCTGGAGGAGGGTTCATAACTTAATGTCAGCAGAATAACTCCACCCTGCCCCCTGTATATCTTACAGAGAATACCATTCCTTGCTCTCGCTCAAAGCCTTGGGGAATTTGTGGATGCACACATACATGGCCAAAACATAGTTTTGAGTGGAAGTGAAAGATGAGCACAAGCAAATAAATAGTCACTCAGAGACTGTGAGATGCTTTTTAAAGCACAAAGGGTCTACAGCTATCTTTCCATTCAATCCCCTTCGTCACTGGGGGTCTATTCTTAGAACAAGGGTACACAAAGTTTTCTGCATCCATTACATAAAGGCTGCGAGTAATTCTTGCTCAGTTCCTTGCTGGCCTGTGCCATTTCTCACTAGAGCAGTTTGATTATTACCATGCTGGTTGTTGACTGGGTCTCTGAGGGTCTACAGCAGAAGTAAAATGCTGCCCTTCTGATGTGGGATCCTTTGGCACTTGCTGCGGAGTTCTGTCCAAACGAACGTGCAGGCAGCAAATGGACACTCTGACCCCCTGCCTACGTGGGAGCTTAGATCAAGGAGCAGAACTCCCCCCAGTTTGTATATAAATAGAATTGTATGTAAAATCCCAACACCATTCGCTTACACAAATTGTGTATGCCAATCATTCTAAAAATTCTTTCCAAGCAAGCAAATCCTCTATAAATCTAAGAGATAATCGAATACATGTCTTGCAGTCACTTTACACCTTTGGTGATCTCATCAAAACATGCCAGTGCTCTGCCAAAATCCATGACTCTGTCTGTAAATTTTAGCTGTTCCAGGAAGTTTGTGCACCTGATGCAATGTTACTTTTATTAAACCTTCTTCTTGCTTTAGCTCTTTCTTTTGACTTAGCTAGGGTTAAGAGAGGTGTGTGGCCATTGGAATTTAACTGAATGTGAAGAATGATCGCTACTGGAATGCTACATCCAATATCTTGTCCTTAGCTAGAGAAATGGATACTTTCCAGACACTTGAGGAAGGGCAAAAGGCCATAAACTAGTCATTTATTCCTGCTATTTCAAAAATTTCAAGGATTAAAGATTGTATTCAATATCACACGTTTTTAAGACAAAGTGATAATACAAAATTATTCATACATTTCCTTTATATTTGATTTCTTCTACAGCAAGGCTGTTGCACAGCCTTGTTTGCTGCTTTCCTATTCTGCTCATATCACTCAGTCCTTTGTAAAGAGACTAAACACCATCCAGAAGCACCAGTGATGTTGCCTTGTCCCAGCTGCTCTGGAGTTTGCTCCAAGATTTCAGTCTTGCAAGGCTGCCAATATCCACCCTTAATTTATTCCACTCTCTCTCTGGGATAGGAAACACCCCCCCCCCAAGGTTATTTATCATCAAAAATAAGAAAACAGATTTTTGGCATTAGCACAGCCAATGGGACAGCTAATACTTTCTGTTTCAAAATTTTCTCTGAGTAACTCTGCAAGAAGCCCTCCTACAATCCCATGCATACCTTAACACTTATACAGATATTAATTTCTTTTAAATCACTAGTTTTTAGAGGATTTTACCAACTTAATTTTTTTTTTTTTAGCCATCCCATTTTCTTGCAATTTGTTTTACAGCTTACCAGGCAGTCCTCGATCTGATGTTTTCCTGAACTTTAGGGAGATAAAATCTATTTCATTTCCGCAGTCTGGCAAAGGAACTCTTGTATTCAGGAGAGCTGTGGAGTGAGTCTGACAGCACCATTTTTTTTTGCTAATATGCTTCATTTTGTCCTGATTTTCATTGACATCTGTATCCACCTCCATTATATGAAAAGCCTCTTCACAGTCCTGCATATTTCAGGGCTTGAAGTAACTCTATATGTCTCACTCTTTTCCCCACACATTTTCTCTAAAGTCAGACCTTACTAACAGGATCTCAAGTGACTGACTACAATCCCTGGGTGCTGGAGATGTCCCCAGTTTTGGCAGTCACAGTTTGGTGTGCCCACCGTGCTGAATTCAGCCCCCCTAGCTGGCACTTGTGATGAAAGCTGTCCCTGGCAGCACAGGGACCTGCCCCAGCCCCTGGGCTTCTTGTGTGCCCACCCAGGGATCAGTTCATTCCTGACTTCCTAAGAAATCACTGGGAAGGTCAGACAGAGCACTATGCGGATGAACTGCTCAAATTCTTGCAGAAAGATGAGTGAAACAGGGTGGAGGAAGTTAAGCAAAACACTGGCTAGACAGACCCCAAAAAAAGGAAAAACATAAGCCCACGCCCTCTGTCTGGTGATCCTGATGACTGAGCAACAGTGGAAACACGTTTATTTGCCAAAAAGAGCTTCCCTAGTGCTTAAAAGGAGCTGTGTACACTCATCCCTGTCTTTGTGGTCCTCTTAAGCTCTTGCATCTCCAGTGCAAGGAATGAAAGGCTGGTCAAAATTCGTCACTGGAATGAAATGTGAATTTCCTGCCATCACTCATCCTCTCCCTCTTCCTTTCTCTACGAATAGATAAGGAGGTGGTTCTCTCCAGAAGGGCTTGTTTGCTTTGTGAGGCATTTCAATGGAGTGCCCGAGGCTGTAAGTTTAATGCTGCAGGACAGGGTGTATTGTTTCTCAAGTCAAGTTCTGATTTGTGCAAGAAGGGAAAAAGTCATTTCTCATGCTGTTTTCCCTTCTTGTAAACAGAGATGGTTAGAAGCAATTTTTTGCAAAGCTTTTGGTGAGACATGGAAAATGTACTCTGTTTGCAATCAGCCCTTCTCATATTTTTTCCTTTTAACCAGCTATTTTGAAATAAGTCTGATTAGCCTACTCCTAGCACATATTTTGGATTATGGCATTGTAAAATGTTTTGTGGTGTGTATGTACTGCATACACGATGTATTATTTTCTTAAATCTATCATCAATTACTTTTTTTCCTTTGGCACTTCCTGTCAGATAAACAGAGATAACTGAATTTGGATGTGAATTTTATGGGTGGAGAGGGAAGGAAAAGAGGAGGTGGAGGGGGAAGGAGCAGCAAATTGTTTTGCAAAGAATCTCTGGGCTGGAGCCATGCTTTTGTTTGAAAACATAGATGTATACCCAGTGACTGCTAACGGCAAGAATAGCAGAATGGCAATAATCTATGAGGAGGCCTGAGTTATAGGTCATGTAGCTATTAATGAAAAGCACCTATGGCTCCCAAGTGTCACTTGCGAAATGTTGGATTCATGTCTCAGTCCCAAAGGTTTGTGGGATGAGGAAACCAGCTCATAGAAGCTAATCTGTAATTCTTGCATCTCTGTCTCCACAGAAAGTTGTCAAAATCCCCTGACTAGCCCAGTGGGAAACAAACTGAGCTTAGGTGAGCATTGCTGCTCAGTTAGCAGAGCCCTGGGAGCAGTGTGGGGTGGGGGAAGGAACAGGGTCCATCCTTAGGATGTGGTTGTGCCCCATGGAGGGAGTTTTTTGAGATTTTCCCCTGCTGGGCTAGGAGTGGTGGAAACCCTGCCCACAAAAGAGAGGTGGAAATATTTTTATAACTGCTTGTACTTGCATTTCCCTGGATTATTCAGATACTGCAAGGGTGAATGCAGTAATACTTGCAAGTTACTCAGCTACCACGGTGTTGCAAGCTACATGAGGTAATAGAGAAATATTTCATTCATTTCCAGGGACCAGCTCTCTGGCCCTTTTCCAGCAGCACTGTAAACTTGTAAAACTGATGGATCAGTTTCCCAAGAGTCTTTATTACCAAGACTTCTGACTTCTCAGCAACTGGAACAGCCTTGTAAACTATTCAGAACATGCAAGATGCTTAAAATAAGCTTGCAATTAGCGTTCCCCAGGGTCTTGTGCTGGACTTCTTTTCCCAAAGACTCTTTTCTGTCATATTTAGCACACAGAATTGGATGAGGCTCTCTTGGGGCTTATCTCTGTCAACAGGAAAAGGGCACTTCTAAATGAAATTAAGTACTACTGCTCCCTTCCTCAAAGGCAAAAGCCACTGTAATGACTAAGTTATGTCTCCAACCAGTTTAAAAAATTCCAAACATTGGGATGACCTGGATCTGCTTCCTAAGGGGCTTAGCACAAATATGTGTATAACTGAATTTCAAACATAGTTCTGTATGTGAATTAAACTCCACAAAATGCCATTACTTTGGCTTTTGCCATGTAAAATATGAACTCATGTCTCTCTCAGCTGTCCTACTTTGATATCCTTGTCCCTCTGGGTCATTAAGGCAACTACTTCCTGAGGGAAGCCATCTTCTGTTTGCTGGCACCTGGAGCACAGACCAGGTACATCATCATTACACATGGGATACTGGATTCATTTTCATTTTGCTAAAGGTTGTCTTTAGAGAGATTCTGTTTTTGAAAGTTTATACAATCTGTAGACAACTAGGGATGATAAATATGATATATATATTATATAGAATATTGTGTAAATACCTATGTGAGATAGATGAGACAAGGCTATTCTGGTAACGCTATTTTTCCCCACTATAAAGGAAAAAAGAAAAAAATTGCCCATGCATACTTTTGGATGATGAAAGCCATGAGCTGTGCCCTTCCCCTTCAGTTTCAGGCAAATAAAAAAAAACAGGAGCAGAAGAACCACTTTGCTCCCCAGCCCTGCCCCCGGGTGTATAAATAGCAGGCCAGGCGGTCCTGTGCCCGAGTGGCTGCTGGAGTTCCACTCATTCCAGGCATCTTTGGACACCCTCTTATCAAAACAGAAAGGCTGACTTCACTCCCGCTCTCCCCTGATTGATTTCATGCTGGGAACAGGTAACACGACAGCTTCCATTGTCCTTGAATTAGCCACCTACTTCCAGAGGTCAAACAAACAGGCTGAAGGTCCCGAAACTCACTTCAGCTAATTGCTGCCAAAATTCCTTCTCGGCAAAGTAAGCAGGGGCTGGAGCAGACCCTGGTGACAGATGCTCTCCAGAGAGAGGGACACAAACCATCCCGAGCAGGCTAACGAGGGGTATCGAGCTACAGGGCTGGGGAGGAGGCGAAATGCGAGACAAAGCCCAGTGCCAATTTTAAACTCAGGAGCCAGAGCCACAGAAAGTTCCTACTTGATTTTAATAGGCTTTGAAGTTTTGGTCAAGCTGAGGTGGAGCTGAGCAGTGGCATTAGGACATGGCTGTCAGATCGAATCCTGGAGCTCTGGAGGCTCAGTTTTACACTGGGCACCAGCATGGCCCTTTAGTTGCTGAAAGCTTTCTGGCATCAACATTTCCTACCCGCTTTCTGCTTTTGTATTTTTAGAAACAATGTGAGTTTAGACGCAATGGGTGGTGGCTGGAACTTTTCACACTTCTCCCTCTCATTTTCACTGTTTTCTCTTCAAGCTGTTTTCAAGCTGTTTCTTTAACTAGTCTCTAATATATTTTTCTGCCACTTAGCACAGACTCTGCAGGTACTGCTGTGCAACCTGTGTCATGCATTTCAACAGGTACACCGTGCCTAAAATGATTGATGTCATTGTTCTGCCACTCCCATGTATTCTTTACAGTGAAAGTTTTGAGAGGATTGTTTCACTGTGCTTTGGAGAGTGGTTCTCGTGCAAAGACAGGGAAAGTGCAGACGTGTGCCCAGCTAATAGCTTGCAGGCACTTCATGTTCCTCCAAAGTACTGTCAGCTCCTCTTTAACCCTGGATTGATTGATGTGACTCCGTGTCCCACCTGCAGGGGCACAGATGCTGTGGACAGGCAGCTCCTAGAGCCAATTGCATCAGGTCCTGCTTCACTTGCTGTTTATATATAGCCTGACCTCTACAGGAAGCGGCTGGTACGTTTTTCCATATGTGGGTATAGTAAATAAGCTCCGAGACCAACTGAAATATCCACAGGTTTGATTTATCCAGGTTAGGTGATCACCTTGCTCATAGGAAGCATGGAGGAGAAATACTTCAACAACAGATTTTTCTTTCTTTTTCGCTTTCCTTAAATTGTCTAAGAGAGTATTTTACCCTTGTTTTAACAGCCTTAAACTCTAAAATACTGTTTCTCCATCTTTCTTTTGTTCTCTATCCTGTTTTGAAACAAACAGGGATCTTAGCAACCTGATTTAGTTGAAGATGTCCCTGTTCATTGCAGGAGGGCTGGACTAGATGACCTTTTAAGATCCCTTCCAACCAAAACTAGTCTGTGACTCTGTGACACTGCTAAGTGCTCTGCTTCTGCTGCCTTGCAAACATCAGCACAATGATGTTCTGCGTCTAAGACATCGTGAAATGTAATTTAATACAGGCTCTCTCTGTTTGCATCTCTGCTCAGCCCTCTTAGCAGTCTTTGACTCCTGTGGCTCTGGTCTGAACATCTCTCCAGACACAGCTCACAGCACTTCTGCACTTTCCTCCCAGCACGGCTTCCTCCTCTTGCCAAGGGCAGCCTGTGTCAGAGTAACCTCACAGCTGTCCTGTCACCGAGGTTATAAACAAAGTCAATGTGTCAGATTTCATTCATCTGGGCTTCAGGACAGCATCTGATGTTCTGCTTCAATCCTTACACTGCCAAAGCCATTCATTTTCCTGCCAGGTGAGCAGGAAGACTGCAGCAGGGAACACAGCAACAAGAAGTATGATGCAGAAAGGTAGTTACAGACTTTGTTTACATATTTGTACATAATTACATAAATATATGGTTATAAATTAAAAGGTCTTGAAAGCTTTCCTGCTTAATGTTTTCACAGTAAACTGGGCACAAAGACTGCAGACTTGCTAATCATGTTTGTGGATGACAGAAGTTGGGAGGCCCTATCAGGAGGGAGGAAGATCTGAAAAATGTTATGGGAAGAACACCAATATAATGGAATTGAATTCAGAAGCATAGATAAGAAAAGCTCACATATGGCTACAATTTATCAGTAAACTGAAAATGGAGGAAAATAGGAAAAAAAAATCAACTGGGCAATTCTCCAGCACCTTTGGAGCACCATTATGGTTTTCTTTGGAGAGGGAAATGTCATTCTGGGACATGTCAATCAAGATGTTTCCAGTGGAAACACTAAATCCATGGCAGAAGATGACATCAGTAAGGTGTCCTTAGGACACTACATATGATTTGGATGTCTCATGCCCATGGAAAATACAAATCCAAACAGGTGTAAGGAAAGGCTACTGAGATCACCAGGAATGCCACGGTCTTTCCTTACAAATGGAGGCCGAGGCAACCTCGGCTTGTTCAGCCCAGGAAAAATGAAGGTTGACAGGAGATATGGTTTCCCTCTAAAAATACCCAGGAGTCAAACAGCAGTGAGGGAGAACTATTTAAACCCATATGTGACTAAACTTAGTCTGGAAATAAGATGCAGGTTGCTGGCCATTAAAACAAACAGAGGCAAGAACAGCCTTCCGATGGGAACAGCTGGGACCAGAAAAGCACAAACACTTCTGAGATGTAAATTCATTTGGGAAGAAATGCTGTAGCATTTCAGGAGGAAAAGGCTCAGGCTTGATGGCTCCTGGATCCACCCAGGGAGGGCACAACTGTTTCTGACAGTGAGAAATGCTTCTGTGTACCTGTGGTCTCTTTTGTCCCTCCTGCTCGTCTTGAATTATGCACATAATTTTGACCAAAAATATCAGCACAATGCAGGTTTCAGTCTTCTGGGAGTGACACCCAGATCTTTGTGGCAGCCAACCTTGCAAAGTCAACAACGAACTGATGTTTTCACAAATAAATCATCGCAAAACAATTCACACATAAATATGACACTGGTATGTACAAATTCGGTCCAAATTCTTAAGATGTATAAATACAAGCTTCTCTGGTGGCTGTTTTGGTTTTTTTTTCCTGCTGTTCTCCTCTGTCAGTAAAGTTTACCTGTATTTTATTTACTGTGGGAATAGCTATTAGTTGATATAATATTATGTGGGCAGCAGTTAAAATAAGGTCTCCTGAACATGTTCTCTGATCTTACTGCTCTCATGCCTGTTTTGTATTTCTCTGGGGAAAAAAACCCCAAACAACTCTAGAGATGGTTACAGAGGCCTAGAGAGGTTTCTCTGTATGCACAGATTTTTGTATGGCTTTACCTAAGCAGTTATAAAATCCAGGGCAACTAGATCAATCCAACAGGAAAGAGAAGTTGATTTTTCCCCCTTAGTTTTCTTCCGAACACTTGTAAATGTATTGTTAGACCTGCTGATACAGTGGGGTGTCACTGCTTTGGCCTATGTTCATTTTTGTACCAGTTCAGTTGTGTGAGCTGGCTGAAGGGCTTGGACTTGAGGATGATGTGGGGGAGCCCCAAAGCTGGGCATCTGCTGGGTGCCCAGGCTGAGCAGCAGAACAGACCCTGTAGAAAGCCTGTGCATTTGTCAGGGAGTGGTGCTGCTAGGAACAAAGCAGGGGAGCTGCCTCTCCCATGCTGTGCCCCCCATCCAAACCTTAGTGCCAGGCTGCTCCCGCCCTGCCAGGCTCTTCCTGCTGCAGCTTGCACCCGCTGCCTCCCTCGCCAAGGCAATCTATCACACACAGAACTACAGGCAAAGCTGCACCTCCTCTCCCGTGGCATTAATTAATATAAATAACTGCAAGGATCACTCAGAGAGTTTGGCTGTGTACCTGCCAAACCCTGCTTAATCGGTATTCGTGGTGGATCTCAAACATAGCTCAAAGACATCACTCAGCAAGCCCTCCCTGCGCAGCTGATGGACTGTAATTAAACCACACCAAGCCCACAGGTTTCTGCATTAACTATTCCTTGCCATTAAGGAAAAGGAAATTAGGGAAGGCAGCTTGCTTCAAGAGGTAAGAACAGGGGTAATTGAAGGCATTAGTCCCATAACTCTGTCAAAAACAGTAAATATGAACTCTGATTTTTTTTCCCCTCTTTTTTTCTTCCCATGAATTGCTCTATTTGAAGAAGCAGAAACGGCTGTGTCAGCCTGGGGTAGAGTAATCCAGTAGTTAGTTGTTAGTAGTGGTAAAGGAATTTGGAAGAACTGGTTTCAATTCTTTGACAGTTGATTCCTTGCATGTATAAATGTTTATTGCCTCTGGTGACCATCTGCAAAACGAGGCTAATGCCTCACAGCAGGGCTGTGAGGATGAAGCTGTTTAGGCTGTGACGTTCTGAGGAGCTTCAGATTGATTTCAGTCCCTAAAGTGGGCCATGTTTAATGTGATAAGAAGATAACCTTAAGCTTCTGAAAAGGTTAATTGTGTTTCCCGGAATGAGGAGGTTTAGTTGCTGTTTCATTGGTTTGGACACACAAAGTAGAAATGTTTAACCTGTGGCATGGGCTGTGGCATCCACATAGGTGGTCCTTCTTTTACCTGAGGAGGAGGGAACAAAACAGGTATTCCTAACTTGGAACGAGGACTGACCAGGCTGCTCAGTCACTACAAAGGAGTCCAGTAATAAAATACATTTCCTCTGTTTATGCAATTTACTAAGATTCTAGAGACACTGTAAATAAGAAAGTGTTTTATTAGTAAATAATAATTTCTCTTTGCAAAGAAAAGCACCAATAAATAAAAATTAAAGAAGGCTTGATTAGCTAAAATAAAAAAAGAAATCAGGGTATAAAAAATACTAATAAATCCATTTATAACATTAAGAGCTTAAAGGGCTAGAGTGGGAACACCAACACTGTTAACTTTTCAATCTGATGAAAACTGCGGGTTTAAAAGCTGTTGTGATCACCGAGATGGGGAGCAAAGTGCTGTCAGAGAGACACAGCTCCAGCAGCACTAACACAAGCAAACATGCTCCTGAGAAAATGGGCTGATGATGGGCTGACCATCTTCACCACCGTGAAAGTGGTGAAGATGGTCAGCACAGCTGCGGGGAGAACAGGGCTCTAAGAGGTGAGAAAAAAAGGTGACAAGTAAGAGGAAACTTGACCATGAGGGTTTTTTGTCTGACAAAACTGTCCCAAGGTGAATTGGCTGGATGCTGAACCTCCTGCCAGCCACTCTGCCCAACCACACGGCTCCTCCCACACGAAATCGTCTTTGGGCTAACTGGACTTATTGTGGCAGACAGGATGCAATTCAGCACAGGCTATCTTTCCGAAACAGGACAGGAAAAGAAGAACAGAACAAACAAACAACAAAACAACAAAACACCAAACAAACAGAAAGATAAAAGTTTTTCTGTGATACCAGTTCTAGGTGGTTTGGGCTTTGCTGTGTCCATCGTGTAACAGCTTGCCCTGTCAAAAGTTGACAGCAGCCCCTGCTTCTCAGAAACACAGAAATTATCTAATTTATTATATTTTTTGGCCACAGAGCTATCTTGGAACTGGAAATAAGCTGTTATGCTCTAGATCATATTCACATTAACCTCATTAGAGAGAGGATTACTTTGTGCTGAACAGCAGTTATACGCTGAATGTAAATATTTACACTAGCTTTACCTTTGGAAGGAAAGCAAAAGTGAAAGTAGCAGTGCAGTAAAAGGCACAGCTTGTAGTTCAGTGTTTTAGCACACAGAAAGGTAATGTTACATTAAGTGGTGTTTAATTAAAAAGAATTCGACAGTGCATTGTTAATCTGTTCATAATTTATGGGCTACTTTTCCCATTTACAAATGCCTTTCTCTCCTTCACCACCGCAGGTGATATTCTTTGTCAGTTTTGCAGTGCCCATTACCAGGCACCTGAGGCACTTCATTAGCATTTAAAGGAGACTTGAGTGCCTGAGTAATTCTGACATAGGCTGTATCTTCCTGGCTAGCTGACTACTGCATTTAATTGATTTCCAGACTCTTTCCTTCCTCGTTCTGAGGGGAAAATGCAAGCTCTGTCTAAAATCCGGTGGTGGTAGGAAGAACAGGCAGGCCACAGTTCTAGCTGCTGCTGAGGTTTCTTGCTCGGCTTACTATCTCTAATTTTGCTATTCATCTTAATGAAAAGCTTCGTCTCAAAGAGGAGAATATTTGAAAAGCGACCAAGAATGGAGCGATCTCGAGCTTATGAGTTGCCTCTATTTCTGTGCCCTGTGTCTGGAGGCACAGGAAAACAGATTCATTTGTTACAAACTGATCACGCCACGGAAAAGTGATGACGGACCTAAGGATGAGACTGCCAGCTCTGAGCTGGGAGTGGCACTGGCCTTGCTGCCATGGGTGGGTGTGGAGCAGATTGCAGGCAGGCTTGCCGGGGCTGAAACCTGCTGCAGCACCAAGCAGCAAAAGTCCCTCTGCACGTCCTTCTTCGATAGTGATGAATTAATGTAATTCTATCCTGAGATGCTGCATGTGCAAGCTGCTTCTCCAACAGGAAAAGCTGAAGGCTTTGGGAGAACTGAAGTGGAAAAGGATGTTTTTCACTAACGCGGCAAAGTGCAAAATCAAGCAGGACCACAGGCTGTGTGCCATGGTGAGCTGAGAGCAGATTGCTACCCGAGCAGGCAGCAAAGGGACATGCTGATACTGGAGATGCAATGTGAGTCACACCGGGGCATGGGATCCTGGAGCTTTTTCTACTCTAATAAATAAAAAAGCTTGAGAGTGACCTAGAGCCCTTGTGACACAATGAAAAATCCCTCTGTTGGGTAACTTTTACCTCCATGAATTAAAATCATGTGAGAGTCTGTTTGCGCAACAGGGATTTTTAGTTTTGCCCGATTGGAGAGACTTAATAGGAAAAGAGCAGACTAAGGAAGGAAGATTTCTGAAACAGTGGTTTGGCTACAGTAGTGGGAGGTTTAGATGCTTTCCTTTTGAGATGCTGTTTGAGGTGCACTTGTCCAAGTTAAAGACACACAGCTCAGTGGAACACTGTTAAAATAAATCCCCTTGTTAAGGTTCACTGAGCCAGGGCTCAGAGGATGGGACAGGCTCCAGGTTCATACACACCCAGTTACTTAGGGCACAGGTCTTCTAACCCAGCATCAGCTCCAGCCTGAGGGCTCCTGTTTGGGGCAGCCTGTGGGGGCAATGGGCACAGCAGGGCCAAAATCAGGCTCAAGTGACAGTAAAAACAAGGGACAGTGCTCTGGGGTCAGAGGGGTGAGGCAGGGCTGTCCATTATGAGGACTGAGTGTTGTGTTGGACGGTGATAAATAAGAATTTAAAGCTTTCTTCAGCACTCCTTCTCCACAGTAAATGCATGTCTGAGGAGGGTACTGAAATCCTTTGAATCGAACTGATAGTGGTACAGTCAACTAGATGCACAATTCTTTCACAGCCATTTTTACTTGCAATGACTTCTTGTCGTGTGAAGTTTGGCAGGAGCCTCAAGGCTCACCAAGGTGAGGTGCAGCTGACTGTGACTCCAAATCATCTTTGCCCCATTCCTGCCTCTCCCAAGGCAGTGGCCGTGGCTGGCGCTGGCAGGCCCAGCACTGCTGCCCCAGCCAGCCTGCCCCGCTCCACGCATTCCCAGCTGGACAGTCCTCGTTTTAAAGAATTAGTCCTATAACAATCCGATCGAGCATCACCTTAGAACCTGGTTCATTTAATGGATCCACTCCTACAGCAAGGCTGTGCCAGAGACCTTGATTTCTGACGGATCCCGTCCAATTTCGGAGCTGATCTTATGCGTGGCTACTCTATACCTGTTTGTTCTTGTGCCAGCCTTCTGTCAGCTCCAACAGCTCCTCTGCCTCGCCGCGGTTCCCCCACTTTGATGTCCTCAGGGAGCGAGTACATCCCTGTCATTCCTCACATTAAATCAGCCAAACTCCCTCTTTCCGTAGGCTATCCTGCTCCGCTTCAGGCTGAGCTGCCTCCCCCCATCCCTGCCCGGCTCCGCAGCCCTTCCCTCAGGACGGGCACACGGGGAGCGGCCCCTTGCGCCTCGCAGGTGCGCCCGCAGCTGCGTCTGCGTAAATCACAGCGGGGCGAAAGGGAGCGCTCCCCTGTTCAAAACCAACCAAAACAACCCAAACCACACGGCAAACCTGGGCACCGCGCGGGCTTCCTTGCCCCGCTCCGCAGCCCCGTCCCGCAGCCCCGTCCCGCGGCGGCCGGGCAGGGCTGGGCCGGGCCGGGCCAGGGGAGGAGCGGCGGCAGACGGAAGTGAAAACAAGAGCGGAGGGACGGAGCTGCCGCCTCGCAGACGCGCTGCGCTGTCCTCGCCTCTCCGCGCTGTGCCGCACCGCCGGGTGAGTGCCGGGGCGGCAGAAAGCGAATGGAAAATAACCAGGGAGGGAAATCAGGCAAAAAGTCAGTCGGCTGGGCGCGGTTTGTAAAGTCCTCGGTGCTTATTTTCGTTTCATTTAACTTCTGAAAGCAGGGCGCGCAGCTTGCCGTGGTGGCGGAGCGCCCGGCCGGGGTGCCGGGGTGCGGCGGGGGCGCGGCCCGGCCTCGGGGCAGCG
The DNA here is from genome assembly GCF_028769735.1 of Zonotrichia leucophrys gambelii. Taxonomy (NCBI): domain Eukaryota; kingdom Metazoa; phylum Chordata; class Aves; order Passeriformes; family Passerellidae; genus Zonotrichia; species Zonotrichia leucophrys. The sequence continues at coordinate 32,966,565 of NC_088173.1, read as the reverse complement.
CCTCAGGGAGCCCGGGAAGCGGGACACCTGCGGGGCTCCTCGCCCTCAGCCGGGCGCTGCCGTGCCCGAAGAGCTGCTCGGGCACAGGGCTCCGGTGTGCCCCGCTGCCCGGTGTGCACCGCTCCCCCGGCTTCGGGGCTCCCGCGGGGCTGCACGCCGGCTGCCTCTGGTGCGGCTGGGGCCGTGCGAGCGCCTGGAGCCGAGAGTGAGCGCTCCTGGAGGGAGTTCTGGTTCCCAGCCTCTGCTGCCCGTGGGACTCCTCGTCCCGGGGAGGTGGGCAGAGCGGGCTGCTGGGTGTTCGGGGGCTTGTGCCGTCCCTCCGGCACGGCCGCCCCAGGGCAGGAGGGCCCCTCTGGTGCTGCGGGACCGGCGGCTCCGAGCCCGGGCCGGCGTTCGGCTGGGCATTTGAAATTCCCCCTGCCAGACGCACCGAGCGTTTGATCATTTACAGGAAAGTTGCACAGTTTCACCCTTAGCTCGTTTGTTTGCACAGTGCTCCGCTAGTGAAGCGAAGTTGGTGGTTCGCGGTGTTTCCCTTTAGCTGTTGCCCTGGCACATTTTAAGTGATTTGTTTAATGGAACTTGGACCGGGTCTTCTTTGTTTGCCGTTCTTTCCTGGTGTTTCTGTTGGGCTAGAGATGCAGATACACCAGAATTAAGGGGATGAGAAAGGAAAGATGAGTGATGCTGAGTGTGATGCACGGTATTTCAGAGCGCAGTTTCTTCCCTCCTATTTCCAGTTGCTACAAATGAAAAAGGATGGTATCAATTCCTAACAGAATTAACTTTTTTTCTTGGGTCTGTAGCTGTAATTAGTTGATGCTCAGTTAAAAAAAAAAAAGCTACACAGGTGCTGTAGTTTCATTTGCCAGGTAAAGCCTGCTCACCTGTGTGAAACAACTGCACTGTATGCTGGTCAGTCGATGTGTTTTGCTCTTCTGCAGTCTCATAATTTGCAGTGACCTGTCACTGTAGTGGATTTCATTTAGCGGGAGTGAACCGAGTGTGTATTTTTATGTAGAAAGAAATCTGTGACTAATTCAGATGCTCTTTTAAAAGGAATTCTGCGCGCAGGGCAATTAAACAACTTAGTTCTCGCTTTAGTGGTGAGCAAGCCTCCTAAGAATCCTAGCTCGAATTTGGGGGGTACTTTTCTTCCTCTTTTGAGCTCAGGAGAGCTCAGTCGAGCTCAGTCTTGTGTGCTTCCCCTTCTGTTCACTGGTGCTTGTCGAGGTTTTTAAGGGTGGGTTGAGTCAGCGCCTGGGGTCAGAGGACCCCTTTGCTGGATGCCAGCAGGCAGTGGTGGCTTGGGAATGGCCCGGTTACCCTGGCACCTCTGGTACAAGCTCCAAATTCTGCTTCCTAATATATATATATATATATGTATCTTGTGCTGCCTAATGCCAGTAGCCCTGCTCTGGTTACCTGAGTAACCAGACTAACTTCTATCGGTGTGAATAAAAAAAAGTCTGAGTGGATCTGTGCTGCTTTGGGAGGTGAACCCAAAACGGCGCGTTGTGGATGATCTCTTGGGGAGTGACATCCTTGCATCGATGGGGGCTGTGCGACAGCCCTGCTCTCATGCTCCTGGTGGGTGGGCTGCATTTGGAAAAATCCACCGCCTCTGAGAAACTGCCGTGGCCCCCTGCAGTGTAGGAACAGCTAAACCCGGGCTTTTCAGCGTTTGGTGGGGTTTGCAGCCGCCTGCTGCTGCCTGGCTGAAGGTCCACCTTAAATGTCCCTATATGAGTATGGAATCTGGCTGTGCCCCGGTGTAGTCTTACACCAGCCTGCCCTGGTGTGCTCCTGCCGGGCTTCAGCTATACAAAAATAGCCGGCATCCACTACCTAAGATGTCATTGTAACATTACTTATCTGAGGTGGAGCTGAAGCCCTTATCTTTGACGCTGAACAGCGCTTAAGTATCTCAGTTGCCTTTTAAAGGTGATTTGTTAACCGCATTTGTGGAGAGGGAGATGCTTGGGTTTTGCTTCCTCAGCATTGAACCGTGACTGTGGAGATTTTGCTTTAGTTCACGGCTTTCATTTTGAGGGTCGGCTTTAATACCTGTCTCATCTGTGACATCGTTCTGCCACGATGAAGCTATGCTATAGAAATAAGAAAGTCACAGGGACTTTATTTTCGTTTGACTAACTGCAAAGTTGTGATGTTTTTGGCGTTGTTGTGTTTAGAAATAAGCTTTGAGCTGATGACAGGGCAGCATATGATACTAATTTTGTTAGAAATGAATGTGCTAGTAGTGCTAATGTCTTCCATACTTTGGTTTAAGGGATGCTATCAATTCATGCTTGTCTCAATATTGACTTTTTCTAAGCTGAGCTTTAATGCTGGATGGTTTTACCACCCCTGTCCCACACAGTGTTTTGTTGGTGAAAAGTAGTTGTGAAACGTTTTGGCAGCGGCAGTTCTCAAAGTTTTGTTTCTTCCTAAGCTATGGAGGGAAACAACATATGGGGAATAAAGGCACAAGTCATGACAGACCTGATGTGGGGTTTTTGGCTGTTTTGGGGGCAGGGGAATACAGCGAAAGAAAGAAGGTTTTCAAAATTGCGGACAGTTCCTTTTGTTTTTATCATCTTTAAATTAAAACTCTAATCCTCTTCTGCAGGCATCAGTCTTTGGATTTGGTCGGTGAATACTAAACATCATGAGCAACTACAGCGTGTCTTTGGTCGGGCCGGCTCCCTGGGGTTTCAGGCTTCAAGGGGGCAAGGATTTCAATGTGCCTCTGTCTATCTCTCGAGTAAGTGCATTTGCTTCTTTTCCTGCATGTGGGTATCTGTTATGCTGTGGCCAACCCACAGCCTTCAGACAAAGCCATTAATTATAGGCACTGGGGCTCAGCCTGCCCTGTGGCACCGAGGGCTGTTGGGGGTCGGGGAGTGAGGGATAGAGAGGGGAAAATAAATCTTTATTGTGTAAAGGCTCCAAGAAAATTAGCTTAGGAAGGACTTGTTCATTTGAAATGGTTGTTTTATCTGCATTTGTTTATTCAAATAACAAAAGAAATTACCCTCGAATTCCCTTCCCTGTTCCCATCCAGAAAATAGAGATGCAGAGGTTGAAGGCTGACAGGAAACAAGCAATTTACTTTGCTGGGCTGAGCCTGTGCATTTCAAATGGGAAGCAGTGGGGGAAAATGACTCGTGTTACACTTGTTTATTCAGCAGCTCTTAGCTGCTCGAGGATCTTGTGGTGTCTGTTATTACAAATCCTACCATTTGTAATAAAAAAGTACTTAAATGACAGTAGTTGTAAATAGCAGTTCATCAATATGTGCCCGAGTGAGCGCGCCAGTTTCTCATGAGTGTTTTATAGAGTATGTGCTCTGAACTGGTATTCAAAGGATTTGAGGAACTAAGTCAAAACAAATATGATCTTTGTACCTACCCAGCACCGTCTAACTAGTTTCCTACTTTAAAACTGTGTTTTCAGGAAAGCTTGTCTTGCAGTGTGGGCTAAGTTTCAAAGCCTTTTGCAGATGTCTGAAGCACTTTGCACATAAAATACAGGGACAAACTTTGCAGTATTGAATTTCTAGGATCACTGGAAATCTCTGGGTGAAGGGACTGGCTTTTGATGGCTCAATACCCTGACACCTTTAAATCTGATTAGCCAGGTGGAATCATTTATATACAAATGGCCCCTCCTCTGTCAACAGCTCTCCACTCCCTTCTGCATTTTCATGGAGTTTAGTGACAAAGATGAATTATTTTTTACACCTGTTGGGATGGCAGAATTGATACTGCCCTGGGAGATGGAGCGGGTTTCTATTTGGGTTTATGCATCATGGTGATATTTTTAGCTAATCTTAACTAGGGTTTCAAACCCTTCCAGTTCGTTTAGTCTTGGCTTATCTTATCCACTGGTGGATTATACTGGTGAAATTAAAGTACAGTTTGGCTCTGAAAAATTCTTTTTATAGGGTTTAAATAGAGTGGAGAGCTGTAGAAATGCCTGGGTACTGATTAGGACAGTTAATATCTGAGACAGTAAGGGGTTGAAAGGCAGTTTATTCTTGGATTGCAGGGACTTTAAAGCTGAACTGTAATTCAATTTCTTGTTCAGTAGCTGGTTACTTTTATACAATTGAGAAATATGAAGTGTGGATGTGGATGGAACTCTACTGATTTGGTGGTAGAAGGGCTTTCATGACAAGGGTTTACAAAGGCACAGGCTCCTTTACAAAGGAGCTTGCCTGCACAGGGTCCTGTGTGTGATACTGACGAGCAGTTAAGCTCTACAGGCAGTCAGCCATGTGAAACAACCAGCTTTGGGAAAGGGTAATACATTTTTGTACAGGCCTCTGTTATCCTGGAGATCTAGAGTGCAGTCCTGCCTGCCTGTAAGCAGGCTTCCCATCTGAAAGAGGAAACATATGTTGGAATTAGCCTAGACTACAACTTTATTGCAGGAATCGAATTCGCTGTTGCACAGAGTAGCCTGGAGGAATTGGCCTCAAGAGCTACCTATAAAGGCCTCAGTTATGGGATCCCCTAATGACAAATGTCAGTGCCCACAAGAGCAGAACGTAGTGAAAGGCACGGTCTGGTGTTGTTTTGGAGCTTTAATTTGTGCATGGGCGGGGAAGCACAATCTCCACTTCACCTCAGCACCGCTCCTGCACTGTTTCTTCCTACTTGCAGTTAAAAGTATCCAAGTATTAGACTGCCTGGTGCCTTTTTTTTATTTCCCCGCCCCTCCTTTGGATCAAAAAAAAAGCTTAGCTCTGGTATGCCAATCCAGCTTTGGCCCAATGGTTTTTACTGGAAGAATTCAACACCCATGTTCCTGGTATGCTAGGACACTGTGTACAATTCACCCCCCCAGCCGTTCTTTTCCTGATGCAGCATAAATTCCTTCCTGGATCTGAAGGCTGCTAATTAAAATATATTAGCAAAACTGTAATGACACAGCATAATTATCTTCCTTGGCAGGGAGGACTCTTTGGTATTTTATTTGTCCTCTAGATGCTGAAGATGAATGCTGGGCTGCTGAGGGCTAATTTCCTACTTTAGTTTAAACTCCTTGAAATTAGGTTTAAATAAAGTGTAGTTTATGAAACACAGAGAAAGCACTGGTTTATAGAGATGTTTATCTGAAAAGTTAATCTCTTCACTAATGATTTGAACAAATTAAGATCTCTCAGTTCCTCAAAGAAAGTTTTTAGTAAGTCACTTGGGTTTGAACAGGATACAGTTTAAATGGGCGTATTCCTTGTTGCCTCTGAAGGGTAAAATGAGCCTGTTTTGTGTCCTTCAGTTGAAATTCTTATGGTCAGCTAAGATTAACGTTAGTTCAGGGGTAGCATTTGACTTTTCATAAATTAGTATATTGCAGACTAGTCAGAACTTCTTAACCAATAGCAACAGTTATTGCAGGCTAATGTCAGTCACTTTATATAGCTGAGTGCTGTAAAGTTGCTGTGTTTAATTATACAGCTGTACACATTTCATGGGAAGCAATAAACGTGATGCTGGGGTTGCTGTGATGTGATGGCTATTCCATATGGCAGTGTGTCATATATGCACACAGTTATGTGTACATACATGATATGACTGTTTCCTCATGGTGGTTTACGTTAATTAAAGAAGAGCAACTTGTCCTTATTGTCCTTATTCCTTCAAGACCTATGATGCAAAAATAAAAAAAAAAAAGAAGGAAAGCTAGAGGAGATGAGAACAAGATTTGTTTGCTCAGGAGTTTATTCTCATTCAATAGAAGGAACCAAATGCATTTTTGGAAATAAAGTACTGCAGTATATTGATTGCTAGGCAGGATTCATGAAGTGGCTCTCAGGCATGCTAAAGTCCATATTAACAGAATTTGAGGTTATATCTACAACATCTATGTTATTTAAGTGCAACACAGTAGCTTTTAAAACTATCTATGCTTCTTTCTACTTTTAATTAATATTATATTTGCTTTACTTTTTGGCAAGTTGATTAGCTCTCCATGCTTCTTTAACAAAGCCAGAATAATCTCAGTAATCATGACTAACATTAGAACTGTCAAAACCGCTGTCCTCTGCAGATTGAAATAAATGGTGCTTGGTATTCATGATGTATTCGTTAGTTTGGGATGACCTGTGAGAGGTTTGGGTACTTGTTCCAAATTTGCGCTTGACATGTTAGTAGCTTATCAAAATTTTTGTAATGTAGTCTCTAAAAGGTACTTCTCTCTGTTTTATGACAATATTTATGACTAGAAACAAGGAAATACTCAAGCAAAGCTGTAGTTTAAAGATCAATGTAGTCTGTAGGCGATAGATACCCTCCCACCTAATGCAAATACATCAGATGTTTTCCTATATTTAAGTTATTTTCTTGTTGAATCCTGGTGACAAGTTTAGCTATTGTCTTTCCGAAGATGTTTTTCTGTTTGTTTTTCTCTTGCTATAGGAATTAAATGGAATATAGTCGTGTTGAAATGCTTGAAAGAGTGACAGCTCTGTTTTTCTACTGCAGCTTCTTTCAGTGTGTTTCCCACAGCTTCTTTCTGCTTCACTGATCACTTTTCTTCTTCAAAATACCCAAAACAAACAAACACCACTCCTGCCTCAGAAATAACCACTTGGTTTTGCTGTTTTCTCAGTTTTCATTATTTCAGCTGTTTCAAGGATGTTTTTGTGTTGAAGTTGCAAGCTTATAGTTGACAAAATACTCATGATAATAAGTCTGTTGGCAAAAAGTACACTCAAGGAGTAGGTGGGAGAGCAGCCCACCTTGGGATGAAATAGGGAATGTGCAAGTACAGCACGTCAGCTGCTCAGTATTCAACTCACATGGGCTTCCTGATGTTCTTTATGCTGATACTAGGAGGTCATTAAGATGTATGAAAATAGTGAGAAGACAATAAAGGAAAATGATGTTTTGAGTGGACCTGGAGCATGTCAGCTTTGGCTGACTAGAGTCTGGCTGAGCCTCTTGCCCTTGTGTTTGTGTGAATTATTTTATGAAGTTGTATGTGTCATTTCCAGTAAAATCAAGTTTTGTGGAAGCATGAAATAAGTTATTTCAGTGTAGGGCTGGGGAAATAGTCTTTCAAGCAGGTATGTGAATAGGACAGAAATGTTAGAACTGCTGGCCTGGCCAGTGATAATTGTGTCAGTAACTTTATGCTTCATCCTGGAAGCTGCTGAGAGCTCCTAACGAAACCCTAGCTGGCAGCTGCTGGCATTGGTGTGCTGGGTTGATTTGTTACTGAGTTGTGATGGTTTGCACAAAATGCAGCTGAAGATGCATTGGGAACTGGCTGAATGGCAGAGCTCAGGGCTGTCATCAATGGCACAGAGTCTGATTGGAGGCCTGCAGCCAGTGGTGCTCCCCAAGAGTCAATCCTGGGTCCAGTCCTGTTCAACTTAACCATCAGTGACCTGGATGAAGGGCTGGAGTGTGCCCTCAGCAAGCTTGCTGATGGTAGGAAACTGGGAAGAGTGGCTGACACAGCAGCAGGCTGTGCTGCTGTTCAGTGCCATCTGGTCAGGCTGGAGCATTGGGCAGAGAGGAACATCAGGAAGTTCAGGAGAGCACTGATACAGGGTCCTGCCCCTGGGGAAGAACAACCCCGTGCACCAGCACAGGCTGGGGGCTGATGTGCTGGAGAGCAGCTCTGCCAAGAAGGACCTGGAGGACAGCAAACTCCGTGAGCCAACAGTGTGTCTTGGTGGCCAGGAAGGCCAGTGGTATCCTGGGATGTGTTAGGAAGAGCAGTGTGGTTGTGCTCCTGTACTGATACCTGGCGAGGCTGCATCTGGAGTGCTGTGCCCAGTTCTGGGCTCCTCAGTACAAGAAAGACAAGTAAATGTTGGGGGGGGTGCCAACAAAGGGCTGTGAAGGTGAGTAGGGGACTGTAGAATCACTTTCTGAGGCAAGTCCAAGAGAGTTGAACCTGGAGAAGACATAGCCTGTGCCCAGGACAAGGGACAGCAGACACAAACTGAAACATGGGAAGCTCCATATCAATATGAGGAAAAACTTTATTTCAAGGGTGGCAGAGTACTGGAACAGACTGATGAGACAGGCTGTGGAGTCTCCTTCTCTGGAAATACTCAAAACCCACCTGGACACAATCCTGTGCTAGCTGTCACAAGTTAGCCTGCTTTAGCAGCAGGGTTGAACCAGATCCTCTCCAGACATCCCTTCTAATCCCAACCTTTCTGTAATTCTGTAACTTCCTGGCACAGGTCAGAGATGCTGTCAGACATCACAGCCTGTGCCTGCTGATGCTGCTTCTGGGGCAGCAAATGCTGTGTTTTACAGCAGCTATCAGTACTTATGAAGTGAATGGGATTTGCCAAGATACCAAGCAAGAAGTGTTATTCTGTTCAGTTTAATGTTGTTTACAAGATGTGGTTTACTGAAAAATATACTGACAATGACAAATGAGCTACCAGTGCCAAAGTCTACATCCTCTGTGCACCAAGTCCTGAAGGAGCAGAGGTTTTCCTTTGGATAATTACGAAGTTCCCAGCTGCACAAGTGGTTTAATATCAGCAAGTGTTGAGAAGGTCCTAAGAATGCTGGCTAGTGCTTCAGAGTTGGTGGAATTGCAAGCAACTGTCTTTGGAGAGATTCTCAGTTTAACCTAAAGATGGAAAGAGAGATCCATTGGTATGGATGTAATTTCCTGGCTGCCTCTTGTCTCACTATAGTTTAACATCTTTGTGCTGGAAATTGGGAAAAGGGCTGTTTCCTCTGACCATTTGTGTTCCTTCCCTTGTCTACTCTGCAGTGTGGTTTAAAGAGTGACAGACCAGCACTGGTGTGTGGGCTTGGGAAGAAGGGAGGGCGTGGGGGAGAAGAGGCATAAGAAAAGTGTCTGCATCTTGTTCTGTTTGTGACCTTATTGGTTAGACAGCCTCTTCAGACTGAGTAGGAGGAAAATTTAAAAAAAAAACAGTTCCTCTGCTGATGTCATTCCACCAAAGGTGAAGCTGGCTGTACTGGGAGAAAAAAGAACCAAAGAGTTTGTAGCTGAGGGATGTCTGATGTTATGTGTGAGCACATTCTTTTTACGTTAAAAAATGCTGGTTCTTCTTTTTTCCCTTATAAGTGATGATTTAGTTACAGTATGAGGAATATAAGCTAAATATTTCATGATGGAAAAACTAAAGTGTTTGTTTGTGGTGTCTACTTCTCAAAGATAGATGTAGTGAAAAAATAAACTCTGATTAGATGTTCAGAGCAGATGCAAAATTGGCAGTCCTTCCAGAGGCCAAAAGACAGGAGCATTTATTGAATAGTAACTGCAAAATATTAGGCATGTTTTCTTTGCAAGTATCTCGCCCTGGAGGCCTGACAGCTTCTGTCGACTTCCCCACCATTTGGAGATGCTATTTTTAGTGTAACTGTTTTTCTCATTATTCATTGGCTGATGGCTATCAAAAGGCATTGTGAGAAGAGACATGGTGTTGAAAGGTTTGTTTGTTTGGCTTTGGTATGGAGCCAGGAGATAACATTGTTGCCTTTTTTTCTTTTTAATTATTATTTGTTTTGACTTTTTAAGAATAGATTTCATATGTTACCAATAAAAGGGAAAGTGTGAGAGAAAACTGTTTTTCATATGCCTAAGGCAGTGGAAATATGGGAAAGGTGATATTCTTCCTGCCAGTGGTCATAAAAAATGAAAATTGAGGCTGAGGTTAGTTTGAACAAATATGAGGAATAGAATCATTGAATCATTTAGGTTGGAAAAGGCCTATAAGATCGTTGAGTCCAAACACTAACTCAGCAGTGCCAAGTCCACCACTAAACCATGTCCTGAAGTGCCACGTCTACACATCTTTTCAATGTCTCCAGGGATGGTGACTCAACCACTTTATTAACCACTTTCTTGGGCAGCCTGTTCCAATGCTTTAATAACCCCTTTGGTGAAGAATTTTCTATATATCCTATGTAAACCTCCCTTAGGACAACTTGAGGCTGTTTCCTCTTGTCCTTGTTTGTTGGGAGAAGCTGCCTCTCACCTTGCTACAGCCTCCTTTCAGGTAGCTGTAGAGAGCAATAAGGTCCCCCTGGGCTTCCTTTCCTGCAGGTTAAACACCCCTGGCTCCCCATGAGACCTGTGCTCCAGACCCTTCATCAGCTCCCTTGCCCTTTTCCAGACACTCTCCGGCACCTGTGTGTCTGTCTTGTAATGAGGGGCCCACAACTGGATGCAGGATTCAAGGCGTGTCCCCACCAGTCATGAGTGCAGGGGTACAATCCCTTCCTTGGTCCTGCTGGCCACGCTGTTTCTGACACAAGCCAGGATGCCATTAGCCTTCCTGGCACACACTGGCTCTTGTTCAGCTGCTGTCACCCTGCACCTCCAGGTGCTTTTCCACCAGCCTATTTTCCAGCCAACCCTGTCACACTTGATGGGGCTGTTGTGACCCAAGCACGGGAACTTCTCCTTGTTGAACCTCATTCACGCCTCAGCCCGTTGTTCTGTCGAGTTAGTTTGCTTCTACAGGTGGCTGTTAGAGGAATAGAGACAGGAGGGATGGAGGCCACTGCTAAGGCCAGTGCTCCGTGAGTTTGAATAATTCAGGTCTTCAGGGCAGTGACAGCAGTGAAAATATGACAGAAGTACCTCTTCAGGTTCCCTTGCTATGTGAGGTCCTCAAGCTGAATTTGCAGAGGGAGGTACTATCTTTTCTTAGAAGAGCAGATAAGGGTTGCCTCCCTTTTCCCATTTATTTGCTTCTTTCATTGCTCACCTTTCAACACTGTCAGTTACTCGGGTGGTGTCCCACACGCAGTGGCTTTTCATCTTTTGTCACTTCAAGACACCAGTGCAGTTTTGTGTAGCTGCTTGGGTATGCTATCCCGAGTAGAGAGGTAGTATGGGGACAAAATGACATGCACTAAGCTGGTGATCTTATCATGATACACACCCTTAAAGCAGATATATAAGTGGTGCACCAAAAACTGTATTTTACACCAAAACTACTGAGTAAGTAGCCACAGAGCACAGAGGCTTGCAGACCAGAAAATTTCAAGTGGAATAGTCCATAGTATTTTACCACTATGGAGTAGTATTGCAGTTTTTTTCTCATTTTGAGTTGCTTTTTCATTTGAAACTTCAGCTTAAACAGTTAAGCTTAGTAGATGTAAGAGATAGTTGAAAGTATTTGAACGAATGAACTCTTGCAACTGCTGTCAGCTGTGCCTGTAGCAAAGCCCTAAAGTAAAATGTAATGCCTTGTGTGAAGTCCCAGAGGCTAAAAAGTAGATCTTGCCAGGTCTCTAGTAGTCCTGTTGGAAAGGTCAAATGGTTTGCATGTTAACTGGATATGAAAGAAGTTTGACTTATCCTGGGCTATATTAAGGAATGATCTAACTCAATATCTAGTTTTTTCCCTGACAAGTAGTAAAACAATGTGAAGTACTTGCCCTGGGAAGGCAACAGAAAATTTTATTTTGTGCTAATTATTTCATAGGTCTTTTGAAAACCTGACTAGTGATTTAGATGCTATGCCTGGATTAACGTAGAATGCATCAATTTCAGGAGGGTAAAATTCCCTGTTTATTTAGCTTTTGTACTTATGAATGTAATTGGATTATGTTTAGTTATTATTGCACCCTAAATTTATTCAGACTGTGGAGAAGATTATCCCAAGTGTCTCTAAGTGTGATGCTGTATTGGTAGCAATGTCCTTTGAGGTTTTTTAAAAGAAATTCTATAGAGCTAAGACAAAATGTTGTAAATACAAAAAATGCACACACAAAGGTCTATTTTTGTTATTAAAAAGATTGTATCACTTCGGTGGAAACTCTAGCTATAGAACATTTTGTTCAGAACCCTTGAAAAACAAAAGTAGCTTTGCTGCGCAAAAGCTCCCTCTCCCAAGCAGAGGAGCTCAATCTCAAAGTTTATAGTGCATCTGATATTAAAGATTTTTCTGTTTAATGTGCATCTTATACATGACAAGCCAGGTGTAGTTTTGAATCCAGTGTTTTCTACCTCTTTGTGGTTCTAGACTTTGCATTACATTGTGGAAGACTCGGGGTGACAGGTTCATGGGATTGTTTGTCTACAATTTGCATGTCTATCTGAGCAATACCTTCTGTGCTGTTCTAATTTTCTTTACCTAATGCCTTTAAAAGGAGGGATAAAAGCAAACAAAAAGTCAGGGGAGATTTACAAACCACAGAGCTTGTGGAAGTAGGGTTGGGCTTGCTTTTATTTTATTACGATAGGGAAATGGAAGCCTTGTAAAGCTTTAAACATCAAAGACCTCTTGATAAATTCATAGAATCACAGTATGGGTCAGATTGGAAAGGACTGCAGTGTGTCAGCTGGTCCAGCCTCCCTGCTCAGGCAGTGTCATTCCAGAGCACATGGCACAGGATTGGGTCCAGATGGTTCTTGGATATCTCCAGGGAGGGACACGCTGCAACCTCTCCGGGCAACCTTTTCCGGTGCTTGGTTACCCCCACAGTAAAGAAGTTCTTCCTCACGTTCATGTGGAATTTCTGTGCATCTGTTTCTGACATTGGTGAGGTCACCTCTTGGTCATTTCTCCTTGAGGCAGAACAGGCCCAGCTCCCTCAGCCTTTCCTGGTTTGAGAGATGCTTCAGTCCCTTGATCATCGTTGTCACCCTCCCCTGGACCTGCTCCAGGAGGTCCATGTCTCTCTCATCCTGAGGAGCCCAGACCTGGACACAGCACTCCAGATGTGCCTCATCAGGACTGAGTAGAAGGGTGGGATCACTCCCCTCAACCTGATGTCCATGCTCTTCCTAATGCAGCTCAGGATCCACTTGACCCCCTTGGTACCCAGGGCACCCTGCTGGCTCACGGACAGCTTGGTGTTCACCATGATTCCCAGGTCCTTCTCCACAGAACTGCTCTCCAGCAGATCAGTCCCCACTCTGTGCTGGTGCATGGACCCTGCAAAAGCCTTTGTTGAATTTCAGACAGTTGTTCTGTTGGCTTTCTGCAGCTGCCCATCAAATCAGTGCTTTGAAGCTAGACCAAATGAGTGTTCTTTGGGTAGTATGCTAGCAATTGTTTAGAAATGAAAAGACAACCCCCAAAATATATATTTGGGATGTATTTAGCTCTTGGGAGATGGTGCACTAGTTCTTTGTAGGGGACTGATTGTTGGAGTGGTGACTTGATCAGGTGTAATGTAAATAGTCATCAGGGGCCACAAACAGCCTTGCAGAGGAAGCAGTAATGGTTGGAGAGCCTTGCATCCCACCTGGCTGCCTGAGCTCCTGTCTTCTTTAAAGCTTGTAATGCTGAGAGGTGTGAGGAAGGCACCCCTCCCCAAGTAGTGGCAGTCTCAAAAGTGGGAATAAGCTTATGTAGTACCAAATAGTCCTCTTGGATGTGAACTGGCCCACACCCATCAGTGCTACTCACTGGCTGAAGAAGGTTGGCGGGAGAAAACCTGTGCTTGAGCTTTTGTGATGGAGCTTAAAGCCAAATCCACAGATGAAGTTCTTCCTCCATCAGTGCCCTAAGCAGGGATAGTAGGTGGCACTGGTGCAGCAGAGGTTCTCTCAGCCCAACAGGCTTGGCCACAGGAGCTGGATTTGCTGGCACAGTGGTGGCAGATACCTGGGGACAGTGCAGGCTAGAAGTGCTGAAGCCAGACTTGCTAGGACATGTCTGTCAGCGTACTAAGCTGTGAAAACTGCCACTGAATGCTTATTAAATAACCACTTCTGTCAGCTATGAATACATTCTCTTCTCTCCACTTTCCAGCTGTCATATTTTGGCAGCTGGCTAGAATCAAAAGTCACTGTAGCCAGGGCATAGATGAATCTCTTCTGAGAGCATAATTTGTAAATTAAATTAGTTTGGCATTGTGCAAATCGATTGTAATCCTGTAAATTCTAATAACCCAGGCCTTGGCACTGGAAAAACACTCAAGGAAAAGTACAATTGTGGACATATAAATTGTTACCATAAGATGACTCTTGCATCAGGCTCAGCCTGTGTCAATGTACATCACGGCCCAGCACCTTGCAGTTTTGGTTCTTCAGATTTGTTACCAGGAAGAAAGAAGCACAGATTTGCTTGGAGGAGACAGCTGACCTTTCTCAGACAACTTTCTACTTTGTCTCGAAGATGCATGAGCCAGTGATTGTTAGCCTAAGAGAATTGACTAGCAGAGATGTTTGTGTGGCATCCAGAGAACTCAAATAGAAACAGGCCTTTACCAGACAGCCAAATTCCATCAGTAAATCAAGTGCTTTAGTAGTGCTAACTCTTGCCCTGGAAATGTGGATGCTACATCCCCTTTTCTCTTAGCGTATGCAATTATTGCATAAGTTATAATTTTTAAGCTAGAGATTACTACCGGAAGAGCATGTCCTTTTTTGGGTGGTTTTGTAAAACTTCTGAACTGCTGGTTAAATAATTGAGCTTTAAACAAAATATAGATGAGTAGATATTTTTAACTGAAAGAACAACTTTTGTGTAAATGTCTAGAAATACAATTCATTTGTGAAAACATAAAGATAGTTTCCATGAGGTGTGCACTTAAAGCTTGGAGTCTTGAATTCTTGCACTATCTCTCTGGATAAAAGTATCACCATCCCTCATATGTCAGAGGGAATGTGATACTCGCTGACCAGTGGAGTAGCTCTTCTGTGGGAGTATTTTCCTCCATTGACACATCTCCACTTCATCTTTAAAATGTACAAACTGCTGATCATTGAAACTTAAAATTACATTAATTATTTTTGATGTCTGAGCTGATGAAAACTGCTGCTGTTGCAGTTGACAGCCCAGATCAGTGCATACGTCTGTTCTGGATGGTGTGGGATAAAATTACTGGAAATTGCTCACAGGAAACTCTGATTACAGCAGTCAAAGGAAGGATTTAGGGCAAACCAGTTGGTGTTGATGCTTTACTTTGTAACCTCCTACCACATGGAAGGCCAAACTGATGGGGTGTTCTCCCACTGCTTCCTCCTTGCAAATGAATCTAAGGCATACTTTTGGCATTGGTATGGAGGCAGATGGGTGAAGTACAGGATTTTGGATGCCTCAGTCATTGACGTCAGCTGGTTCCTGACCTCATCCACGGGATGGAGTGCCTCCAGTGCTTCTGCTAGCTCTGAATGCCTGCTCTGTCACTCATTCACTCTGTACTTTTTTTTTCCTTCTTAATTGCATGTCCTAATTTTCTCATTCCTGCTTTCTACATTCCATTTCAGAATTCTGTTCTTTTAGCAAGGAACGTATTCCCAGGGCACAAAATGAGGTTTTGTAGAGATTTTCCTGTCCTGCTTTGCCCTGATGATGATTACCTAATCAGCCTCTATCCTGCAGCAGGGACTCATTCCCTTGAGAGAAATTTCTGTATGACTTGGAAGGGGGCTGGATATGGGACATAAGACTTCACAAGAAGGAATACCTCATGAAGAAAAATACTGCCCAGAGTGAGAGGATAAAGGTGAGCGTAGTGGAATGTGTAACTACTGTGCTTCTGGGAAAGCATACTTGAGAGGGGTGGCATGCAAATAGTTTAGACTTAAGCACAATGACATTTAAGTAATGTTAGTGTCAATGCTAGGAAACATTGTGCATAACAATGGGCATTATGAATTAGGAAATAACCTCACTTCAGTATTTAAGATGGCTAACCACTCAAACTGAATCAGAGTTGGTTTTCTAGTGCCATTTTTTTTTCAGTTTCTGCTAAATAGGTTTGAGTACTTAGGTTTGTTGCCTGTTTTATCAGAAAGAGGAAGGTGGTTTTGCAGGAACACAGTTTGTACTGCCTTTAAGTTTTGTCTTTCCTTTTCTTAGCCTGAAGGCTTGTGCATTACTGCTGAAAAAATCAGAAGTTTTTGCTCGTAGTTATAATTTAAGAGAAATGCTGTTCAGAATCCATTATTACCTGTGATGCTAACAGGGTTTAGGATTAATAAAGCAAATGAAGGTATAGGAATAAAAGAAGTAAGAATTAGGAACCAAAAAAACCACAAACTAAAAAACTTACAAAACCAGTGAATATATAGTATGTTTGTCAGAGAGCTCCAAGTGATAAATGATAAGAGGTTTGGACTCTAAAGCAGTTGGTATAAGTGGCTGTAGGAATAGCTTGTCTCTGTTTTGAATTGTATTAGTACTGCATTGCAAGTCTGTAACCATCCTTTTCCTTCCCATTTTTCCGAGCTGTGCCAGTCCTTGCAGAGTGTAGTTTGTCCTGGGTCTACTGTGCCCAGCACTGGGTTTCTGTTATCAGAAAAGCAGGGCTGGATACAGGCAGCTTTTGCTTTATGGGTGTAATTACAGGAAATGCTTCAGCATCAAGAAAAAAGCTGCTCTTTTATGAGCAACTGGGTGCCCCTGGATTCCTGAGTAAATACCGCCAGCAGCACGTGCATGCTTTGGGTTTCCAACCCAAAAATCACTGCAGGCTTCAAGGGAAAATTCTGTAGCTGGTGTTACACGTGAGGTGGAGAAGTGGGTCTAGAGATTTATTGTGGCTTGTAGTTTCCTGACAGATTCTTGACCTTCCTGGGCATGACTCAACTGTGTATTCCAGTTTCTTGCTGCCCAGCGCGTGGGGCTGTCTTTTGGAGCCTGCCACAAGATCCCTTCTGCACTCCCGACATCATGGCAATGCTAGTGGCTTCCTTGCCTCAGCCGCCTCAGGCCATTGTGACTCAGGAGAGCACAGGGGGTTTAGGTGTCATTTGCCCATGAGGTGTTACAGTGTGATAGCGTGAAATGACATAAAGAAGGTAGCAGCCCCATTGGCTTGATCTCTGTTTGTTAACCAATGGAGTCTACAAGCAAAGTGTTGGTTAAAAAGCACGCAGAAGATACCAGTTTGGCCATTCCCCCATCCCTTTAATTCACACTGGGAGGAAGAGTAAAGGTTGTTGTTGAAAGGCTTGAATAAAATGGAGCCAAAATCTCTGTCATCAGAGGGGCCTCACTGTGATGATTCATTTTGCCAGTTGTCCCATAAAGAGGAGCAAGTGCTTTGTGATATGCACCAGTAACCTCATCTGGATGTTAATCAGGACCACACATAGCTGTCTTCAACCTCTTGCTGTCTTCCTGCGTGCTGAAGAGATACTCCTAAAGCAGCTCTTCCAAAACTGCTGCAGTCAAGATTATAAAGGAAATCAATTACTTTTGCTGCTGCTGTTCTGGAGTGTCAATATAACTGTCAATTTTTGGGAGGGGAACATTGTGGGGGGTTGCTTTTAAGCTCCCAGTGCTTTGCATTGATGTATTTGTATCAAAATCTGAGTTCAGTTTAAATCATCAAAATAATCCTTTGGTCTTGCTTTGCAGATTTAAGAAAAGTAAGCTGGAAAACCCAGCAAAACCTCAGAGTGTATCTTGGCAATAAAACTGTGAGATTAAAAAGCACTACTTATTTCTAGGGCCTGACTCATGGTTTTTGAATGTGTGAGGGTGGCAGTGCTGGCTGGTCAAGTAGCATTATAAATATTTCAGGACTTTTGGGCACACGGCTGTGCCAAATATTTTTCTCATGTTTAGTTTTTTTTCCTAATTCCCGAAACAAATTTTTGCAGATCTCTTATAATTTGGGTTGTGTGTGTAATTAAACAGACAACATGTCAAATCTCAAAACTTCTGAAAATGATGCATCAAATTCAAGTATTTAAATCAATTACATAGTGACCAAAGTGTTGTTGACTGTCTACAAGCTGTTTTATTGGGACATGGTGTATGCAGTTTTATGTATATGTGGTACAGGAAAGTGAATTACTGAGCAGCTGGCTTGCTAGAGATCTTCAGAACTAAACAGTGCATGGCCTGTGTGGTAGAATTTTACCCTGTTAGGAAAGTAAATCGGGCAAATTGGCTGATTATTAATGGTGGCTCCAACTTCTGGTGTCAGCATATGCAAAGAAAAAGCTGTGGTAGTGGTAGTGTGTGGAATAATTGAATAAGTTTTCCTGCCTTCCAGGAAGCCCATGGTGCCCTGAAACTCGTTCAGCCAAGTTCTAAATGAATTATACTCTGACAGATTGTGCTCTGGGGGAAGTATATTTCTATTAGTTTTTACAAGACATTGCAAGTTGCAGCAGGTGCGGAATGTTAAGAGATGGAGAAGGCTTTCAGCGGATGTGTGTGGGAATTTCTTGCTCAGGACTTCATTAAACACTGGGATGCGGGGTGCTGCAGGCAGAGAGGCAGCGTGTCCCCTACCATGCCACAGAGCCACTTCTGGCAGTGTGGGGAGGAGTGGGCAGAGCAAGCACTGGCCTGGTGAATTTCTTGGGTGTGACTTGGGTGTGACATTTTAAAGCTTTAAAATGGGAACTGAGCTGGTAATTGCTTTTCTCCAAGTACTGAATGTGCAAATGTGAACAAGCTGTTTGGTACAGTACTGAAATAATGAGGTTGAGAGCTGTGTGTGGGGAGCAGTGTGTGGAGGGTCTCTTCTGCTTGTGGTATTCTGGATGAAGAAGATGAATGAATGCATACACTGATTTCTCTAATTTGTCTGTCAGAAGCATGTTGAGTTCAAACTTCCATACTATGTGGATAGGCCCTTTAATGAAGAAAGTTTTGAGCTTCCTTTGCCTTCCAAGGATTCCGAGTCACAATGGGTCGTTTTGGAAGGGACCACAGTGGGTTATCTGGCCCAACCTCCTTGCACAAGCAGTTCTAGAGCACATGGCACAGGATTGCATCCTGTTCTTGGATATCTGCAGTGAGAGAGACTCCATACCCTCTCTGGGCAATCTCCAGTGTTCAATCCCCTGCACAGTAAAAAAGTTCTTACTCATGTTCAGGAGTTGGAACCCCCTGTGTTGCTTCTTGTCCTATCAGTTGGCACCACTGGGAAAATTCTGGCTCCATCCTCTTAGCACTCCTCTTTTAGATATTTAGATTGATGAGGTCCCCTCTCTTGGGCCGGATTCACTGGTTTCTTCTGGTTTGGGGGAGATGAGACTTTAGCTGGTGAAAATTCTGTATTACGCCACAAAGCTTCTTTGCTCCTTGTGTTTGCTGCTCTTCCAAGAAATATGTGTTATGTGGGGGAATTCTTGTTAATAGGGGATGGAGCATGGCAGGCAAGAGTGTGAGAAAGTGTTGGAATAAGTAAATAGTGGGTAATAGTAACCTGAATCTTTCTTGAATATATGTAGGAAATATACTGCTTTAATTATAAACATGTGATACTTTTCAAAAGCACTTCAACATTAAGATGCTGGAAGTAGGTATGGGAAAGGTCTAGATGATGTTGCATACATATCTGGGCTGGGCCCAGTCATTGTAAACTGTGGGGATTGTAATGTATGTAAACTCTCATGACTTCTCCTCTTGCAGAGAAGAAGGAATTTTGCTTACAGTATGTGCCTTATGTCTCCATATGCTATTGTTTAAAATGAGTAACTGAGAGCAGAACAATGAGAACATAACAAATGTGTAAGTGAAGTACTCTACACAGTTATTACAGGACATAATTTCAGTGCATTTACTTTGAAGCTGGATTTCAGTGCAAGACAGGGCTCTATATTGTAAGTTAGATTATCTCTTGGATTTTTAACCAACACATTGTGGGAAAAAATTTAATTAATACAATCCCCTTAAGAGAAACTCCAGCCTTAATATTTTTTCCTTTCTTTATTTTGTTTGCTCTTGATATAGAGGAATATGATAGCTGGCATGATGCCTCTTTTTTGAATTGTGCCATTCAGCATTTCTGACAGCTGAATATGTGTGGAAAGTTGTATAGCGACAGATCTGTTTTTCATACCTTTTGTAGTCTGTTTTTCTTCAGATAGAAAAATGTTAATGCCCCCTGAACTTTCCTCCTTTGGCTCACCCATACAGTAATTTACTTGAGCATTTCCTGTATGCTGTCTCTGGGTATGGAGCTTGTGCTTTCCATCTCTCCTTTGTTACAGCATGGTGCCTCATTCTCAGGCTTCTTGGGGTACTTCCTAGGACAGTCCAGACTTGCACACTGCAGCAAATTTGCAATGTGCGAACTTGTGGAAGGGAATTTATCCTAGTCTGAAGTGAAGCTTGACAAAAGGAGGCTCATAGAGTGGGTTGGGTTGGAAGGGACCTTAAAGATGGTTGAGTTCCAGTGGCTCTGCAGTGGGCAGTGACACCTTTTGCCAGACCAGGCTGCTCAGAGCTCCATTCAGCCTGGCCTTGAACATTTCCAAGCATGGGGCAACCCCAGCTTCTCTGGGCAACTTGTTCCAGTGTCTCGCCACCGTCACAGTGAAGAATTTCTTCCTAGTGTCTAATCTAAATATAATCTCTTCAATTTTAAATGGTTCACTTTGTGTGTTTGTTGGAATACTGTTGATATTTCCTATATTCCTGAGAAGAGTTTGATAAATTATCTGGTCAAAAGAAATCTCCCTACAAAGAGTTACTGCTTAGAAAAGAAAAGCTTAGACAATGCTGTTTCTTCTACGTGTTAAAATGTATTTTGGTACTAGTAAATGAATATTTTCATAAATGATGAATAAGACTTTGGTTTTCAAGAGATTTTTCCTTGCTTTTATTAGTCTGCTTTGGCTTTGGTAACTTGCAAACAAATGAAGAATACAGCATAGAACTGATTTGGCTGTTGAGTGAATATTTTACATTTCTTCAGGGTGCATGAGAAATTTTGTGTTGTTTGTGAGCAAATTCCATTCAACTCTGCCCACTGTGCTTTAGTATATAAGCAGATGCTAAAATTTGGACACACAAAGGTGTGGGTATTGGGATTGACATCATTGGTCTGGAGTGGTCACGTCCTGCTGGCACTCTCTTATGACCTTACCTTCTACAACTTTTCCTCTCCACTGTGGTTTTTTTTCTTTTTTTCCTTTACAGTGAACATGAAATAAGAAGGTGGTATTTTCCTTGAAAATATGCCTTGCTCTTCCACTTCACTGCTGGTCTTGAATGCTGATGAAACTGTAATTTGTTTCTCTTTTCCAGTTCTTTTAAGACTTACAGGTCTCCTGAGAACTCAAATATTTTTGCATTGGGGAAGAAAAAAATCTTAGATTATTTGAGCCAGGCTACCAAAAAAAAAAGCAACAAAAAAACAAAATTCAAAAATGCAGGAATAAAAACACAACTAGTCACACCTTTTAGGGGAGGATAAGATGATATTTCTCACCAAGCTCTTCCTCATCAGCAGTTATGGAAAAATTTACTTTGGTGCTCCCTAGAAAATATTTTGAGATATTAATGAACTTGGAAACTTGATTTAATATTGTTTTCTTTAGTCAAGAATGTCTCGAAGCTCTTGAAATGCCAACTTATAAATTCTTGCAAGGAGTAAACAGACTCATGTTGACATAAGTAGACTTTCATGTTTATTAGTTTTCAGTGCAGACACAAAATGTGCATGTATGCGTCTCTCTGCCTGGTTTGTTTTAGTGCTGCAGAACGGTGAGGAGGGATATGTTGCAACACTAAGTTTTTTGTTCAAAGTACAATCTGATTTGCTGGCAGCAGGCACTGGAGAGCTGTCATGCCAGGCCCAGGTTTTTATTGCTGCATACCAGCCCTGACACAGAGGTGGCAGCAAATACCTGCAGGGGTCATGGCTTTAAACGTTTTTCAGCACAGCCCCATTACCAAACTCTTCAGGATCAGTACGCATTTATGCATTATAGCTGAGTGTTGCAGTTCAGTTTGGGGTAGGTTCAGTGTCTGCAGGCACCCACCACAGCTCTCGATCCAGGATTAGGAACTGGCTCCCATGAAAAGCAGGATCTGCCCTGGCGCCTCCTGGGGAAGGTGCGGCTCGGGCTGTGTCCTGTGGGGCAGCTTCATACATGCAATAGTTTGCTATGGCCTGACCGTTCTGCTACTTGGCAGCACTGCAAAAAAAAAAAAAAAAAAAGGCATGATTGCTAAATTGTGTGTGAATTTGAAGTGAAAACCAACCTGATTTGTGTGTTTTAAAGACCCTTCCCTAGTTGGGGTCTCAAACAAGAAGGGGTGAATTTCACTCTCAAGATAGAGGAGTGGCAAAGGTGACAGATTCTTTCCAGAAGAAAAGGAAAAGTTGGATTTCACACACCTCCTGGAACCATTTGTTACCCGCCCTGGGAAGGAGCAGAGGTCTGAAATGTTTCAGGGCTTTGTTCCATTTTTGCCTTGCCCTTTATTAGGAAGCTTGTGTGCAGGTAATGGCCCAGCTGTGGCACAGGCTGTCCCCTGTCCTGCCTGACCTGTGTCCCAGAGCGTCACACCGCGTGTGTGCTGCTGGGGTGCTGCCCTGCCTGCCTCTGCTGACCTCTCTGCACTTGCTGATACTGCTGCCTGAGCCTGCCCTGGGAAACCACCCAGGCCCTTCCCTTTGTGCTCAGCTGGCTTCAGGTGCATACTTCTGAATGCTTCTCTTATTTCTGCATTGAAACAAGGCCTTTGTTCACACTTAGCAGTGAAGATTGGAGCTGTAAATCAGATGAGGAGACCAGAGATCCTGGCTAAACTCAGTTGCAAACTCAGCTTGTTTCTCTCTGTTCAGTGCAAGACCCTTTTCCAAGAACCTATGGCATTTTTTCACTGCCTTTGGGATACTGCTGCACGTCTGGATTTGGCAGAAGCATTAACTGTCTCCTGTAATTCTTAAAACCCTAAAGCTGTGGCACTGCTGTGCTTCACCAGAGAACTGGACATGAAGCCAAAGGTTCATTATAAAGCAGAGCAGCAACACAATCTATAGCAGAATATCAAAGTGACGTGCTGGCTGGATGTGCTGTGGTTTTAAATAACTTGCATTCATGTCCCCTGAGTGCCAGATGAAAGTTTAGACCCTTGCTGGGCAGCCCACACCACGCTTGGAGTACACTGTTCAACACGTACGCTCTGGGGCACCAGTGTCTGTTTGGAGACCTTTCTCTATCATTTGCTCTTCCATTTATATTTTAATTGGACTTAGGGGGGTAGGTTTTTGTTTGGGTGGTTTTTGTTTTATTTTGGTTTTTTTGGAGGGGGTGTTATATGTGTTTTGGATTGGGTTTTTTTGTTGCCTTTTTATTTTTAAACCAAATTAAACTCACAGCTCTGAAGACAAAACTCTCGCTTCCTAAGCCGTGTCTGTCTGGAGATAAATGGCTTTGTGCCATTTTATTTCTGTTCCTTACCACTCTCATGCCCTTAGTAGCAATAAATTTATTTTTACTTCCAGATGGTATATATGGGGGAAACAGCATTTGACCAAGATTACATTTTTGGGCAACTGTGCTAAAATGTATTAATTAGACCCTATTTAAAATTTGAAACTACTTTTTAGAAATATTTAATTATGCAGAACTAAACCATCTGTCATTCCATCAATGAATCCAAAAGATTATATTTTTTGGAAAAGGAAATCAAAATGTTTTTCATTAAGGAGCAGGGTTGGTGAGCCCTGAGACTAGTACTATTTTCTTTATTTGGTGTATCCCAGAAACTTAGAGGAGCTTGCCTGGAATTGCCTTTGCAGTGATGTGTATTTATGTGGTTTACATCGTCACTAAAAATTCCTTTCCAGTCTTGGGGTGTTTCCTCTGGCATTATAAGTTGGGTCTTTATGGTTTGAGAGCTCCTCAGCTCTGTTTCCAGCAACATTGAGTAGGAAGGTGCAGCCTGAAGCACTGACATAGATCTCTGTTTCTTCAATGCTGCTATTCCCCGACCCCATGTACCACCCCCAGCCTCTGTGCTACTGCCACTGCTCATCCATTCACATGGTATGCTAGGAGAGCACAGAAATAGACTTTGTTTTCATTTTTGGTGGGTAGTACCATCAGCTTTTCAGTTAGGGATTATGTGCTCCTTAAAACTTGCTTTTCAGGAGAACTACCTGTAGCTGCAGGGCATTATGTTATTGAAGTGTCATGTTTAATGATATAAATTGGAAGTTAGAGCACATTCTTCCTTTGTTTTGGGGAGGTTTGTGTAATCCTGCCCCAGGGACATGAGATTTCCTTGCCTGTGCTGAGAAATTAACCATCACTTGTTGCTGACCTGGGTTAGCTTCAGTGATATAAATCTAAATCTATGCATGTCTGACTAGTTATGCTTCACAAATTATTTGCTTCCAATGCCTTCATTTTCTGTATCTTTTGAACACCTTTTTGTGAACAGGGCTCTGTGTTGCTGTCTCTCCTCTGGGCTGTAATGAGCACACTTTGATGTGTTTGAATGTGACAGATGATTTTGTTCTTAATCAGATTGTGCTTGATCACTGTTGTTTCAGTCTTCCTCTTCTGCTGCTAAGTTGCTACTTCAGCTTTGTACTCCTTAGGATGATGAAAACCAGCCTGCTTGTGTCTTCTCTGCAAAAGGGGGAGGAATGACAGCTATTTTATGTTCAGTGAGTGCTGTGGTTAGTGTTTAGGAAGTGCATGTGATGGTAACAGACAAGCAGGGAGGTCTGGTGTAACCTCAGGCAGGTTTAATCACTCCACACATTGACATTTGAATACAAACTTTAAGCTGCATCAGGATTTTTTTATGTCTGGTTGGCATTTCTTTTATTTTTTATTTGTATTAGTAGCTTGCACTAGCCTAGAAGAAGAAAGAAAGATAACGTTCTGTTTAAAGTTTTGCTTATGCAGAAAACTTGTACTGTTTTTTTTTTCTCCTCCTCAGTTTAGTAGGAATGCAGAATAGATGTGCCTCTGCCCTGGTACACATCTTGTGCTGCTGTCATTTTTATTTGAGTTTTATATGCTTTCAAGTCTCAAACATTTGAGTTTCCTCCTTCCAGTTGAGTGCAGTGGGTTGAAGGAATGAACTGATTTGCCTGGGCATCTGAAGGGCTTGGAATTTGATTTCTTCATCAATTGATTTAGTTTCATCATGGTCTGCAATATGAGTCTTGGCTACAAAAGACAATGGTGCCAGTGCTTGTCCTTCCATTGGCACATTTAATTTGTTTAGTTAATGAGAAACCATGAAACACTTGGTGAAATTCATGTTAGTAAGAAGCTGCCATAAATGGGAGACAGGTCCTCTGGGGTGATGAAATATCCAGAGACCCTGGGAGTGGCTGGGCTCTTGGCTTATGGGGTGAAGCAGGGCCTGTCCCCTTGGGATGGATGCTGTCATGGGGGTGCCAACCACATCTGGGAGCTAGCAGGATGAACACCTGGGGCAGAGACTTTGGAGTCACCGAGTGACTGGTCCTAGTGGGAGATGGGAATTGTTTCTGTAGCTCTGACTCAAGGTGCAGTTGGCTGGTAACTCTCAGTCAGGTTAACAATTTTCCTTTATTTGCTGCACAAGTGACTCCTTGTGTTAGCAGTGATAGTGGGACACACAGACAAGAAGGGGTGGGACTGACCCTGTTACTGCTGCTGCAGTCAATTAGCATCCCAAGTGCCCATATCCATATCCAGCATCCTGTGTTCATGCATTCATTTGGAAACACTTGCAAGACACTGATTTTTCCCCATTCCCCTACCCACAAGTCCTGGTTTGGATGCTGCTGCTTCCCAGGCTTTGGGAACGTGTGTGACGATGTGCTGCATTCAGTGTGTGGCCCTGGAGGAGAGCATGTTGATTTCTCCTTTATTGGTGGGAACACTGAGCCTTTGGTATTGAGAGCACTTGTTAAAGCAGTCCCTGTCCCATGGTGATGGTGTGAGGTAGAAGGGTTTTGGGGAGGTCTTGCACTGAGGGAGGGTTAAAGTCTGAGGTGAATTGGTTAGTATCAGATTTGTGAGGGAATGTTGTTACCCTTGCTGGTATCTGGACCAAAGTTTGCATCAGCTGGAGTTCTCTGCAGCAATCTGCAGTTTGGCACTGTGGTCTCATCGAGGGTGCCCAAGCCCTCTGTATTTCTGTAGTGACTTACTTCCTCAGATGGTTTCCTTGGAGCAGATGGCAAGTTGCATGAATTTTTCTTGTGATAAGGGAATGAATACTGTGTTTCAGCCATGAATGCTCTGTTGGTTTGTGCTCTTGAATAATACACATATTGTAAGGAGGAGCTTCAATGTCTCCATTTGACCTATCAGGTCACAGATGTCCATATGTGGATGGAGAAGAAAACATACAAAGCCACACTCACTAACCTGCTATTCCCTTATCCTCATCTGTAAGTGGGCATATTTCTGAGAAGATATTTTGCTTCCAAGGTCTCCAACTTTATTTATGTTTCTGCTTATGTCATGTTTATTGTTCCCTCTTGCTAGTATGGTTTGGCATTTGTTCTTCATCTCTGTACTCAAAAAGCGCTGCAAAACCTCACCTGAGGGAGGCTGTGTTGCATCAAAGGTGAACTATTGGCCCTGTTGAACTTCTAAATAGTAACTTTGTTAGTGTGTTATTCATTTTGGGTCAAGAAAAGGTTATGTAAGATGCTCATCTCCTTCAGTTCTCACAATTGTGTGGCTGTTGAATTTGTGACTTGTAGCAGACTGCACAGAGATCAGAATACTATGGTGTGCAAAAAGCTATTATAACCTTCTCCAGTTAGTGCTCAAGAGGTTAAAGGACAATCTTACTGGAAAGCTGGAAGGAAGAGGAAAAAAGGCGTCTCCCACTATGTTGCAAGCCTTTCTTGTAGAGGATTTTTTTTCTCAATGTAACCAACTGCAAGACTCCTGCTGAAAGTAATACAAATTTAACTTGCCTGTGATTGTTCCAGGTCAGCATGAATTGAGTGAAACAAAACTTTAATCATATTAAAATAATTTCAGCATCAAATTCAAGTAGGGATAGGTCTTACGTTTTTGTAGCCATGTTGGTGCTAATTATGTAAAATTCTGATCACAGTGTGCTCTTGTTTTTATTTAAGGTATGAAGATCCTTTATTCTCAGCATGCCTAAACATATTTTTGTGGCTATAATTGTGCTAAGTTGCTGCTTAAGTCTAGCAGCTTAGAAGACAGGGAAAACACCCCTGTGCTCCCTGGAAAATCAAACCTTTTTTTGGATTAGTGGTACGGGGTGTAACTGAACACTAGTGAGAAGCATGAAATGCTTCCAGACCATTCAGTGTCTGGAAGAGCCACTCAGGGATGTGTGCTGTAAATCCAGGACCTGCCTCTGGTAGGTTACGTAATTTTAGGATATCTGATGCCTTCTAATAGGTGGCCAGAGAGGAATGTCTGAAGCTGTTAATTTCAAGGAAGACGTGATGGATGGCTGTTTGAAGAGCTCAGATCCTTCAGTGGCATTTTCATTGTTCCCTTGAACATTTCCTTTTAGAAAAGGGTTGAATCAAAAATGATGTGTTTATGAGGAGAAAGCTTTTCCCTAGAATTGGTTTGTTAAATAGGCAGGAAATATGCACACAGTGCATTTTCAGATCAACCTGATGTGAATCCTTGATGTCACCAGCTCATATGACACGAGAACATTGCTCACCAAAGGTCACTGACTGCTCTCACTTTCTGCTTCCATGTGTGTTATTATTACTGCCTTCCTCCTGCTGCAGCAGGACTGGAGGTGCTGTTGCTGTTTGGTGGTTGGTAAAGCCTGCCTTGAATCATGGTCGTGGGTGGGAAGCCCCTGCACCCTTCTGGTTCTGGTGGCCAGCCTGAGTCTGTGATGGCCTCAGCATAACCCTTCTTATCCTGCCTGATGATGTCTGGGGAGGGAGATATTGGGCAGGACTGTGGTGTTTCTGCCTTTTTTAAATAGTTCCATAAAATAAAGGTGGGGCCTCAGTGATTTTGGAAACTGTCTGCATTCCCTGTCTCACCTCAGTATATGGGGGTGGTTTTGCTTGCTTGGGTTCTTTTCCCCCCAGCCCAAATTTTGCAGCTGAAAGTTGATTTCTTTTGTCTTGAGGAGGTGTTTGGCAAATGTCAATGCACTGCTGCTCGAGGTTTCTGTCTCACTGAAGTGAGTTATATGCTGGTGTGTGTCGAATTGTGTGTTTGAATGTTTGTCACAGCTGATGGCTGCATCCTGTTGTGGGGAAGGACCAGGTTCCTGCTTTGCTTGGATATTCCCACCTGCTGTTTTTAGTTAGTAGGTGAAGAAATATTCTCTGCTTTAAAGAGGCATAACTTTTCTTGGATTTGGACTGATGGGGTGAATCTCTTTTGAAGATAAGCAGTAAACATCCAGTATTTATTCTGAATATATTGTTTTGAAATTGTCTTTCTTCTGCCAAAGAATAAGTTGTCACTCACACTACCAGCTTTCACCAGAGCCTTACTCATGAGCGGCCTACACAAACCTGAGGTATACAAAATTGAGTGACAATCAGGGTAGTAGGGCAAGACAAAAAACCAAATCATTGTGGCTGCAAAACCAAAATATTGGTCAAAAAGAGCACTATTTATAAGGACCAGAAACTTTTCTTTTGGTGTAGTTGATGCCAAATTCAAGAAAACAAGATGGAAAAAAAAAGGATATACCCATTGTTATTTTTTTACAAAACTATTTCAAAGTCTTACTTCCAGCAATTCTTTAAGTAATGTTTACTTTAAGAAATTACTTGAAATCTATCAGGAGTCTTCCTACAATGAAAGTTGTTGTTGCTGTTGAATAGTTGGTGAAAAAAACCCTGAAATTCTGTGCCTGAAAAGTTTAATGGACTTGATATGTCCACTGTATGATCATATTTTTCAAAAGCCTTCTCCTTGTGAGTTGGTCAGCCTTTTGCTCTTTAGCTTTGAAGGCATTTAAGAGGCTGTATCTGGATTTCTGATGTTGAGAAGAGTTTAAATCACATGGAAACTTGTGGCTTCTTTGTGAAGGATCAATATTTTGTACAGTTGTCAGCGATATAGTAACATAAAACATCTCCCCCAAACAAAGAAAAAACCCACGAAAGAACCAACAAATCAAAAAATACACCCAAACCCACCAAACAAAGATAACAGGAAAGAAAACCCTGCAGGCTTTCCATACCATCTGTCTTGGATCAATTTGGATGAATGAATGCATACTGTGTTTTTGTGTTTTGTTGTTTTACTTGGAATTGTTTCTGAGCTCTGCCTGTAACCACCAGTGTACATAGGATTATTTTTTTTCAGAATGCTAGAGCAGTCTTGGTTTTAGTCCCAAATTTAAGACTCTAAATGATTTAAATGTTTGTTTCCTCAGATGTGACAATATTGATTGTAAAGTCTGCTTTGGATAGGGAGGGTTTCTTTTTCTGTGTCTTAACTTTGAAATGTCCTCTGATTTTAGTTTGATAGTGTAGGGCTACATACATGCATTAGAGAAAAAAAGAAAGTGAAAATAAAATAAAAGAAAGTACACCAAAGAGCTGTCATGGCTAACAGGCTTAAGCTTACAGGATTCCTGTGCAAGCCCAGAGTTTGAATGGCTGGACACATTCCAGAGCACAGTGTCAGGCTGAGAGCAAGGGATAGACTGTTGCAGGAAGTACATTTGAAGGGTTGAGTTTTCTTCATTGTTTTTTCAGAGCTATTTGATAACCAGCTTTATTCATTGTTCAGCTGTATGTGTAATTTTCTGATCTCCAGATGTCCAAGGAAGAAAAAAACATGTTGCAGCCTAACTCGGACTTTAGGTTACTATAATTAGAGTGCAGCTCTCAGCAGCAAAACTCAGAAGATGGCTAAAATACAGCAGTGAGAAATTTTGTCAAAGTTCTTAGCTGCAACAAGTGCAAAAGCATTTTCCTCTCTGGAGCTTTAGTAAGGAGGTTTGCATGGGTTTCTTTAGTCTTGCATGTCTGTAATGCATTTGGCAGTTGAATGGTAAGGAAAATTTACTTAGCATGAGGGTCTTAGTTTTGCAGTCAGAAAATTTGTCCTGAATAGCTTCCTGTTTGCTCTGGACAACTGCTTTTTGTTTTACACTGCCTAAAACAACGCTGATAATTTTCAAGTGGTCTTCTAACACAGGTCTCTAGCATAGAGGACAAATGCATTTTTAATTTATATAGAGGTGTGTGTAAGAATAAATATTTATACACAAATATTTTCTTAAAGAAGATATATGTATACCACAGTCTATAGTAACATATCCAGTGTTTTACACCCATAAAAAACTGTATACACAAATACCCACACCTGGAACGGTATAAAAAAATCACATAAAATTAATGTTTAAAGTCAAGCAAACTAAAAGAGTGTATTGCATGTGTATATAGGTATATACATATAAAATGGAAAATTAAAATTGTTATGTGTTCTCATGAGCCTTATTAGCTCATGATAAAGATTTGTGTGTCTTAGCTAAAAACAGCTGTATGAATTTATTAAATAATATACAACTGCTTTAAAATGTGTTTCTTGTTTTCTGAGGGCTTTTTATTGGACTCTTTTTCTGCAATATTTCATACTTGGGATTTTAGCCAGTACGTGACTGGCTTAAAACAAATGACTGCTATAATATTCCCTTGATGTATAAAAGGCAAGATAGCCACAAGGATTTACTAATGTCTGCTATTTTTGTTTTATCTCATTGTGCTAGAAGTTGGCATTTGACTAATCCTAAGGAGTTCTCTCTCCATTGCATGAATGCACATACATACAGAACTGTGCTTTTGTGTATTTATGCTGTCAGCATATTAGCCATGATTGGTTTATTTGTTACTCCATGCACTTCAGAGCATGCTTATTTATCTAAACTGAGTTGTCATCTTTCACATGTTTAAAATTGCCTTTTTCTTCCATGTTGCCAAAGGGAGGTGCCATAAGCCTTAGTGCCTTTATACTTAAAATATGATGCCCCTGTTGATGTAGCATGGAGGAGTTTCTGCACCCTGATGCATTTTTTGTGTATTTCCTCCTTGGTGCTGAGCTCCATGCTCAGCAGAGAGCTGGCACAAGTGCAGCTCAGTCTCTAGCCTCTTCTGCTAGTTCTGTGGGTGTGGTGGCTCTTTTTGCTGGGCTGGGGTTTCACCTTGATATGGGCTTGTACAGTTTTTGCAGAGTGACACTTCGGGATGGCATTCAGGTGAGTTGTCCTCTCTGGACAAATGATTTGTGCCAATAACCAATTCTAGGAGTGTCTGAACTTGCCTCTGTTTTCTCCTTACTTTATATGGTGACATTATCTCAGTTCATTGAAGCAAGGAGGTTGTTTTCTGCTTGTTTATGCACGCCTGGATTCTGGATAGCTGGAAAGTGAAGCAATGGCTGGTGTATCACAAGGGATTCAATTTGTAGTAGCATTTTCTTGCCACTGGCTCCCCACTTGATTTTCTGCTTTGCTTTCATGTGTAGAATTGCATCATTAGTTATGTTTCCTTCTCGTTGCTACCATGTACAAAGCTCCTTGTCCTGGGAGAGGTACTGAAAAGAAAAATAAATGTATCTTTAAATTACACAGTATAATATATTGTGCTATTTGTATTTCTAAATTGGATGTTCTGGCAAGCATGAGGCGATTGCATCACATTTAATGCAGAAAAGGTATATCCCACTAAGAGGAGCTAAATCATAGACCATAAAAGCCTTATAAAAACAAGATGACACATATTTGGCTACTAAGATTAATAAAGAGATGGATGTTCAGTTAGTTCAACTAATTTTATCATCTGTAAAAGAATAAACATAACACTGTCTGGGAAGGGAGGACATAGACCATTTTATGCTCTGCAGACATTGTCATATGTAGCAGCTTTACAGGATGGGAATTAATTTCTTTGGAAATAGCTGAGCTCAGTCCCTTTTGTTGCTTCATACTTAAGCTCCTTTAGAGAAAACTAACTCTGCTTAGCTTTGTGTTTGTTTGGGAGGCCCAGCAATAAAACTCAGTAAGCTTTCAAACAGTTTGCTCCAAATGAGAGAGGCTTGAAGCTTCTGTTCTGGTACAAATCAAGTGGCTCCTGAGGGGTTGCCTGTTCGGCAGTCCTAAGAAATCATGTGCTTTAGTTGTGGAGTTAATTTGTGTTGGCTGTCCAAAAAAAACCCCCCAAAACTAACTACTACAGGAGGAGAGACATGCAGGTCCCAAAAGCTAAAGCAGCCACACAAAGTTTGTGTTGTGTTTCTAGCTAAGTTTACTTTCCATTTTCTTTCTGTCTCTGAAAAATTAAATAGGCAGTATTTTTTACCCACTGGCATATAGTTTCCCAGGGAGGAACCTGGATCAGTTCTGTAAACTCTCTGAACAGAAGAATGATCATCAGAGAGAAGAGAGCCAGTTAAAATAAATAGGGCTCTTAAGACATGCTGGCAGCATGAGAACACAACTGAGCTCCTTGAGAGAATGCTTAGTGAAAGCTAAGCATTCTCTCAAGGATGATAGGGTCTTAAATATCTTCAGACATTCTGGCATGTGACTGTAAATGGTTTTCCATCACTCAAGTGTTTCAAAAGTATTTTTAAAAGTTTTTTTGGAAACACCTATGTGCTTCCTGCAAATATGATTCTAGTCACAATGTCTGAATTATTTTTCCTTAGTCCTTTTGACAACTTGTTTTCTGTCATTGTGACATTATTTCTTCTCCAAATCAGGACATTAATTATGTCTTGTTAGTCACGAAGTTATTGCCCATCCTATCTTGGTGGCAATCTTTTCATGTCTGATCTCCTGAATGCTAGTGGCTTGGAAAAGCAAGACCAGATGCTTAGTCTTGTTACATACCAACAGAGCTACACTTGAACAGAATATTTTCTTTATCTGTCTTTGATGTGAGTGTGATTTTTCACTCATTTTAATAATCCTTTGAAATCCAGTTGGTGTTTCCCAGCACACAATTAATACACATTTTAACTTGTGTGTTAGTAACTGGATAAAATGTTTAAGCTTCATGTCAAAGACATGAGTTGTATCAGAATTGATTACTGTATGTAATTAGCTACTTCCTTTTCACACCAGCAAGGTCAAAAGCAGGGATTGTACTTTCTAATAATTACTTATGGACTTGCAGTAATCCGAGATAGTGGCATTCTGTCAAATGTTAAATATCCGGTCCAATATACAAGGAGCCTTTTCTGAAGTTGTTTCTGCTTCCTTACATCCTGCAGCAGTTGGATTGTCGTGAGGGAGGGAGGAGAGGTAGCAAAGGTTCTTGCGCACGGAAGAGCAGAGCTGCGAGGAATCCATGATCAGTCAAGCCATGACAAGTGAGAGGTGGCACCAGTTAATAATCCTTCTGGCACTGGCATGTGGAAACTGTTCCTGCTTATTGGCAACCTGTTCTGGGACAAGAGAGAGAAGCTGAGAGCTGCTACTGGCATTCAAGTTCATTTGTTTGGTGTTAAGTGATTGAAAAATAAAGGAGCACATATTCAAGAGCGCATTTTCACCACTTAACATATGGTGTTAAGTGATTGAAAAACAAAAGAGTACATGGTGCAGTTACTCTTCTTCATAAACCTAATGTGTATTTTTGGATCCTTTTCTGCATCAACCCAATTGTGTGTAAGAGTGATCTAAGCTATGTAGTGCCTCTCCAGTTTTAAGTAGTCAATGTCCTCTCATGCTCCTCTGTAGATGCATAGCTCCACATTTAGTGCATGCATGGATAAATAGAATGAGTGATTTGTGCATGCAACACATCATTTAAAGTGCCAAAACCAAATTAGTTTGGTTTTATTTGGTGGTTTTTTGTTTATTTGTTTTTGTGGAAGACAGTAGATAAGTATTAAAGCTTGTAATACAGTAAGAGAAGAATTTTAAGGAAAAAGAGAGAGTTGAAACCATTAATCTTTTTCCTAGAATATGAACCCACAGGCATGCTCAGTCATGTTTGCTTAGAAGGAAATCTCAAACTGTTAGTTTTTCTTTGACATAATTTCTGAATGTGGGACTATAGGTATACACAGCTCAATCATGTTAAAATATATGTTGTTGTCAGGGTTACTGCTGCCAGAACTGAGAATGAAGTGAGAGATGGTTTTGTGGTTCTTTGCTGGCAAAATGAATGGATGCCTGTGGGCTCTCCCCATTTTCCCCTGGGCTGTAATGAGTGAAAGGGCTGGTTTGGGTCTGCTTCACCCGAGCCACTGCTGCGTCACAGCAGTGGAGCTGTGTATGGAGGGAAAGGGATGGAGCAGAGCTGAGGAATGTGGGAGGACAGGCCAGGAGGCAAGGGCAGCCCTCTCACCAGGACTGGGATGCAGCCTGCTGTTGGGGTCTACAACCATTCAAAGAACAATGGACTGTACTTGTCTTACACTTTTTTTTCTTTATACATTACTGGTTATTTAATGGTTGTGCTGTGCATGCCTTAGGTTACAGCTTTATGAATCAGTCTGAAAACACCTTTAAAGTTACAGGTAGAAAAAAGAGGGAAATGCAAATGTAGCAAGTGAGAGTACAGCCACATGGAGCGAGGTGAGGGCAGGGTTTCATGGTGGTGGTACATAGCAGAGTACTGTGGTAATCAGACAGGTTTTCTGACCTAAGCTAACTTTGATCCTTGCTTTGTTTGGGGAAAAGCTTTAGCTTATTTAGAGGACTGCCTCATAACCCCTTTTTATAGCTGCTTGTGTCAGCGCTTTCCGCAGCAAACCCTGCATTAGAGTTCTTATAACTCAGCTGTATAAATTTGATCTGGACTTTAAAACTGGCATGTGTGTTCTTGATTTGGAAGCGACTATCAAAGCTGGCTGGCTAATCTGTTGGCTATGTGAATAATATTGCTGTAGTAAAGGCTTGAGGAACACGATACAGCTCTCAGTTTCCATTGAGTGCAGAGGAAGCTTGTTTGTCACAAAGAGCAGGTGTTTCATGCCTTTTTTTTTTCCCTCATGCAAAAGTTTTAAGCTGGACCTCAAGTGTCCCAGACATTCCAGGAGTGTGGAGTGTAGGTTTTTGCTACCTTCCCATCAGGGAAGCAGGTGAGGAAGGGCTTTGGTGAGCCATCCCATTTAGGCATATCATGCTGGAGCACTGCCTTACCCTATTTGTGCTTGTGGTGGTCAGTGTTGGCCCTGAGTGTTCCGTGCTCAGGCTCTGTGGGTTGTGAGATCCTGGGGGAGCACGAGTCAGCTCAGATGTGCAATTTTTGTGATGGAGTTGGTGCTGCTGCAGAGCATTAGTGTGTCCCCTTTGTATTTTGGAGTGAGTGTCTGTTCCTCTCTTTCATTAATGCACCAAAGGGGCGTTTCTAGCTTACTTTTAGCTCTACAAATGTTTATGAGTTTGCTGTTAAAATACTGATTATCATTGCAAGGTGATGCTTTGGTCAGGTGAAACAAAGCTAGGGATAAACAAAGTAGTGGCAGATAATGAGCGTAAATATTAGCATGGAGTGTATTGGAGCAAGGAGATAAAGCCCTGTGGTATGAAAAGGCAGGATGTTGGGTGATAAAAGAATTTGCCCCTTTGCTTATGTTGTGATTCTGCAAAGTTATTCGGTAGTGTTCTTTCTCTAAATGAGTATGTTGTGTTTTGGCTTTTTACTTATTTAAAATACTTTATTATAGGGAAAAATGTAGACTAAAAGACAAGCTGGAATGGTAATGACATAAAGATCATTGGTTGCTTTCTGCTTTGATTATTCATGACTTTAAATTGAATTGCTACAGCCAACGATGGATCAAATGCTCGAGAGGTAAAAATCAAGCTGGAGGGATATCAGCTAGCCCAGGGAGTTTTAAATCAGGATCAATGAGTTACATTCTCAGAGTAAGTTGCAGATGACATTGAAGGATGTTTGTGCAATGGGAGAACATTATTTACTGTCTGAGTACAAAACAGCTTGTTTGGAAAGTCATTGTGATGTACCATCATACAACGTGGTTGCAGCTAGCATGGATTTAAGGCAAGCAGTTTGTAAAACACAGAAGGCAGCCTCCATCTTTAGTTAGTGGACCTTTGTCTTATGAGTGACTGCAATTTAAGTAATTCATTTATTACTGTGTAAAAGCAAAATAATGACAGCTCAAAGAAGAATTGCTTGTCAAGTTTTCTTCTTAGTCATGTGAGGGAGAAATAGGTGGTTATGTGTTAAATAGAAATTAATTAGGTTGCAAATTGATTCAGAGATGTATGCACGTATGTGTGCACACATTCAATTACCCTGGAAAGACTTGTTCAAAATATCTAATTGAAGCTTCAGAGTACAGATAAAAAATCTGTTGGTTATTGCAAAACAAAATAGTGTGTGAGCTGAAATTTAGCTCAATAAAACAGATGTATTCCAGGGTATTCTGGCTTGTTTGCATTTCAAAACCTGAGTTGTAGTACTATGCTGAGATTACTTTTTATACCTTGTTTTTGAAATCTATCCTGGATCAAGAACTGTTTTACTTTTGTTCTGTCTCCATTTGGAATGTGATTTTGGACAATATTTCTGGTTTTAGAGTTCTGCTGTTGAGAACCAAAAGAACAACAATATTTTCTTTTTCAGATTTTTTTTGCCAAACAAAAAAATCTTCCATTAGATGGGTTGTTTCCCTTGTGTGTGTTAAAAAGCATCCTGTGCATCCCTGCATGGTGCAGGCTGGTTTTTGGCTCTCATCCTTGTTGCTGATGGCTGCGGAGGGGCAGAGGTTTCCTGCGGGGGTGAGTGGCCTTGGCAGGTGCCTGGTCATGAAATGCCTCTCCTGCTCGCCTCCCCTTCAGTCTCCAAATGAGTTTTCCAGAGTAGAGAGATGTGGAATTAAGTAGGAGGAAACATTCCTGGTTTGGCAGTGTTGTAGCTTTCAAGTCTGTGGTGTAACATCAAGGGAAAAAAGTGGGGGTTTTTTTAGCTCTAATTCAGGATTGACTTAAAGAACCTGCCCCATACTATAAATACAGAATTAAAACAGATCCATCAAGGATTTGAAGAATATTTGTGGTGCTTAGAGGTTAGTTGGATTATTGCATAGCCAGTTTTGTAATTTTATTACTGCACTCTTCTCCATATTTTACTGCTATACTCTTCTCCTGTTGCATTGTTTCCATATGGTGATACAGGCACATTTAATAAAGGTATGTTCTGGAACACCATTTTTTCCAGATAACTAACTCTGTACTTTATGGGTCACTGATGCAGGATAATGTTCCTAAGTTTAAATTTGCACTTTAAGAAAAAAATCACCTGTACAGAAAAAAAAGAAACAGTGAGATAAATCTGTAGGTGATAATATATGATCTTCAAATGTTATTTATATGTCTTCTATATTTGCTAAATATTTTTTAAATCTGGGTGGAAAAAAATAAATTGAGTTTGTGACAAGAAATATGGGCCAAAAGGCAAAACACGGACAAGATTCTGGGTGGAGTTCAGAATGGAGTCAGCTAATCGGAATATTTATGCAGTTTTGGGTTGAATGTGTATACGGTTTGGTATTTGTCATCTTCATTATGTGTTGCAGTTTTTTGTGGTGGTAATGCATGGTTCAGCCTCTAAGAAGTGTCAAAAGGGAGGCTCCCAGGGTCTGCAGTCTGAAAAAGATCCTTAATGATTTCAAATTTTCTAATTCCCCCTGCTGTGTTCAGTGTAGATGCTTTCTTTCTTTATATAGTTGTGATAATATTCCTCTGGCACTGGGGTTAGACTGCCCTTGTACCTTCAGTCCCACTTCAGTGGATGGTGCTTCAGAAGCCAGGGTTGCTGACTGATAGAATTCCTCTTGCTGTGTTCAGTGTAGATGCTTATTTTTATATAGTTGTGATAATATTCCTCTTGCACCAGTGGTAAAACTGCTCCTGTAGCTTCAGTCCCACTTCAGTACGGGTGCTTCAGAAGCCAGGGTTGCTGACTGATACGTGGTGGTCACGCATGTGAGACAGCCCACTTGGCAGACTTTGGTCATCAGCACAACAGTGTGGTGCGTTATTGTTTGGTGCTTACTTTTATAGGCAATTGGAACCTCCTGGGTCTAGACAGCCACTGGTCTAATCTTGAGCCCCTTAGACTCTGAACCAGTGAAATGCTTGTACTTCAGGAGAGATGTTATTGGTTGAAACCTCTGTCAGTCAGCCCAGAGGCTGATTTAGCGAACTGGGCTGGGTTTCTTATTTATAACCAGATTAATGCTCAGTAGAAATCAGCTTGTGCTGAAACAGTTGACCAGTACTTTCAGGGAATACTCACACTCTGGCTGAGATTTCCTAGGAGTATCAACTTCACCTCTCCTGCTTAGTGACTCACATCTCTTATTCAGAATCAGTAGGTGTTACTTAGAAGTCTTATCCACTCTGTCTTGATAAGGAGATTACTACTCCGGCATCCCTCTGTGTGTGCAGTTCTTCACAATCTTGTCCAGTAATTTGCTTTGATACATCTCTGACAGCTCCACCTCTGAGGCATAACCAGTTCTCTCTCTGTACAGCAGGACCCATGGATATAGCTAGGGACCCATCACACTTCTCAGGACCTATTTTTAGGAAATTTTATCCTGTGATTTTACTGAAATAATTTTGTAGCACTCTCCCACATGTGTTTGCAAAGATTTCATCCCCTTAGGCAACAGTTTAAGAATGTCCTCTTGAGAGTTGGGTGGTTGGTTGTGGGTTGTTGTGCGTTGGTCACCAGAATTAAACAGAAATGTTTGCCTTTTTTTTTTTTTTTTAAATTAAGAAATTTGTGTTCGTTTACATGCCCAAGGATGGTAAGGCCACCCATCCTTCCATGAATATAGTTATCCTGAAGCTGGCTTTTGGAGTCTTAGTCCTGGGCAGTGTGTAGGTTGCTTTTTTCTTTTTTCATCACAAATTACAACCTGTCAGCATCATGTGCATTTGCACACGTTCTGAGAAAGCTAAATTTTATTCACAAATCACAGCGATCCATTTGACCTTTAGCTTTTAGCACCCCTACGTTCCTTTCCCTTTTCCAGACCTTGCTGGCAAATGTCAGCGTGCTATAACATATCAGTTTATGGCAGGATCTGTTTATGGCAGGTCCCACCCCTCACCCAAAGGTTTGAGGAGCTTTCCTAAAAATAGCTATGTTGGTCATAGCTTTCTATATGCTGGTGAGCTTCCATGATTGGTGTTTTATAGTAATCAGGCCTCTTAACTCACAATTTGGGTATGAACACCCAATTTTGGAGGACTTTTGGCTTTTTTGTTGAAGCCTTTTGTCAAAGGATTCACAATACAATTTGAAATTCTTACGACTTTGGCAAGTCAAATAGTTTTTCTGAAATCAGGATGTCTCCTTTTCCCTTTGTCTCTTACTTTACATCCTTGCTCTGCTAGCTTTGCCTTGTTAGCACCCTCTGGCTTCAACTCTGGCTAAAATAGCTATATTGATTCGTGATGCTGAGGGTCTGGCTGCTATTTTCTGAAGATTTGTCAAGTCTCCCTTGATTGCAAGCCTGTTCTTTCACCAGGCTAACATCAAATGGGAGAATTTTTCTCATTTTTTTTTGTATTTTTCTCTGTTGGTTTTATTCTGCTCAAGATCGTACTGCAATCAGCAAGTATGGAATTGATGTTGAAATTCAGTGATTCACTGAATGTGAAATTTCTTGGGTTTAGTCTAGATGTTATCAAATGGTAATATTTTTGGAGTTTTGCATTTGCATGTATCTTGCAACATTACACAATATTTTTTCTCAGTTAAAGTATTTGTCTTCAGGTGCCATCCAATACATGTCACAGCTGTCGTGTATTGCTAGTTGCTTGGATTTTAGGAAAGCCTTAACCATATCAGGTAGGCTGATGGGACACCTTCCATAGGTTTACCCTACACAAACACAGAGACTGAGCCCCTCACATTTCATGCATTATTATCTCTTTACCCACAAACAATTTTCAAGACATACCCTCACTTCTGTTGAAGTGAATGAGCTGTAGACTAGTGGCTGTACTTTGTAAAGTAACAAGGAACCAAAACTTCTTGGTTCCTACTGCATGAGCTAAAACAGGGACAGTTAAAAAAGAAAGGAAAAGAAAACCTTCCTTTGGTGTACCTTTGAAAAGTCATAGAATCATTGAATTGTCAAGGTTGGAAAAGACCTCTAAGGGTCACCAAGTCCAACTGTCAAGGTGGCAGCAGCACTGTGTTAACCACTAAACCGTGTCCTCAGGTGCCTTATCCATGCATATTTTGAACACTTCTGGGGATGGTGATTCTGTTATTTTCCTGGGAAAGCCTCTTCCAGTGCTTGACAATGCTTTCCATGATGAAATTTTTCCTAGTATCCAAACTAAACCTCTTACAGCATGACTTGAGTTTGCTCTCCTCCTGTCACTTGTTACCTGGGAGAAGAGACTGACGCCCATGTCACTACACCCTCTTTTCAGGCAGTTGTAGAGAGGGGTGAGGTCTCCCCTGAGCCTCCTTTTCTCCA
Organism: Zonotrichia leucophrys gambelii; assembly: GCF_028769735.1. Taxonomy (NCBI): domain Eukaryota; kingdom Metazoa; phylum Chordata; class Aves; order Passeriformes; family Passerellidae; genus Zonotrichia; species Zonotrichia leucophrys. The sequence goes on along the minus strand of NC_088173.1, from coordinate 32,926,521 downwards.
GGCTGAGCACCACCAGCTCTCAAGTCATGTGCTAAAGTACCATTTTGGCTCAAGGTGAATTCTATGTTTGGAAATGAAGATAAAGTAATTGTGTTTGCAGCACTTCCCTAGAAGCAGTGATTTCTTCAAGGAACAGACTCATGCTTGTAGGCAGAGGACAGAGTTGGGAGGTTATGCATACAGAGCACTGGCAGCTACAATATCTCTGCTGTAAGCAGACTGCTTTTTCCAATTTCTCTGCTGTTGGAAACATAGAGGGAATTTACACCATCCAGGATGTTTTTTTCAGCCTGCTATAAAATAATTAGAAGATTGAGGACCAGGGACATAAATCAGTGTATAGATCTTATTTTATGTTACTTTAATTTCTGTTTCTGTTCTTGGGAACGAAGGTAGTTGAAATTCAGTTGCATCAGATGAGAAGATTGATTTATTGTTCAATTGGGGCCAATAGTGTTGACTTTACAGAGGTTTCTGTTGCAATATTGTTTCATTCAAGTGGACCAAAGCAGTTGAACTGAACTTTGGCAGTGACCTTGATCAAAGAGTTAGACTTCTCAAGAGACTTTTCTTATCGTGATCTGAATATACTGCAGGTCACTGGGGCCTGTAAACCTACTGAGAGAAAGGCAAAACAATGTCCTTGCAAGCAGCCTGTCTGTGATGTTGAACTTTTGACTTTCTGGTAGTTGTAGCTGGGGAACAGTCGGCTTCACTATTAAGAGAGTCTTCCCTGCTCATGACCAGTTTTTGACAAATAAATGAACATTGAAGAGATTAAGTGGAAAATTAAGATTGGAAAAAGCTGGTTTACAGCTTTGCTCTCTCCTCAAAGTTTCATGTATGAAGAGAAAGGTGGCTGGAACTTGGAGTGCAGGAAAATCTGAATGCCTGTCCCTGCTAGTGTCTCTTTGTGAGTGTCCATAGCTTCCAGCCAGTAGAGCAGAAGTGGAGTTTGTTTTTGAAAAGGAGGCTATACTGTGCAATTCTTTCCTGTCATTGAAGTGAAATAAGAATGAATGCCTATGGGTATTGCAGCAATTTTCACAGGACTCACAAATGAGAAAAGATACCTTGTTTTTCTCTTTGCATGAAACAGCACTGTGAATAAAATACTGTGATTTTCTGTTCAATATAAACAAAAACCATCCAAGTTTCTCATTTACCATTCTTGCAATGTTTCAGCTTAATGATGGTGGCAAGGCAGCCCAAGCACATGTGGGGATCGGTGATGTGGTTCTCACCATTGATGGCATAAGCACGGATGGCATGACTCATCTAGAAGCACAAAACAAGATCAAGGCATGTACAGGCAATTTGAACATGACTCTGCAAAGGTAAGATAGCTGCTTCTTTTTTTTAAAGATAATTGATTATCATCCTAGGAGTGGTTTGGAGGATAAAAATGTGTAAGTGGTTTGGCAAAGTCTGTGGAGTTAAATGTCAGTGACTGAAAGATATGTTGCTATAGCCTGTAATCTGTCTTGATTTACAGCATTTTAGAAAACTTACTAGATGTTAATTATGTGGCTTGACAAAGATTTTTTCCAGCTTTATGTCACCTATTCTATTTCCTCTTCCTTTTGAGTTTCAGTTTTGTTTAATTAATCTGTTTAAAAGCAGGTCTTATTAATGCTTTTTTCCCTTCCCTCAAGTGACTATGAACATTTTTTTTGGGTCAAGTCCTACAGCACCATTCTTACTGGCTAACAGAATGAGGGATTTAAATAGTTAACCCGTGAGCTAAATGGATCAAAATACTTCTGCTCAGAGTCTGGGAGATGTTTCCACCATGTAATTTCTACCATGTCACTAAGTAGCAGCCTCCCTTTGCTAATCGAAGTGCCTGATGTAGAAGTTACAGCTTGGCCCAGTCTCATTACTAAATTGTAGAGTTTATTGAATCCCTGCATATCTCTGGTGTAGCCTGGGGCTGTTTTGGGAGTTGTTACAGGAGGGGAGCAGGGTGCTCTCATATGGCTTATTGAACCTGAAGTAGAGTGAGCAGCAGCACAAGCAATAAATTCCTCCAGTTCTCAAAAGCCTCCCAGGGCTAAATGTTTTTTGTTAGAAGACTGCTATTCAATGATGTGAGTGAACATATTGGAGGAGATTGGCCTGTGAATCCATCACATAGGGAAAAGCCTCTCTTTTTGTTTTCAAAGAAAACAGCAGCAGTTGTAGGCCATGACTGCTGTTCAGGCCTGCCTTCAGCAGTGCAAAGCTCCTTGATGAGCATTGGTTGAGGTCCATACCATATCTCTTCACCAGTTACTGACTGCTTTTTGTGGCAAATTATCCTCCCCTTAATGAGAGGATTATGTCTTTCAGTGAGTTAATCAGTATTTATTAGAATAAAAAGAGGTGACGTGGTTGCAGATCTGACAAGCATCCTTCTCCAGGGTGACAGTGCTTGTTCCCAGCCCTAAGTGCCATGTGTTTGAATGGTTGTGGGAGTGCTTTCTTCTGTAAGAGGCTGCAGTTCAGCACTGCTTGTTGTTTCTTGTTTTTCCCGTTGTCCTGTGCTTCGGTGCTTAGCTGCCCTGACTAAGGGATTCCTTTTGCTCAGTCTGAGGAAGGGAGTACCTTGTGGTATGGTTCATGCCTAGGGCATCTCCCTGAGTGAAACTTGTAAAGGTGGCATTAAAAGTTTCTTGGTGAAAGACAGGTATTATACCAGCTCATTAGAAGAACTACATGTTGTATCTAGTGTGTCATTTGCTTTTCTGGCTGCCAGGGAGACGGGCAGGTCGCTCAGAAATGCACTTTCCAGGGCCCACTGAGTCACAGGCAGGTGGGTTGGCCCACTTTCTCCTGTCACCATAACTGTATGGGCAGGGTTAATATTGGATATAGGAAAGGCATGGCAGGCGTGTCCCAGTCAGGTAATAACTTGTCTGAGGCTGCTTCTGGTTAGGTACGGAGATGAGTGGTTTGGAAATCAGATTAATCATGAGTTACCCTGATCCCCTGCTGTTCTCAGCCTTCCCACTTAGTGTAGCATCTGACTCACCGCTGTTGGCTACCTGACAGCTGAAGGCTAAGTCAGGATCAGACTAACAGTGATCAAAGAAATAGCCTTGGTTCTGGCATCTGGGGGTGTGACAGATGTGTCTTGTGGCTCTGCCGCTTTGCAGTCTCATGGTCTAAGCGGTTTAGAATTTTGCATGTATCCCAAGAAACCAAAGGTGTAGGCAGTGTTCTCCTGGTTCCTCTGCCTGTGAAAATTCCTTGCCCTGCTCTTTAACAGATCTGCTTTGGTTGTTTATTTGGTCTTTATAGCCTGGAAGAAGATGCTTCTTGGAGTCAGACTGACTCATGCTAACTGGAGATGATGGCTGCCCGTGGGAAGGGACCTTGAGAGTATAAGCAGGGTGGCAAGATAAGCCATTTTAATATTGAGTGTTCTCCATAATTATATTCTTCTCTTCCTGCCTCTTCTCCCAAAATGAAACAGAAAGAAATAAAATATTTTAAGCTGTTACTCTTCACATGCAAGAATAAGGAGATACTGTCAATGTGAAGCAAAGCTGGCCTTCAAAATATGGGCTGGTGCCATAGAATAGGAAAATCTAAGACATATTTTATTTTGCTATTACTGCTTTTTATTTATCTTTCATTTTTACTTCTGAGATTTTATCTACTTTCACACAGTCTGCTGATAGTTTGGACTACAATACAAGGATGTTGAGGTTAGTTTTGAAAGAGTCCATCAGTTCTGAGATACTGCCTTGGTTTGCTGCTGCTTTAAAAGAACACAATGGTTGGATGGTTAGTGGTGTTACTTTGAGCATGTACTCCAGCACCCCAGTTTGCACAGTGGTCAGGGCATGGTGGCACTTCACCTTTTAAAAGCTACAAAGGAAACTTCTGTAGTCTATGGCAAAGGCAAGAGAGGAAATTCTTTATTATCAAATTCCTTATTATAAATATTTTAACTTGATAGTTAACCTATTTAGGTTTTCACTTGGCTTCCTCTCCTCTTCATGTGCAAAGTAGAAAAAATAAAATGAAGAGAAACTAAACAAGGGGCAAGAAGTAGCTTGTCTGGGAGGTTGGAAGGGATAGTTAAAGTACTGCCTTGGAAACCTTTACTTACAGATTTAAAGCAGTATTTTTATGTAGGCAAATATGCAAGTACCCCTTGTGGAAATCCAATTTAGATGTTTTGTAACTTGTAATTTAATGTTGGCAAAATATTCGAAGGGCATATAAAAGCTTCCCTTTGTTCCATGTAAGGCAGTATCACAGCTACGTTTTTTAAACATGGAATTGTTGTATGCCCTGGAAAGGAACTGGAGGTGCAGCTGACACAATTGCAAATTGACTTTGCTTAGAGGTTGCTCAAATACCAATGGACAAAATTGTGCTTTCCCAGCCCTGTGTGCAGTAGTAGGTGCCTAACATTTGCATGTGTTAGCAAGTATTTTCAGGTATATGTCTTTAAAATCAATATGTTCTGTAAACAAGTCCCATTGTTTAGTACAGAAGTTATATCTTTTTTTCAGGTCTGAGATGAAATTTGAATGTAGGCATTTATTTGCTCATTTTTAATATTATATTGTAGTTACACACGGTTTGTGGTGATTGGGGTTGGGCTGTGCCCAGCCTCATCCCCATGGGCACAGCTGTGAGCAGCACTGACAGCAATGAGCCATGGAGTGCCCAGGGGCACTGACCCATCCCAAAGGGAACAGAGGGCACACAGGGGCAGTGCATGGACAATGAGGGTATAAAAGGCTGGGCTGAAGAACAAGAAAGGCAGATGCTTGCAGCCTTCTGCAGTGGTCTGGTGTTGATCTGTATGGGCTGAAGCCTACTGGAATTGTATGGTGATCCTCTGTGTATCCTGGTCATCTCAACTGCAACATTATGTGACTCATATGGAGTGTGGCTTTTTTTCTCTTCTTTTCATTTTGTAACTTGCAATTTTAGCTGCTTGATAAATCTCCTTCCCCCTCCAATTTTTGTTTCTGTTCATCCCTCCCTTTCTGAGATCTTGATCTTTTGCACCCCAATATTTCATTTTCATGTAAAGCCATTCCAGTTTCCCATGAGGACAGATGGAAACCAGATGCTTGCTTTTTGGATGTATTTTCAAGTTCAGTAACTTAGCATGGGCTTTTATAAATAAATCTCCAAGTTGCTGAACAGCTAAAAGCCGCCACCTATTTTTAAAATATTATTTTTGGGGACTGTTTCTCCAGAGATTTGCCTTAATGATTCTTTTGGAATGAGCAGGATAAAGAATTGTGGATTTCTACAGATGAATGAGATCATGATACCTGTGAAGATGGAAAGTCTTGGGTGTTGTTTTTCCTATAATGATAGGGAACATATTTATCTCTCTGTTTAGTAAAACAGATATGCATGGGTGTAGTTTGCTTTTTATAAAGGAATTTCTTTCACTCTGTCTATGAATTTACTAACGTAGGACAAAAGGCATTGAGATTGCTTGGCTTGGGAAGCAAAAGGAGGGTTGTGCAGGTTGTTTACTCCTCTGTTGCTATATTGTAGTGCTTCTTTGGGTGAAAAAAAATTTCTGAGTGCAGTAATTTGGCAGTGAGCAGATCCTGTGGACCTCATTGCAGCTCTTCAGTGGAGGAACACAGCTGCTACAAAGCAGCAGTAGATGAATTTCAGTGATGGCCATAGGCTTGGTGGGTTTTTCCCCTACACCTTTTCAAAGCATGGGGTTGCCCAAGTGTCATAGGTGATGCTGGGGCCTCCTGGGTATTCCTGAGGTCCTACAGGGCTCAGATAAATTTAGATGAGCCATGGGGCTGAGTTCTGCAGTTGGTAAACTAAAAGTCATGACATATGTTTTAGCTGCCTGCCTGAGTATGAATCTTTCTGTCCGCCCTTATCTTTTTGGGTTTTTTTTCAGGAAGCATGAAGTCTAGGCTTTTAGCTTAAGGGCAGCTGAAATTCTCATCATTTCAGATGGGGTAAGCGAGAAAAAAATGGTCTGGATCATTTGAATTCTAAGATCTTTTTTCAAGTTAACCATTTTGGAAAGGGTTTTCAGCAGTAAGACGAGCTTCGTATGCTTTTTTCTTACTATTTTTTGCCTAATTTATAGGTTTTACTTTAGATGATGCTTAAAACTCATGTTCCAGTTCTATGAGTCATAGGTTCCTTGGGCGGGTATTTTGTTTCCCTAAACCATATATGGACGAGCTTGAAGAAAACTATGATAAGAATGCATTCTGAACTCTTATATTTTCTCCCAGCTTTAGTCATTATCATTTCCCTTACATAGGTATTTTGACTTTAGCTTGGTTCTTCAGTGATTTGCTTTTTTAGAAAAATAGAAGCTTCATTGTCTTATGTCAGTTGAACAGAGACAATAATAATTGGTTGAAAGACACCACAACTTCCAAGTAATTTTTTCAAAATCTGAAAACTAATTTTTTTGGCTGTAATTCTTTATGTAATACTAATTCTTATGTGAATTGTTTCAGGAATGTCAGAACTAAGTGCTGAATGATTAAGGAAATAATTTCTTTTTAATTGAGAGAGTTGAGACACAGAAAATTTAAAAAATTTTTGAGGCATTATGGCTTGGCATATGTATATTTGTGGTTCAAATGCTACTCAAAATGTTTGGCAACTTATTCCCCAAGGCTAGTTTGTTGCTTTCAATCATTAATTCTAGTTTTCAGTGATTATGACTGAAAATAACTAGGTGAAAAACTGTGCCTCCCAAACAGACATTCCCTTCTCTTGTTTAGCCTTGTCACTACGCTTTGAGGTGGCAGCTGTTCCAGGTAGCTCACTCAGTGGAGCCTGGTGAGACTTCAGACAATCCTGGAGAACTTTCTGTGCTGTGCATTGCAATGCAGTCAGCTGAGTTGTCTTAAATCCTTCTGGTTTATCTTGCTCTGAAATTAAGTGATATTGGGTTAAAATGTTGTCTGAAGAATTCAAAGCTGATGAATGATGCTGGGTGATTTTTTGATCCAAAAGTAGTTGTATAAATCTATGCGCTTGTTGGAAGTAAGGTAGGAACCTTTTGCTCCTAATTTAGGAGCTGAGCAAGTTTAGCTAGCTAGGCCATGCCTTTGGAAAGCCTGCCCACACACTAAATAAATGGAAGGGTACAGCTCTTGCTTCCAGCTGAAATTCAGAGTTGTCTTGTGCGTAGCAGTTTGCTGCTGGTCAGGTAGCAATTAGGTGAACCACAGAACATGCTGCAGCTAAGTGAATGCAACAAACTAAAGGCTTGTTGCAAGTTCAAAGGAGAGTTGCTGGGATCAAAGTGGAAGCTTGCAGGGTAAAAAACAAGAGTTCAGTGACTTGTACAGGGTGATACCTACCCATCTGCCAGGAAAATGGGTGGGACCGAGGACGAGTTAAGCAACAGTAATAGCAGCCTTTCTCACATTGTGTACCTTAGAGTTCTGCTGGGAATCTTTAGAGCTGCAAAAGGTTTGTAAAGGCTGTGCAGTTTCTTGAGGTTACTGCTGTAAGTAGCTTAGGAACATAAATACAGTAGTAGATAGAGATGGTGGACAATGACAAGTGCCAAAGGCAGATTGCTGTTTACTGAACATCAAAATATTTCGTTTGAATTTAAGTTTGAAGATTTTTTTTTTTCACTTTTAATTTCAGGTATATTCCCCTCTGGCCCCCATATAGTTAATACCACCTCAGGAAGATGAAAATTAAGGAAAGGGAGGTTGAAGAAGAAACATTAACACATTGGTGTTTTGGGTTTTTTGTTTTCACTTTATTTTTAGTATGTTTGCCACCAGGGAAATGTAGATATCACCTCTGAGTTGCAGCAATTGCATACATTTTACAATTATGTTTTTGAGGTTTTGTCTACATGACAATATCATGGTGGGTTAAACCAAGGGCAGTCAGATTAGGGGGATATTTAAAAACATCACCTTCTTTGTGTGAAATTGAGGAGGCCATCATCAAGAAACTGTCTCTCACAACCTGAGAGCTTGTAAGTTCAATTTGGGATAAATTTTCAAATTCCTACACTCATAGTCCAAGTCCTTGATGGAATAAAGGTGGGTAAGGTTGCTTGGGAGAGTAGCTCAGATGTTGTAATCAGCAGAAGCTGATAAAAATCTGGGGATGAGATAAATTGGAGCATCACTGTTTGAACAGTAGTGAGTGATTGTGGTGGAGATTTGCACTTGAGAGTCCCTTGTGAAAATGAAGGGAGGAAAGTTTTGGATCCTAGAAGTTCCCATCTGTTTTTAGTGGATCAGTGTTTTAATTGGTCATCTTGCTTTTTTGCCTTATTCAGTGAGAAATATCTGTGCCATTGCTCTATACAAACTGTTGCATAGCACAGGGGTCTGACAAATTTCTTAAAAATACTACTTGCTTTCAGACAAGGAAGTAAAGTTGGGGTTGGTTTGTGGGTTTTTGTGCTTTTTTTGTGGGTTTTTTTGTGTTTGTTTTAGTAATTTTGCTGACTCTATGGATGTTTGTTTAAAACCTGAAACCATACATATCTTTCAGATATGTTGGGATTAGCCTTAAAACAAATGCTGATCACATGTTGTTATTATATACACTGCATTCTTTCATTACTGTATTTAAGATGAATATGAAAATACTTGCCTTCCATTATAGTTCTGCTGTAGGGATGAAACCACTCTGATGTATAATGGTGCTTTTAGAAAACAAAGATTAAATTGTTAAAGGAAAAAAATGCAGTGCAAGAAATGTGGCTTTACACAAGGAGATCATTAAAAAGGTAATAGCTTTGGCTTGATTTTTAGGTGTACAGTAGTTTAGAAGCCTATTTTCACTCTATTATAAAACTAAAATAAATCTGTATTCTGATTAGATCTGACACAATTGATTTCTGTCTGTGAAGACAGGAGCAGTGAAGGTTTATTATCATATATTTTTCCTGAAATGGCATAATTCAGTAGGAAGTATCTGGAAATTAAATAATCTTACTTGATTTTGGCATGTGCTAGATGGGCAGTGTGCCTCAGTATGCAAGGTGAGGATGAGCTTGCAGTGCTTTGCCTAATGGATGAAAGATAGGATAATGATAAATGACTGCTTGTGATTTAGAATAACTTGCTGAAATACCAATAGCTTTCTCCTGTCTTACAGAATTAAAAAAAACCCCAAAACTGAGTTGAGGAGTATTTCTGTGGACAGCAGGGAATTGCTTAATGAACTCCATATTGTTCAGTCCATATGCTCTTTGCTGCAAGCAAGAGGTAACATTTGCAAGCTGATATTTAATACAGAAAACATCTAGGCTGAGTGAGGTTGTGACTAGTGTTCCTATGAGTCTGACTGTTACTTAAAAGCATTTTCCAGCTTGCAAACCCCTTTAAGTTAGCATTGCTTTATATTCTGCATGTTGCACAATCTTTTCATTGCTGTAGAAGGGTGTAAGCTCAAACATCCCCACATTAAAGAGACCTTTAGTAACATAGATGCTTCTGAGGAGTAGATTGAATGTATTTCCCAAATATTAAATATACGTACTTTAGCAAGGTAGGAACACAACTAAGCTCACTTTCATTATGAAGATCTAAAAAAAAACCTCTTGAAATCCACAGGAGTTAATTTTGTTGACTATTAATATCACTGTTATTTACAATAAAGATTCTGCTTAAAAGGTACAAGTGCCAACTTCTTACACAGACAGTGCAGTATTAAAGTCAACCTTTCTGTGGCAATTATATGCCAGGTGCTTTGGACTATGCCACTCTTGTCAAGACTGTGTAAGAACCATCCAGACACTTTTTACTTGTCATTATCTCTTCACACAGGAGATGCTGAAATGCATGTTGATTTCTGGGAGTGGGGAGGAAGGGGCATTGGTTTGAGATTCAGTTTGGGTTTGTTTTAGAAAAGGGCAGAAATGGAGCTGTGGAATAGTTCAGATTTTGAAGACTGATAAGAAAGCAATTTTGTTTGCTCTTAGTGTGATTTCCTGGCTAAGTCCTGCTTTTTAGTTTTTCTGAGGAAAAGGTTCATAGCTGTGTTTCAGGAAGCTCTCTTGGTTACTGCTTTCCTCCCTTTTATAAATAATCCCCAGAGGGGAGTGTAGGTTTGTTTTTTTTCTTTAATGAGTTACAGAAAGCCATCAGAAAAGTGATATTCTTAGTTTTTTGTTACATTTTGTTTCATTTGAAGTGATTTTAATGAAGTAATATTCTCCAGGAGGCCTTTGATGCAATTATGGCTTTCATTTCCTTATTTTCTAATGGACTTCCGTGGTATTCATGGTGACAGTCACCAAATCCCATAAACACTGCAGTGTAATGTAGAAAAACATATTTTTGTTTCTCTAGTAATATTACCTGCGGTAGGCAGCAGCTGTTTACAACTGTTTTAAAATGCTATATTACTTGCAAAATGCCCTCCATTACTGATCTTCCTATATCAGGTGGGTTTTTATTTGTCAGAACTGATGGAGTGGTTAAGCATGGGTTTTAAATTTTTAGTTCCATTTCTGTTTTTGCAGCAGACTTGGCTGGCTTTTAATGTTTGATTTCCTAAAACTAGGCATTTCCTCTTAAGCAGATAACCTTTATTTGCCTTTCACATAGTCAGATCTGATCTTGATAGCCATCAAGACTCTGAGGGCTTCAATAGAAGGTACTAAGAAAAATAAAGTATCATGATGATAAATCAGGGATGATTATCACCTGTCATTTTTGCTTAGTTCCTTGTGAAATAAAGTTTGTGTTCTTGTGGGAACACAAATTCCCCTCAACTGTTCTCTTAACAGAGAAATTAAGAGATAAGAGCCCCATAGGCAAACACTGCTTGTTGCAGTTCTTTTTAGGTTTTGTTAATGATGTGGATCTGCTACATTTGATGTCGATCCTTTCAACTGTTAAACAGTATTTTCGTTTTGGAGTGCACATAGGTTTCATTTCCCAAAGTGAAATTTCCTACAACAAAATGAAACTTGAGGAAAGGTGTGCGCCTGAGTGTTCCAATGAAACACTGTAGAGTTCCACAGCCCAGTAAAATAGACCTGAGTTTTTCACCTTCTAATGGTGCTGTTAGTTCAGTATTAGAAGTGAAATCTAGCTTTGCCTGGTGATTGATTACCAAAGAGCTAAAGAGCTGTGTATAAATTGGTGTGTTGTTTGTTTTTTTAATATCCCCACTGCTTCACATTTTCCGGCAGGGTGTGTTTCTGGCTTGACACTGAATAGGATGTGTTCAGTGGATGTGTTCTGGACTGAACGCTCAGCCTGAAAAATAACAAGAGAATTAAAAGCAGTAGGGATTGCTTTGTCTGGGTATTGTATCAGTGAACCTGTTAGTCTGGTATCCAGGCCCACTGTGGCTGCTTTCCGATGATTCATCATGAGGGGGGAGTGAGAACCAAACCCTGCTTCGTAACACCTGCATGGTGAGAACCTGGCTGCTTACACAAGATGTGTGCCTTTGATTATCATAAACACTTGTAACTAATAATTAAACTGGGGTCTTATAGGCGTTGTTTCATGTATCTATCAACATAATTCTTGTCTCAGACAGGCTAACAACATTGAGATGTTTTTGCTGTATGTAGATGAAAAATATTTTCTCACGCTGGTTTTTTTTTCCCCAATTGCACTTTCCTCCAACTTTGGTGCACAGTGTATCCCCACTTTTACCTAATTCACAGTGAGTTTTTCAGGCAGAAAGACTGTTTACTTACTTCTGTGCACCCTCTCTGCTTTTGGGAGCATGTGCGCCAGATCTGAGCCTTTGTCATCTTTGTGGTTTGAGACTTGAGACAGGAAGTCTTCAGGATTCGTCCGACACTTCAGTTTAGTCACAGCTGAATCCTTATTCCCACCAGGGAAAAAAAAAAAAAGCCCTTTGTCCATTCTTTCATTCATGGAGTTTCTGGCCTTGAAAGGACCTGGGCTCCCTGCTGGGGCAGGGCCCAGAGGACATGGTTTCCTCCTGACCTCATGGTGCTTCTGGTGCAGTCTGTGCTGCCGCCTCTGCCCAGAAAGTGCTCAGAAAGGAGTTTCTCTTCCTTCCTGTGATGAGTAAGGAGGTTTGAGAGACCCTTATCTCAATTTCATGAAAATTGTGAACTGCCCTTTCAACCTGATGCATTTGTTTGGGGTTTGTGCCACAGTTCTCCTCTGTATTGCTCATGACCAGACACTACTGGCTGCTGCTGGAGATATCAGATCCTTGCTCTCCCCAACCCTGAGGTAACTAATCAATACAAGGGAAGTGTTCCTGCCAGTTTCAGGAGCTCTGAGAAGAGGGAATTGGGATGTTAAGAGAAGCAGGGAAGCAATTGTCAGTAAGAATATTATGTTTTCAAGAATTAGGAGTCTTTCAAGTAAGGACAGCGTTAGCAGAAGTGGCACATCTGGAGCACAGAGATGTTAGGGTTGCATCATGGTGCTGAATGAGATCTCTTCTGCAAGGATAAAAGGTGACAAAAACTTGCCTTTCTTCCTAGTCTATGGGATTTTACCAACAAAACAACTAGCAATAAATGTGCAGAGATGAAATGAAGCAAAAAAAAAAAAGCCATTGAGATATCTTAAGAACACTTTAGGTAATAATTTGTCCACTTAAAAATCTGGGCAGTTTTCTTCACTTGTGTAAATTTTGAAAATGGAACTCATAGATACAGTGAGGGACTTGTGCCTGCTTGAACCAGAACTGAACCTGGATTGTTTGTTTTTACTTAGTGACATCTAATTATCTTATAAATTGAATAAATTGTTCTTGTTCGTGTATATTTTCTTAGTTTAGGCTTAATTACACTTGATGCTAACAGTGTTTGTTCCCCACTTTGTAAAACACTGGTGCATGTTAAGCTTTAGATTTTTTCCAGCATTCCTGTGGCTGTTTTAGCTGAGCAGAGTTTGTCTGTTAACATGAAATCTGCAAATCATTTCAATCTCTCTTATATTTAAATTTACAACAGATTTATATGCTTTCATATTTTGGAATCTTTGATATTCTTCTTAATGCCTTAAACTTCTAAGTTTACGATGTCTGCTGAGTATTTTCTCCCACAGTTTTGGCAAGCCTCAATTTCCTCACTTTTCAAACTCTTGCCAACACACAATTTGAATATAACTTGGAAAACCCCAACAAAACAAACAACAAAACCCCATGAAAATTTGATGTCATATTTATGTGGGTGTGGCTGAGGACAAAATCTTCCAAAATAAAATAAATGTGCTGTGTGGGAGGTTATAAGCCATTGTCTGAGAGACACAAACTTTATAGAGAATCTACATCAGCAGCTAAGACTGGTTGGAAGCTGATGTTTCATGTTGCTTTCTGTTTGGAACAAACTCTTCACCAAACAGTTAAATGGGTTTTCTGAGTGGCAATTATCTGGGGGGATTGCTTCTTTGGCCTAGTCTGTTGTTTCTGTTCAACCTGTGACTGATTGCTGCTCTGTAAGAGAGACCATCTTGGCAAAAGTGATTGGATTATACAAGTAATGTGAGTTTCATTATAGAGGGGAAGGACTTGTAGTACTCAATGTCTTTTGGAGGGAAAATGACCAAACCTAGTCAGTCAGTCTTACTGACTGTATAGTATCCCTTTTAGCTCCTAAGCTTCTATGCAAAAAATGGAATGTAGTATGCATTCTTAAAATGTATTACAGAGTGTAGGAAGCCAAAGTTTTAATGAGGACAGTGACTTCAGAGGTAACTAATGCTGCTTGATTGCTGACAGATTATTTTTCCTTTACATACAGAGTCCCTCCACATGAGCAGACTATAAGTCTCAGTGACACAGGAGTCACTAAAATGCACGTACTGGCCTAAATATAATGTATAACAGGTTCTGCAAGTACCAAAATGTGTAATATTTTCCATTCAAGGCCTCTCAAGTACTGAAATTTTTAAGTGTGCCTGCTGTCAATAATGATCTTGGAGGCGATTGACTGAAAGAGTTGCCAGTTTCTCCTTTCCAAGTCTTGGCAGGAAGGTGATGGCTGGACAAGTCAGTCATTTTCCGCAGCATCTTCTTAACTCATAACTGACTGCTCCATTAACTTGATGATTAAGGGAATGCTGGACTCATGTTTGTGTGTTGCATCTCTTGGAGCTGCCTATAAAGGAGCAATGTTGAATAACTTAATTATGTAGAGAGTATGGCTATGGGATTTTTGTATCTTTTGCACTTGGCTGAAGGGAGCTGTCTTGGAGAAGAAAGCTCCTAGTGCAATTTGAGCAAGTTGCAGCAAGGGCAGATGGAAGTTTCCCTTGTGGCAGGGCTGCTAGACTCAGGTGGCACAGTGCTGTGAACAGGGCCTTACATGGGACTTGGGGCAAACTCAAGTTCCAGCACAACTCAGATTAACAGCACTGTCATTGAAAAAACAACAATAAAGAAAAAAAATCAATATGAAATCTCAGTTACCGTATAGAGGGTGTGTTTTGGCAGGAAATGAAACTAGGGAGAAAAGAATTAGATGTCTCATGTAAGTGGCACTTTCTAGCCACTTCTGTGAAAAGATGATAGGTTGGGTTTTATTTGGGATCCAGATAATTTCAGAATATCTTATGTGAATTAATAAAATCTGTGAGTCACTGTATTTCTTTTAGTCAGAAAGAAATGATCCTCACTTAAATTAGGCACTAAGATTACCTGTTTTTGCAATACACCATGTAGCTGTTGCTTACAAATCCTATGGTATGTAACATGTAGAGATGAGTGGAAGTAGCATGCCAGTGCTGAAATTAGTAATAATCAATTCTATGTAATTTCTAATAATTTTAAAGCTGGTGAGTGGTGTGAGGGGAAGGTCAGGGAAATCATGAACTGGTTGAATCTGGTACATTTATCTTGGTAGGAAAGATGGATTCATAACTTAGATGTCTGTTTCTTTTTTATACTAGAAAGGACAAATGTATTTTGGGATAAAATATGGTTATAAAGTTTTGAATTCCTCTTGATGTGGAAGAAAAAAAGTTTGTTTATTTAATGGGAAAGACTTAATCTGCTGTAAAAGATAATGGAGCTTGAGGCATTTATCAGCCTTCCTGGAGAAACATAATACCTTGCAGGGCTGGACCTGAACTGCTTCTGCTATCAACAAGTAATTAGCAGACAGAGCACATTGTTGATGAAGATCTGACTAAAGGACACTGAAGCTATTCCTTCTGGTTGCTTGTTCTTTCTTTGCAGAAGAGAGATGAAAAAGATTGTAAATTGTTTGCGGATTTTTCTGAGGATGTACTCTTAAATTTTTATTTTAAAATTACACCTTTTATTTTGATCAGTATGGTTTTCTTGGCTGAGGAAGAAGGAGGAGTTTTTTTGCCTCCCATACATTAGCCTTAGAGAATGACCCTTTGTTAATAATAGCTGCACACTGTGGGTGAGGCCAAAAGGAAGTATGAGGGCGAGCTGGAGTATTGCAAACTTTAGATATTTACTCTTGACTACCCTTTTCATTGTATAATTCTCCCCAGTGATTTTATTCATGAAAAATGTGAAGAATTTATCCGATTCTTCTCATGATGCACCACGCTCCTGCTGTTTGGTTTTGTATTTTTTTTAAACTCCATGGAAAACTTGCCTCATGATTAGTCACTGAATTAAATTACCTCTTGACATTTTCAGCATTAATTTTCCTGCCTGTTTGTCAGTCTGAATGGGGTTTGCTTGTTTGTGATGCTTTTGTTTGTTTGCTTTAAGTTGCTCTTCCTAAAGAAAGTCTGTCAGACTTAGCTGCTA
This sequence comes from Zonotrichia leucophrys gambelii, assembly GCF_028769735.1. Lineage (NCBI taxonomy): Eukaryota > Metazoa > Chordata > Aves > Passeriformes > Passerellidae > Zonotrichia > Zonotrichia leucophrys. The sequence continues at coordinate 32,910,846 of NC_088173.1, read as the reverse complement.
CATGTGTAGGTAAGTAGAAAAGGAAATAGGAGATACAGAGCATGTCATTATCTGTAGTGCTATTCCCTGTCTTAGATCACTGTAGATTGCTCATGGTCAGGCAGGGAGGCAAAAGGGAAAACTGGCAAAAACGGGCAGGACCCAGGTGATCAGATTTCTGTGATGGTAGATATGAAAGTCTTTCAGTGTGGGATTAGAGAGTTCTTATAGTCAGTCATTTCAAACTCTGTGCTTCTTGGACTGGTCAAGCCTGTAGGAAAGTCTTGGGTAGGTGAGGACCAGCCCTGGTGAGAGCTCTCCAAAAATCAGGCTTTGTGGGTGTGGCTGCTGGAGTGAAGATGATTATGGAGTATCACCTATGGACACCAGAGGGTGTCTGGCACTATTTCGTTGGTTTCAAACCATGGTAGCCCAAGCTGTGTGTAAACACACAGAATATTTTTCAGGACTGTGTAGAAATGTTTCCTCATTTTTGCAAAAAAGACTGCAGAAATCTTAAGTCTTTCACAAGTCAGTGATTTATTTTCCTCCTTGTTTGTGGATGTTTCTTTTTGAAGATAGCAACTGGGCCAAGAAAAACTGTATTGGTCATTGGTCTGCTTAACATAAATGTGTTATTAAGAGATGTCTGAACAGTTGAGCTTTTCATCTTTGTCCAAACAGATCACTCAAGAAGTGCATGCCTAAAAATCTATGCCTTTCCATGCCTAAAGATTCTTGTAGGAAGCAGCTGAGACCCATGACTTTATTTGCCATGAAAAAACCCCTTCAGGTAGTAGAATGGGAAGTTTTACTTTTCCCCATGGCTTGCCAAGACAATATATTTTAGTAAAGCAGCATCCATATAAAAATAATTCGGACTATCACAACAGCCTCCAACTGTTTGTAACTAATATTTTCTGCAGTCAGTGAGCCATTCCTTTCAAAGCTCTTATAGTTCAGGTAAATAATTAAAATGTTCTCCCCATAACTGCTCTTTTTTTTTTTTGTGAGCATTGAAACAGTGTGTAGGTTCTTCCATGTGACTGGTGGGCATTTGCCGTTTACACTGTCAAGTAAAAACCCTCTACCCATTTCTGGTTTAACCAGTACAACCCATACAGTACCTTTCTGGAAGTTCAGGGGCTTGTTAGCTAGCCTGTAAATTGGGATGCCATTGACCTTGCATATTTTTTTTAAGCTGTGTCTCTAGTTGTTTAGCAAAAGACTTAAAGAAACAATCTGAAGTTGGCCACAGTATATCTTCACTTCTTAAAATAGCACAGATACCTCAGTGGCATGATCTTTGGTGACATTTTAATTCTGTTGGCACACTTTGAAATAGCCAGCTGGGACATCACAGGCAGACGTCAGTTTTGAAGCTTTTCAGATACCATCTAAATGCCAAGCTTTTGAGTAGTAAAATAAAGCATTTATATATAGATTAAACACACAGTAATCAGAAGTGCATTGCAACACATGTCAGTAATTGTGAACAGCTGCATCAGAGCAATGCAGCTGTTAGAACTCCTTCATGGCCCAGATTACATGTATTTGGTCCAAATTACTCATGGGTATAAATGTGTGCTTTTGGGGTGGGATACAGAGAGTCATTTGGGACGCTTTCATTTGCTGAAATCAGTCCCTGATTATATTTTATTAAGAGAGTGCATGATATAAGGAGGCTCACAGACATGTCTGAAAATAATCTAACACAGATTTTGCAGAGCAAACAAATGCCACTGTAAGAGTTGCATGGTGCTTGTATGTCTAATATGCTGCAGTGCTGCTGCCTCCCTTCAGGCCTTAGCTGGATCTGCAAAACACAGTGCTGCTACAGAAGTACCTTATCATGGAGTGTCTGGGCTTGGAAAGGATCTTAAAGATCTGGCTCCAAGCCCTGTCCCTTGCGTATGAACACCTCTCACCTAGACCAGGTTACTTGGAGCCCTATCCAACCTGGACATGAAGACTTCCAGGGGTGGGGCATCCACAGCTGCTCTGGGCAACCTGTTCCAGTGCCTCACCATGCTCAGAGTAATGAATTTTCCTCATATCCAGTCTAAAACTAGTCTCTTTCAGTTTAAGGCCATTACCTTTGTAGACAGTTCCTCACCATTTTTCTAGTAGGCTTCCTTCAGCTATTGAAAGGCTGCAGTAAGGTCACTCTGGAGCCTTCTCTTCTCCAGGCTGAATAACCCAACTGTCTCAGCCTTTCCTCACAGGAGAGATGCTCCATCCCTCTGATTGTCTTGGTGAGCCTCCTCTGGACCCAATCCCTGTCCATGTCCTTCCTGTGCTGGGAGCCCAGAGCTGGTGCAGCCCTGCAGGTGGGGTCTCAGCAGAGCAGAGGGGCAGAATTCCCTCCCTCCCCTGCTGCCCACGCTGCTCTGGATGAGCCCAGGACACATTTGGCTCTTTGGGCTGCAGGCATGTGTTGCCAGCTCATGTCCAGCCTAACAGGGTAGCAAACATTTACAAAATGGAAAAAAGAATGCCAGGAGTGCTGTAGCCTCTGCTTTCATCCCAGTGTGCAGCTATAAAAACAATTTGTAGTAACAGCAAATGTTATTCTGTGCCTGTTGCTGAGACATGTTTTGCGCCAGTGAATGCTTGAGGACTGGAACATGAAGTTGACGAAATTCTTTCACTGTGATGGAAACCAGTCTTGTCATTGTTGTTGTCATCATGCTGCCTTGTGTCTTGTTTTTCCCTTGGGGTTTTTATTAGAGGAAGTTTTCAGCAGCCTCTGATTCAGCTGTAGAAAGTTATGTCCTACAAAGGAGACCAAGAGCAAAGCTGTCAAGGTCTCAAGCTAGGAAATACAGGGGAAGCCTGTATTGGTGTGGGCAGCTTTGCTTTGGAAGTCTGATGTGCTTTGCGTGCACTGTAATTTCCTAAAGAATGCAACAACACAGATCTGGTTTTGACTGTGCTACTAATTTACAAAGACCCTGATTAAAAGCTTCCTGAGAATTGCATAACTGTACTGTCTGTAGTGCTTTGGGACACTGATCTTTTATTTTTTGTTTCTTCTCTATACTAGTTATGTAAGGATAAGTGTTTTTAGAAAGATCTCAGAAAATCAGTGAAACAGTGACCCTCTGCAAATATTAGGCTGAGCTTTCTTGCTAATGCTTTTAGGGTCTTGTGCTAGGGTTAAGTCAAATGTCCATCAAATTCAGCAGTCTAGTGAGACTGCCAGAAAGATAGTGAGCTTGAAGAAATTTGACCCAAGTCCTAAAGTGTTCTGATCAAAAAGTTTTTAAAGTCCTGTTGGTTGACTTGCCAAAACCTGAAGTAGCCCTGGGATCTGGCAGTTGCTCGGCAGTAATGCGTCAGCAGTGGTGCTTCCTGCACTCCTGGCCAAGTCCAGATAAATGGAAAAGCCTGCATTTTGGAAAGTTTAAACGTTTCTTAAAATACTACTCTCCTTATCTTTGAATTTGAATAGCATGTGACTATATTTCAGAGAGACACTTTTGTCCCCTTTTTCAGAAAGTGGGGTGGGGTGGATTGTATTTGGTGTTATCTAGACTGTGGGACATGCTTGATAGTGTTTATTTAAAATCTCCTGAAAATTGACGGGAACAACGTTAAGAATGGAAAAATTATTTTCACTGTTTTTTCTACTCTGGGTTCTTAGTGCGTCAAAATATTATAAAGTACGGGTAGCTTACCTGACCTAAGGATGCCCAAGTTCATTTTATCTCAGTCAGCTGTGTAATCTGTGTCCTTTTTTCCTTCATAAATACTCATCTCATTATTTGGGTGCCATGAATAATGTTACTTGTCTCTATTTACACTTTTGTTTTCCCACTGCAGACTATGCCCCACACCTGTTGCTTTCCTTTGAAAAACACATCTCTCCAACATGCATGGTTTATGATGCTAACTTGCAGGCATTCTTTAATTATAAAAGGATATGTGGTGATCTGTCAAGGGACAGTTGTCTCTAAATGGATTAAAAGAAGCTTACATGGTTTATGTATGGGCTATGCCCTTCACATGCTGAAAATAGTTCAAGTTAGCTTGAACTGGCCACATAGTGTATTTAGTACCCATGCAGGTAACTGGTTATTTTCCTAAGCTCAGATAGTTAGTTTTGCACCTCTGTGTATGTGGGATGTAAAGAATAGGGAAAAAACCCCCAGAGAAGTGAGTGAACTGACAAGTGTTGTTAGATAAACTGTTCCCAAGCTCCAGCCCTCAGGAAAGAATGAGACACTGATTAAATAAAACCTGTCCTCTGCCATGCAAGTTCTCAGCTGTTGAGAATCAAAATTTTAGTGTCCTGACTCATCAGCTCTTGCCACCTTCCTCTAGTAAACAGTAAAATGAGAATAAATTAATGATTGGCTGTTTGGAAAATAAATATCTTCCTGAATGATAGTGATAATGTCATGAAAACATAACAGTATAAGAAAGATGCTGTGTTTGGTAATGCTGGGAAAAGCAGGCAGGTTTTCAGGTATAAAGTATTTTCTAGAGGTCTGAAAAACTGCTAAATACAAATTGAGTACCACCGCTGCACCACTGTGAGTTAAACTAGATATGTATCTGTTGCAGCACCTCATGTAAAAGTGAGCGGTAGCTGCAGAGTTGAGTGTCCAAGTACGAGCTGAATTTCACAGCTGCGCTGTTTTAAGGGCTTTTTTCCACACAATTTTTTGAATAATTACTGCCTTTGATAAATTCCAGGATATTGTCAGTAGAAAGTCATGTCTGTGGCACAAAACCCTATGAGGTAATAAAAACACATACTGTGCCTGTCAAATATTACTCACTTTGGCTATGAGGCAAGATGAAAGTAATGTTTGCAGCATTGTGACAGATCTCAACAGGCTTTGTGATGATCAGATGTTTTCCATCAGTGATTAGCTGCCCACAAAAGCAACTTAATTCATATGCTCTAAGTGTGCTGTGACTGTTACCCCCTAAGTATTTTGAGCTGAGAAGGATAAAAGGTTTTTTTTTTTTTCAAAAACTAGATAGTGGGAAAGGAAAACTTCATAGTTAGTGAGATCAGTTGGAGTCAGATGGGCTTATTAATTTTTCTCTTCTCGCATGGTTGTTGCAAACAGCAGAAGAATACGAGGACTTTGCTTTATGCACCTTCACTTAATCATTGGGTTCTTGGACAATTTATTGACTGCTGGAATGAACTGTTAAAGATCTCTGCTGCTTTCTTGCTTAGCTTTTGCAGAAAACAAAATAATTTCCAGCTGCAGCTTATAGTGTGATAGTTTATCTTTGACTTGTCTCTCCCTTCAAGGCATGGTGAGATGTGTTGGACAGGTTAACTTGAGGTCTTGATACACAGTTGAAAGGAAAGGAAAATACAAGAAAACTGCCAAACTGAAGTGTTAGATATCTAGAACTATAGCAGACAGCTATGTTGAGACATAAATAGCTTTTCTCAGCATGTTAGACCTGTAATACATGTTGCTAAGCCAATGACCTTAAATATATAACCATATAAACAATACATGGAAATGATAAAGTGCAAGAAAAGCAAGGGTCTGTAGTGGAAAAGTTAACAGCTTCTGGCAAGTGCGTGCTCATTAAATTGATACAGTAATAATTCTGGCATGTGGTTTTTAGTGCTTCAGCTGTGCTGCCCACAGCCAGTGCTACCTGTGGTGGTTTTCCCTTTGTGAATGGCCTGTGGAAGCCCCTCAAACATCTGCTGCAGTGAGGGCTGGTTCAGGTGTGTGCTGGTATTATGTTAGGTCATAGGCTGGCGACAGCAATGACAAAACTCTGAGGATCTTGTGACAAACAACTGGGTTTATTGCTCAGTGCACCATTTTATAGGGGGTTCAGAATTCCTGCGCTTGGACAACTGATTGGTTGGGGTCTCTGCACCCCCCAGCTTGCTGGACAATGCTATGTCTGCATTTAGGATTGAATGGGATTGGCTGGGGGTTCTCTCTTTGGGTTCAAATCCATCTTAGCATTGCTCACCTCCAGGGACTTTGGTGCTGTTGAGTCAGGGACGGATGAAATGACTCCATGTTTCAGAAGGTGAAAAAGAGATCCTTTATTAAGAGGTGGTGTCCTTTTTTTAACCAGCATCGCTAAGGTGAAATCTGATTGATCTCAAAGTAAAAACCTTTCACACTATTGGTGAACTATGAATAACACACTCTGAAGGTACATATCTCTAAACAACATGAACAGAAAGAGAGATAATAATTGTTTTCATTCTTCCTCTCTAAGTTTCCCAGGCCTGAAGCCTGGGAGAATTCTCTTTGACTGAACTGAGAATCTCCACAGGACTTGTTTATTTATTTTCTGTAATGAACTGGACTTAGCCGAATTGGATTTCTGTTTAAGACCAGATTTATGTTTCCAGCTACAGACCACTGGCTGCAGAGTCCATGTGGTGGAAAGGCCCCTGACAGCCTTTGTGGCACTTTTCCAGTCAGGTCCTGTGCTCATGCTCCTTGAGGATGAGTATTCATCCCTTGCTCTGGGGTGACATGGGAGGGAAGAGAGGGGTCTGAGAGGCTGAGAAGGACAGAAAATCGACTGGTTTGCTGCTGGGTCCCACTGAGAATTCAGACAAAAGCTTAATGATATTCCTGACCTTAATGGGAAATAATTGAACCCATAGTGTGTCCCGTTGAAATGAACACAAGTTTATCCTTTTAAAAATAGATTATCATTATCTTTCTTTATTAGTGACTACTGCCATGTCCCTGGCTTTTCTGGAGCAGTCCCAGGCTCAATGGTTTCCCAACAGCCCTGCAGTTGTGGTAGGCTCTCCACATGTCTGCATATTGCAGTTAGGGTGATACACAGCTTGAAACACCAGAGATGGAAATTCATAAGCTGAATTATTAGGTTGTTCCTGGTATCACCTGAAGTCAGGAAGAAGCAGGAGGTGGTAGGGCAGCTGAGATTTTGCCAGATTTTGGGACAATACTTTTCGAGTCTGAATGGGTGACACCACTTCCCATGCTGCTGACCTAGTGAAGGACAGGGCTCTTGGCTGTTGCTGCCTGACACCTCAGAGAGAGTTTTCATTGCATTTGGTTAATTACCCTTCCACTGTCCTTCTCAGACTTCCTGGAAGTGATAAATGGGTGAGCTGCTTTGTAGAGGAGAGGTGTTCTTAGTTCCCAGAAGAAGTAAAATATAAACTAACAGCTCTCTAAATTGCCAGATTCTTCATTTGAGGAAAAAATGCTCATTCCCACACACATGCTTAAGGGAAAAAAATAAAAACCAAATAAGGACATGCTGGGAATTGGGGAGCTGTTTGTGGTGAATTTCCAGTTAAAATAGATATGATTACACTTTTGAGTTTATTTAAACAAAGGAGGTAATTTAAAAGGAGGTAATTTAAACATTAGTCACCATATTGTGGAAAGCACTGGCCAAAATAATTCAGTGCTTAGTTTTAATTTTTTTAAATCATTACTTAGATTTGATGACAGACTGAAGTCAATGTGAAGCTGAGCCCCTTTTTTAAAGTGTTTTGGAGGACTGACTAGATCTGTGAGTTATTTAGACCCATGCTTTTCTTTAAGATGTCTGTTTTTAAAGGTAGCTTGCTATGTTAAAATTATAAGCACTGATAAAGAAAATCAAATGTGTAAATTATAGTTTATTAGAAAACCAGATATAACTGTTTTATCTTGTCGCTTGCACTTAGCTGTTATGTCAGTACTATTACTTAGCAAGACAGCTTTAGGGAAGGCCTAAAGAAAAGAAAAATGTAGTTTCAGCAAGGCATAACTGATAAAAATTATCTTGATTATTTAGTCATGCTGAGCTACCACTTGTATCTAGGCTGCTTTATGACTTTTCTAAGGCAACTGACGACAATCTGCCATACAGGATTGTAGGGCATTGGCCATACTTGGTACTGGGGATGCTTGTACCTGTCCAGGCTTTAGCTGGGGGAGTCATGGACAGCTGTGTACAGATGTGCTTTCCTAGTCAGGGCTAGCCATAACATGGGAACTCAAGATTGCTAAACTTTCTGCCTTCCTGGAAGCAAAAAACATGTTTTTAAAAACCTCTGACAGAAGGTAAGTGAGATAAATTCCGTGGTTTTTTTTCCTTAGCTTTTTGTTTGGTTTTGGTTTTGCTGTAATAGAATAAAATATTATCTGCCTGCACTTAAATTCTCTTTACAAATGTATTGGTAGGGTTGCCACAGACCACAGGAATGAGACTATGAGGAGTAGTTGTCTTTGGGAGGTCTTAAAAACAACTAAACCTTTGTGGGTAGGAATACCAAAGCAGAGGGCAGCTTTTTTCTTTCCTAAAATATCAGCACTGTTTATTTTAACACATAATGATGAAATCACAAACCTTATTTAAATTTAAGAGGAGAGACCTAAATTTGATTTGGCCAACTATCAAGCAGCCAGAAAAGCAAGAACATAACTTTTCTTTCTTTTACCTGACCTAGTGCTTCATTGTACCCTGCTGTGCTGGGGGAGGCACACTATGAGGATGTGAAGTATTCTATAGTGTAAACCAAATGAACACACATTCTATTAATTTATCCCCTTTCAAACTTACGGAAAGTGTAGCATCTGTTGAGAGTGACTCACAAACTAGCTCTGTTCTAGTGCCCAGCCACCCTCTGGGTGCAGCACCAACATTTCCGCTCTTTGCTTGTAATTAACACTATTTGTCATAATTTGGTATGTTCAACTAAATGTAACCTAGCACAATAAACTAGAACAAAGAGAATGACTGATGAAATAAAATGTTGACAGCCATCTCTTAGCAACCACAACGACCAGAGTACAGATTTGAAAACATTGCTGTTTCTTAAGGCAAAAAGGAAAGAAATCTTTTTTTTTTTTTTGCAATGACTGCTACAGATTCCAATTTTCATTGAGTTCTAGTTTGTGATGATTTTGCTGCCTCTGCTTTTCCATGTGTTGGGCTGTGAGCAGGTTTGCCATCTCAAGGCCACAGATGCTTGCCCTGGCAAGATTGCTGAAGTGCTGATGTACCAAGTGATGTTGCCTGGGGCACTGTGTGCTTCTATAAAACCGTGAGAAGCACAGTTGTATGTTTTTGTATTAATGTATGCAAGGAAACCATTTCTGAAGCTGTGTAAGTTGAAGCAAGATTAACAATTTTCCTGTTCTTCTGTTGTTGTGAGCCAGAGCAAAATTGGTAAGGAACGAATTATGTCTGTGATGGAGAAGGGGCTTGTGTTTAAGAAAGGAAAGAAATATATTTGGATTGTTCCTTTTTCTGTGCTTTAAATTATGTCTATGTTTGTTTTTATTCAGATAACCCCTAGTGAAAGTCATGGCTTGTTATATATGTTAAATGCTTTCTGCTTGTCATCTTTGTTCCACGAGTTGGCTAATTTACAGAAAGAAAATTTATTTAGCTTTCTCCCCCGTCAGTTGAAGTAAAATGAAGCTAACCAACAGAACTGCAGACTACAATGGCAAGACCATGAAAAATTCAGGTTTTCACAAGGAAGATCTAACCAGTGGCTTTTCAGGGATGTAGCATCTGCTGCCAAAACTGTCTCCTGATGATTCACCAGCTAGGGAAAAGGAGTTAGCTTTGAAAATTAGAAGGGCAGGATGTGAGACAGGAAGGGAATCCTTCCTCTCTTCCATCCTTCTGTTAGAAAGGTTTAGTTCAGAACAACAAATAAAGTTCAGAGGAAGTTTTCCATCATTGACTTCATTTGGTGGACTTGGCAGTGTTAGGTTTATGGCTTGGTTTGATCTTAAAGACCTTTTTCAACCTGGATGATTCCATTACTCACTGAAGGTGTTGCAGCTTCTTGTTGTTCTCACAAGAGTTTGAACAATCCTTCTGCTTACAGAAAATTGAAAACATCAAACACAGCAGCTATATTAGTACTGGAGTTGTGCATTCCCCTTGTTTATAGAAGAGCTCGTATAAGCACAGTTACCTTCTTGTGACTTCCCCATTGAGTTCTTCATCTGCTTTTTCAGTTATGGGTACATTACAGTCCCCTGACTAAGGGGGTTTAAATGGGTGGGGGATGATGGGGCTTTAAATGGAGTTCAGAAGAGACAGCTCTGACATGTTCTTTGGATTCTAGGTTCAATGAAGATTTAGAGGTTTAGTGGCTGAGGGTTTGCTGCCATAATGTTGATTATTGAGATAACAGTGTTGCCATTGATGAGCAGTCTTTGGAGGTGGTGTATCAAATTGTACTTACTGCAGAAGCATGAAGAAGTGTAGTTTTAGCTTTAATAATGTATTTTTCCACTTACTTGTAACTATAGAAGGATTCTGTCAAAATGCAAGTGTCTTTTTTTTTTTAAACTGGGTGAAATACTTGGAAAATGAATGCATAATAGGGGAATTTAAAGAATGAATAGTTTTTGCTGGGCCTACTGCTTACAGTCAAGAGTGGACTAATTCATTTTCCTAATAAGGCTGCTCTGGAAGTTGGAATGTTTTGAATTACATTAAATGTCATGAAAGTATTCGTCATAGAGGATTGTCTTGTGGTATGTTTAGACAGCAAATTTGATCATGTTTGGTCAAAATGAACTGTTTACACAAGCTAAATATAGCTGCTTTTTTTTTTTTCCTCCAATAAAAAAGAAATTACTGAATTTTTCACAGTAGAAGCTGTGCAAAAATTGTGCACTTTCATTTTCAGTAATAGTGTGTCAGTAAGCAATGACTGCAGCTGCTGTTTTTGTTGTTTATAATAATTCTTATGAAGTTTGATACAGTAATCATTTGCCAAGGTCTTTTGTGTGAGTTGTTTATAGTAAGCCTAAATACTGAGCTCTTATGTCTTTGCTTTGTTTGTATGTTATTGAAAGTATTGCATAAACTAATATGCTGAACTGCTAGTTCTAAATCATTCAGAAAATACCATGCTTCAAGCCATTCTGCTTTTTCTAGTAAGTAGTAACAGGGCAAGTGTGTCATCTCACTCTGAAAACTTTAATCATCAGTTATTCATACATTCAATGGGACCAAACTTGCATGAAATCCTAATATGTTTAATTGCTAGGTGGCGAGTGAAGTGCTAACAGCGAAGGAATATGCATGATTCTGCAGTTTAATTACTTTTTGGCTGTGCTGTTCAGTGGTATCTATGAAAATATTGTGGGAAATAGCCCTGAAGGAAGGATTTTCTTAAATCTGTGTGTTGGATGTGTTTTGCTTTTCAGCTTGAAATGTGCATTTCCTTTTGTACTGTCTTGTCTAACCACCATGCATTTTTCACATTATGATCTTGGTAGCTCAGTTTGCTGGGTGAGCATTTTCCTTTTACAATATGGGATAAATCACAGATTTTTTTTAGTCTGATTATGGTCTGAAGTCAACAAGGCCAAGTTAAACTGTTTTCAGTATGTCTGGGGCACACAAATTTATGTCCTTGGTTCAACTATGTTTGTGGGGAAAATGTTATGTTGTCTGTCTGTTTGAAAGGAACGTCGTGAACATTTTGGTTATCAAGATTTTTTTTCCCCACCCTTTTTTTTCTTTTTGTATGATATTTTTGAAGATGAATTTTGAAAAGTATGTCTTCTGATCATCTGGTAATAGTGGCATGAAATCATTTTGACTCAGTGCTGTGTTGATGACTATAGAGCCAGTGTAATCCATTCCAAACTCAAGTTTTATTATTTTGTCAAAAAGAAAAATCAATATGTTCCTTTTATGTGACTTAAACAAAAGTCCAGCATTAGCAAAGAGAAGATTTTTTTCTCAAATGTGAAATGTGGGAGTTGGCTTGAATAGTTAATATCATCCTAATTCTTCCTATTGGTCCAGCTTGATAGATACATAAAACATTTCAAGTTACTGTATTAAAAATTAACAAGCGTACCTAAGGTAGAGATGGTCTTAAGAAAGAAAGAAATGTTTCCATATGTATTGGCATTATTTTCTCCCTTCTTGTTGCTGTTGTTGCTGCAAATTGACAACTCTGCAATTAGGAGTGATTAATGATGCACCCCGGCGCTGTGAGGGGCCAGAGGTCAGGCTTTCACAGGCTGCACACTCTGTGGGAAAGGAGAGAAGGGACCTGTTCCCCAGAGCAGACAAACCCTCTCTCTGTTGAGAATTGCTGTTGATATGCACATAGTGTGTGTCAGCAGCCATGCACGAGTGGGGAAGGCCAAGTGCAGAACATCATCTTCTCATGCTGTGCATTTTTTCCTTTATTTTTTCCTTCTTCTTTCCTTTTCTTTTTTCCTCCCTCCTGTCAGCATGACACCTGGATTATATATATTTCCCGTTTTTGGAAGGTAGATACTGAACTTGCATCAGGATTCCTGTTGCTGGGATCTGATGAGGCCTGAGGGCCAAATGAATTCGAGGGAAGGAATAAACATTGTGAACAAAACAATTAAGGGAAAAAAAAAGAAGACAGAATGAAAAATTTTAAAAAAGACTTGTTAAAAGGAGCAAGTGTACCTAATTCAATTGTAGCTGTCCATGTTTTTCTGGTAAAAACTGAAAAGCTGGCTTATGCAATAGAAGAGGTTTTAAAATTGTAGCATCTGTTAGCTGATTTCCAGTTAAATGAACCTTTTTGCCTCCCTAGCAAATTGTCTTTTGGAAATGAGAACTCAGCTGCAGTTTTCCGAAACCTTATTCAGAAAATGTGTCAAAAATCCAATTTTCTATGAGAACAGCATGAAAACACTCAAGTGTACCAGCAGCAATGTTTGCAAACAAAATGTTACTGTATCAGATTTTTTGCTGGATTTTTAATATTTTTTTTTATTTTAGTGCATGTGTGTGTATTTCTGCATATAAGTATATGCAAATCTGAAAAAAAACCTCAATTGAATGAGATGCTTTTTACCTGTAACACATTGCCATTTCAATTTAGATATAACAAAATCTGTCAATTCTTTATCTACTTAATCCTTTCCATGGCCATACTTCCTTTCCTTCCCACCACCCCACAGTAGTCTCAATGTGCCCATTGTTTGGGAGAGATTTTTTTGCCACCTACCATAGAATTGTAGTGACATTAACCTTATTTTTGAAAACCAATGACTGTGTAAAAATTTTTTGTATTATTTAACTCGCCAAGTTCTTTGGGAGGATTTGTGTTATTCTAAAAGGAAGTATTCTGTTTTAGGCCTGTATTTGGGCTATGCACTATTTAAAATATAAATATTGATAGATTGATAAATTGATGAGAGCTGTGAAATTATGTGACAGTTTCTTGTGAAAGAATAAAGAACAGAAAGCAGTTTGGAGTTGAAGTCTGAAGTGAAGATATAGAATTATGAATTTATAAATCTAATAGTACTTAATGCTAGATGCTAGACTTCCTAACATTGTATCTGAAATTAATTAGTTCAGTTTTGCCTTTTTGTTGTATTAACAACAGTGTTGTAGATTTAACTTGAATACTTCTTGTTTCCTATAGAGGAAACAAAATTAAATATTTTATGGATGGATGGATGGATGTGGTGAACAGTGAAATGCTTAAACATTAAAAAATATTTTTACAATTATGTTTGTTTTTTCTTTTCCAGAGTGTCTTCTATACAAAAACCTGATCATTTTCATGTGACAAAGGTATGTTCATGATCAGAACCAGGAGATGTAGCATGTGGCACTAACTGTTACCCATCTGTCAAACCCTCTTGTGGATAAGCACTGGCATTCAGACTTTCAGTATAATGTGCTTGTTTTCCATTGTTACATTGAGAGTATTGCAGCATTTGGATCTTTGATTACTTTTTTCCCCCTCCTAAAAAAGAATATAGAGGGCTGGAAATTACTTTCAAAAAGAAAAAAAAAAAAGGTGAATAAATGTTATTCTCCAGCTCTTGGAACTTTTTTTTTTAAGGTATTGTGGATGTTTTCCCTCTGTACCTAAGAGAGAAACAAGCAGGTAGAATTTTTTTGGCACTGTTTTTTAAAATTTTTTGTGAGGACTGGTTTATTTTAATGGACACTGAAATCTTTGAGAGAAGTTTATCCAAATACTAAAATTTCAGAGAACAAGTCCCCTCACTTTCCTTAAAGACCTGGAGAATTACTTGTTCTTGAGCTCTTCTAATTTTTTATTCAACAGTTTCAAAATCCTTTTTCTGATGAAATTGCTGTTTGCAAACTTGAAAATACTTATAAATAGCCTGTACTTGAAAAGCCTCTCCAGTGGACATAATTAATGTATAGTACATTACTGTTCTGCTGACCATGACCTTTAAAGGCCAGTTTGGGGACACCAATGTTAAAACGTAGTTCCCAGCACAGAACCCCAAGCAAACAAGAAAATCAGGTTTCTTGAGTGTATAATCTGACATGGGTGTGTGGAGACTTCGGGGATAATCAATGTGCTCTCCTTCTGCTCTAAAAGGTCTTAGCAGCGGATCAGTGTGTGAGCACTTGCACATTCCATTTGTGTATGGGGAACGTGCATATCTCAAATTGGGTTTGAGACATGGAATGTGGATTTTTCTACAAAGCTCTGTTTTTTTCCACATGACTTACCCACTGGGTTTTGCAACAGAGCGGTTTCTCAGTTTCTTGTGAGTTTGATTTGTGGAGTGTCTGTTTTGGATATGGCAAGAGGAGCTAGCGTTGTGGAATTCCATATTGATTGTGCATGTTGGGATCTTTCCCTCTCCTGAGATGCACGGCTCAGGTTGTTTGCCCGTACATTTCACGGCCGCACTCTTGGTAAAGCTTGCTTCTGTGCTTCACGCCAGGTGGGTCATCTGCCCCGAGAACAGCTAAAAATCCCTGCTGAGGAATGTGCATGTGTTTGCCGTGGTTGTGTGTGTCTCTGTTTTGTTTTTCATCCCACATAGGCAGAACCTACCGAAGTAGTTAAGCCTGTGCCCATTGCCTCTGCTGTCGCTCCCAAAGCCACTGCCACAGCCAGCGTGGCTTTCAATAAGACACCGAGGCCGTTTGGAGCTGTAGCCTCCTCCAAGGTCACCTCCATCCCGTCACCGTCCTCCGCCTTCACGCCGGCGCAGGCTGGAGTGCATGCTAACGCCAAGCCTAACGCTGAGCCCTGGCCGCCTGCGCCGGCCGCTGCTAAACCTGCAGTTCCTGTCCCACGGCAGCACGGCGCCGCCGACGGCGCCCAGGACGCAGCCGAGGGGCCGCGACGAGGAGGCAGAGACAACCAGGGGGAGAGTAAACAGCAAAATGGGTAGGTGGGATTTCGTTTTTTGCTGTGAGGGTCTTTCCTCACAGGAAAAAAGCCGGGCTTGTTTGAGGGCCGAGGAAAACACAGCTTGGAGGAGTTGTTTACTCCTCAGAAATTATTTTAAAAGTTATGCTTCAAAGGGCACCAGCAAGACTTATGGTGATGGTTTTTCTCCCGAGTGACATGTCAGTTTATAGAGTGTCACGGCCAAATTGAACAAGGACCGTGGAATGCTTTACATGATGTGTTCTATCACCACGTTCTGGACCTTACAACAAGCCTGGTGTTAATTTCGATGTCCAATCTCACTGTGTATTTTGACACCCAATACAGTGACTGAAAGCAGCAGGCACTCAAAAATGCAGAGCAGTCTGTCAAGAAGGGTCGGTGGGTGCTGTGATGGCCGGGAATGAGACGCTCTGGAAGAACAACTGTGACCCTGGCAGAACCAGTAGAAAAATGTCCCAGAAGGGAGGCAAAGAGACAGATCTCACTAATTCTCTACACAACACAGGGGAAGCTTTAAGATGTTTTCTAGGAAGCTGATGGGGTTAAGTGTTTTTTTTGCAGTGCTATAATATAAATACCTCAACTTTAAATTTGACCTTCACCCCAAACAAGCAATGCAGATTTAAAACATGAGTAATTTCCTTATTCAAGTAATTGTTTATGTCAAAGTGGGCATGAGAGACATCAGAACATTTAAGGGACTGTTAGAGACATAAAAGGCTTTATCTCGTGTAGCATCTAGACTAGTAAACAATAGATTAGTAAACTAAATTGAGCCCAGCAGCAGTCCTGGGAACTCAGACCTGCAGCAAGGTTTTGCCCGGGGTTGCTTTGGACTCTCCCAGAAATTCCTGGGCAGAGTTTGGGAGCTGTAGCACCTCAGAGACTGGTTCCCAGTGCCTGCTGTGCTTTGGGGAGAGGAGGAGGCTGGGCATGAGCAGTCCCATGCCACTTGGCCTCTGGGACCAGCCGTTGAATTAAGTAATAAAAAGGGCAGGATTGGAGCTGTAGGTTTCTCTTCAGTTTTAAGAATGAGAAACCTGGGCTTAAAAGCTAAAAGCTGTTGTTACTATTTCCCATTGCACAAAAGAAAGGGACTGGAAGAATAAGCCTTGTGCCTCTCTTCTCTGATATTCTCTTAGTGTAGAAAGTATATGAAGAACCCTACAGAGACGTAAGCATCCATGCCAACTAAAATACTGACTGAATTGCAGTTTCAGATGAGTTTCTTATGGGATAAAAAAACCCTACTTCTTCAGGTACTTATTCCCTTTATGTTGTAGTACGAATATTTTCCATGTGTTGGACTCATAATGCAGCCCCTATGCATTTTATATTGCACTGTAGCCATGGTGACTTAGAGCCCTTTCTTAAACAGATGATGGCAGGAATCCACTCTGCAAAAATGGGTTGAAACTGAGAGATCCCAAGGACTTGCTCACTGCTGGTGCAGCTGTTGAATACACTTGGCAAACCCTCTCTTATCTTTCCAGGAATACTGTTTTAGCAAATAACTGTGTAAGGAGTATTCAAAAGCAGCAATTAGTACTGAAAAAGAGGAACAATAGCAACAAAATTAAGTCTCCTGGAAGGAAGCGCTGCAGGCACAGAGTAAGCACTTTACAATCAAGATGGGATGACTGGGTGAGCACTGCTATGTGCCCTACCTTACTTACAGGATGAATAATACCATCAAAGAGGATGAATAATCACAGCTGAGAGGTGAGGAAATCCCTCTCTCACTGTCAGCCTCGTGGATCTAGTTTAGAAAAGTTTGAAAACATTTCAGATTTGTAAAAACCGACTTTATACTGCAGTCCTTCTTACAATATGGTGTTTGGGCTAAGTGTCCTGCAGTCCTAAGGCACAAACCAAAAACGAGTGGACAAACCCACTAAGGTGGTTATATTGGTCTGCTGCTACACTACTTAATTTTATCTAGAAAAGTTAAGTTTCTGCAATGATGCTTGAGTATCTCCCAACTGAAAATTGTATCAATTACATCTATAAAATATCACAAACATTGAAGTTTGGAATAATTGATCAGTCTGAAATGAATTCCATTTTGTTTCTGTGGCTTGTATGATTCATTTTCTCAAAACATGCAAAAAACCCAACTTGTACATTGTTCATAGATGGCATTGCTTAGCAAATGCAGTTCTTTAGAATGCACCTTGTTATACTCACAATTTCCTCCCTTCCTCTTGGCTTCCCTCGAAAAACATTCAGGATATAAACTATTTGACTTCAGGATGGGAAAGGAAGTTTAATTTCCCTTGTTTAGTTCTGCCTTAGAAAGTGAGCAATTTGCCTTCACTAGCCTATGTGCATTTGCACTTTTATCAAGACCTTTTTGCCTGCTCTTGCATGAAGATGTGCCTGCTGCTTAAAACAGGTAAGATGTCCACAGACTTCGATCAGTTAAAGTTCAGCTGGACTAAGATTTTCTCTTATAGGTTCTCTTATATTTTTAAGTTTGACTTATGTGATACATGGCTTTACCAGAGCTTGGATTTGGAAACTCCTGTACTATTTTAAGAAGCAAAGAATTAATTAACGCATCAAATACTTTTTTTTCCCTTGCAGATAGCAGCAGCGACAAAGTTAGTATCAACAGCACTGGACTTGAATTATGGTTATTTTTCCTCTTGGAATAACCAGCATGTATTCTGGTTTTGCAAAATTTCAGCTCATACAGAGCTGCATATTTAAATTTTGCAAACAGCTTCAGCTTTTCTCAGTGTAATACATTCTCTTATCTGCATTGGACATGATGTGACTTTGCTCTCCACTGTGCTACATTTTGCAGCTCATTTTTATTCTACAAAACATTCGTGTGGTGTTTGTGTGTACTGATAAATTCTTGGTGCAACTCTGGTTCATTGGTGTTGGTAATACAACTAGTACATGATGAAATACAGTATAAAGATAAAATTGCTTTGAGAACTGTGGAATGAAGGGCTGGATTCTGAATTGATACAGGAAAAGAAAACTGACGTCCATATACTCTGATTTGTGCATATTAGGATGATAAATCATTGAGGTTTTATTGGCTTCTCTCTTCTCTCCTTGCCTCAAGGCTGAGGTAAGGGAGAGCCTGTCTCAGTGAGGTTTCCTTTGTCTCTGGCACCACCTTGTTGCCTCAGTGAGTCATTACCAGTAGACTCTTAAGCCTTACAAAGGAGACCAGCAGGACCAGAGAAGTCAGCGGGATTTTTTTCTTTATACCACTTTGTTATATAATAAATACGAAAGACTGCTTATTTCACTGGGGTACTTGCTAGAATTCAGTAAACTGCACATAAACCATAAAGTTTTCATGTATTTCCACACCTTTAATTACTGCTTTAACTTTCTCATTTCATTTTTGCTATTAACTGTTTAAGATGCTTTACTCCATTTTTCTCTGTTCTCCATCCTGAAATTGCCACTGCCTTTGTTTCTATACCTCTTTCTCTATTATCAACTTTGGTATGTGATACATGCTCTTCACTAATGTTGTGTGTCAAGAAATTAAATCTTTTGATTTAATTTTGTACTGTACCTTTCACATTCTTTCAAGTATTAAATATTTTTAAAGCTTAAGTTTTTACTAATGCATTCTATTCAATGGGCCTGATTCTTACTTGTTAACAGTTAACATAATTCCTCACTCATTTTCCACCTTTCTTCCCCAGAATTACTTTGAACCATTAAAGTACAGTGAGGAGGTAGTGTCAAAAATAAAAGTGACTTCTGAAGTTTTGTTGGTTTTATTACAAATTTTATGTCCTAGGAACTAGTTTTTCATAGTTTTCCTCCTGTAAATTGTGCAAAAAATAAATGTACACTTAGCAGGTCTTAGAGATTAATACTTTGGAATAACAAATGTAGAACTTAGGAGTAATTTATGTAGTTTGAGTCTTCTGTTCCCTTTTTCCAAATTTCCCGAATTGACACATTCTTTGCATCGCTTAATGGAATCACAGCTTTTAGATCCCTGTACTCTTTAAAGATGTGCTAGTCTAAGGATTGAGAATAGTCTTGATAATAATGATAAGTCTGTAGGTTACTGTAGGGAAAGTTTCCAGGTGGAACAATCACCCCACTGCTTTTCTTTCAAAGAGGATAGCTCCTCATTATCCCTGAGAATGTGGCCATGTATGCTTTCAGATGGCTGGTTCTGACCTAGGCTTTGCCAAGTGCCAACCACATGGGGTGTACTGGTGGTCCTTGCATGTGCACACATCTGTGCTGTGCCCCTCAGGAGCTAAAGGGAGAATTTGTCAAGGGGCACCTGATCTGACCTAGGTAGACTACTCTGCTTTAACAAAACAAATTTCCCTCTCATCCCTATAGGGAAATCACCATGAGTTTAATTAAAGTATGTGAGTTCTGTTGCAGTGGTTTTAGTAGTAGAAGTAGAATATGGCTATTATTTGGATTTTAGTGCCAATTCTCGCAAAACTAATCAGAATAATTAGCTACATTTCTGTTTCATTTCAGCTTTCTGACTTTTTCTTCTTTTCTTTTTTTTCCTTTTCCTGTTCACGCTGGGGAAACTTTCTCTTGCTGTCTTACTCTGTCGCCTCCAAGGAAAAACCCACCCAAACGGTAAAAGTCTAAACGTGTAGATGTCTTGATAATGCTGTCTTTTACTGTTTCGAGTGTTCTGTCAGTGAAACAAGGAGAAATATTTCAGAGGGTTAGAGTAATTATAAAAGGCACGTTTGGTTCAGAAAACTGCATCTGTGTTTAGCTGGGCCTCAGCTGCTGCCCTTCTGCACGGCCCCGTGCCTTTGTAGCTGGTGTGAGGCGAGGTGCTGTGTGCAGCCTGGCACTCACCGCCGTGTCTGTCCCCGGCACAGCCCCCCGCGGAAGCACATCGTGGACACCTACACGGAGTTCTACCACACGCCCACGCACAGCGACGCCAGCAAGAAGCGGCTGATCGAGGACACCGAGGACTGGCACCCGCGCACCGGCACCACGCAGAGCCGCTCCTTCCGCATCCTCGCCCAGATCACCGGCACGGATCACAGTGAGTGCCCCGGGGCGCCTGGAGCAATGGGCCATTCCCCTGCACACACTGCGTTTTTAAAGCTGGGGCTCAGGGGAGATAGAGAAAGGGAAATATTATTCTAAAATATTTCCCTCTAAATGTTACTCTGAAATAGATAATAAAGTTAAACCCTTCCGTTACTAAGTAGTTCAGGCTATATGCATTGCTGGGCATTATTCTGGATTGAGCTGAATTAACACATTCTAGATAAATCCTAAAATTTCCATTTCTACTGCCAAAGATATTGAAAGATTCATATTTGTTATTTCTTTTCCCCCTGTATCACCAAAATGGTGACATTCCTGATGAAATTTAGTGCTTCAGAAAAATTAGGTGTTTTCTGACACGTGGGAAGTCTTTGTCAGTCATGCAAAAGTATGTGATTTGCAATGATGTAACCAATCAGAAACATAAATCCGTAGGTCCTCAGTTTATTCCCTGGTTATGTTTCCACCCTCTACTTATGCTATGGTGTGATTACATGTATTGATGGAGTGGAACCAGTGATGAGGTGAAGGTCATTCCCAGTCATATAATTTTATGCTAAAACTTCAATTTCATGCTATGCTGTCAGCCATAAGTCACTGGCTGAGATTTGTGTTTTTGTGTGAAGACCACCGAAGTGCTGTCAGGGGCTTTGAGCTCTCATTCTTCAGCTTTTCTGAGCTAGAGCTGCAATAATGAAGGCATTGAGGAAATTGGACCTCCTCTCCAGGGGGAGATTTGATTAAATCAGCTATTTCTAGAAGCCAGTGATAACATTTCCCAAAATAAGGGTTATTGTCTGTTTGTGATAAATATTCTGACTTTGGGCTTGATTGTTCTGTGGTCCTGTGTTCAGTTCCCTTCATCAGTCCTTGTAAGGGCAGAGTATAGGGCCTGAACATCAAATAACATGTTATCCAGTAAAGATGAATTTATCATGTTGACAAATGCTGTAAGAAAATTACTGCAACTAGATTTGCCAGCCTTAAAATCAGGACTGGGAATTTTGCATTATCCCTTGTGTAGACCTCTAGAACCTTGGTGGGAAATAGCCTGGCTGCAAACAGACGCTTGGATTATCACCTGATATCAACCCACTGGATGTTCATCCGAAAGAAATACCTCTTAACTTCCATTCATCTTCACCTTCTCAAATCACCTTTCTCAATGCCAGCATGGGGAGTGGGCCAGGGGGAAGGACAGAAATCAGCAGAGCCACTTTTCAGCAGTCCTACTAGCAAAGGGGCTCTTGAAGTTCATGGACATAACTCCTGTCAATTGGGGCGGATTTAGAATCAAAGATTCCTAATGAGCCTTGTTGTAATTTGCTGCTGTAGTGAATGCATTGGCACAGCAGAGAATGTCAGTGTTGTGGTACGGTGTCTTTAGTGCCCTAGAAAATAAAAATTTCTGTTTCATTTCAGTGAAAGAACCAGAAAATGAAGCTGGGAAGAAGACTAAGTGAGTTTACATTTTTGTTACTTTAATACATTGCATGTTTGAATTCTTAACTTGTAATGTTTGGTGCACTTGTGTGACATCTGGGTGTTTTTAAAATGTTCCTCCCCTTTTTGCCTTTTACTTCAGCATGTCTAAATCAAGATCTTTTTCTCCGTAGACAAACCTTTGTAAAAGCTGTTGGTACAGTCCAGTAGTAATGTTTGTGCAGGAGTTTGTGTAGAGATTTTCTGTAAACTTGAACCGGTTTGGTTGCCTGTACGAGGTCAGCAAGTCTCATCGTGCATTTTTGATTTTGAGTGTGGATCTGATTGCAAGGCATAGCTGGGAGGTATTGCTGTTCTGGCTGCAAGTGAGGGTCAGCTGTCTCCTTGCTTTGGGATAAGCAGTGTTCAAAAGGAGCACCAACCTTTGGCTAAATCTAATGGTTCTTGAAGTCAGTGAGACTTTCTTCACTGGCTTTGACTAACACTGGATCCAGCTTTTTGACAGAGAGGAAGACAATGTGATAGAAGTAGTGCATGGAGTTTGCATGCTCACTTGTGAAACTGCTTAAGACAAACTTTCTTTCTTTCTTATTTTTCTTCTATCACTTCTTTCCACAGGGAAAAGGTTCCCATCCACGTCCTTAGCCCCAAATATACAAAATTACGTGACTGGCACCATGAAGTCTCAGCACGTGTTCTTAATGTCCAGTGATTTTACCCAAGTTAAAAAAGCAAAATAAAAACACTTCCTTCCTTTCTTCTTTTCCATCTGCTTTGCAAAAAAAAAAAAAAAAAGAAAAAAATGAAAAAGGAAAACATGTTTCAGTAGCCTTTCTGCGAGAGAAATTCTAGCCTTTTCTATACTTTTCTAACACTTTCCTACTGATGTGTAAAAAGTGAGATGAAATGTTTTTGTGCTAATCATTAGTTGATAAAAAAATACATATTTAAAACTTAACAACTTGGGTGGCTGAATCTCCCAGTGTGGGGGAGGAGATAGCTGTTTCAGTTCTTTTTTCTGACTGAAAGAAGTCATTTGCATTGCTGAGTTTGAGTTACTGTAGGCTGTTAGAAAGCAGAAAATTTTGATCAAATGAATAAGAAATTGTGTTACCTTGATTCTGGGGCTGGGGGAAGAAGATGAAGAGGGGATTGTATGCACCTATTTCAAATAATCGTACTTACCAGCAAAAATTATCTTGGATTTCATTAGATTTTCAGCAGGTCAGTTTTAGAGTGGTTGTAAATGTTTTACAAAGTGCAGCAAGAAGACAGACTGCTTTTAAGCAAAGAAAAGAAAAATTAAAAAAAATATTTTCCAATGTTTTGAATTGAAGTGAAAGCTCAATATAAAGATTCTGCTGCTTAGGCTAGTAATATGTTCATGTTTTGGAAAACTTATAAAACAATAATTGAGCAGAATGTTGCTGTGTAAGAGCTTCAACACATTTTCTAGCAGGGGCAAGATTAGACAGTAGTATTTATTTATTTACAGAGTGAAGCTTATGGGCTTTCTTGTGTTTATGAAAGCTTCACAGCTCTGTGGTTCTCATGTAAAATAATGTATTATAGTAGCTACACATCCATTAATTTATGCATTTTGAAGCTTGGAGAGTATTTTAATAAAAGTTGCTTTTATCTTAGCACTGTCTGGGTTTTTTTTTGAGTCTCTTGGACTCCTTGAATGTTCTTTTCTTGCATGGGGCTGACATTTCATGGCACCTTCACAGCCTGTAGGGAGAGAAACAATTAAATCCCTGATGCATAGTAGAAACATTCTGAATTGTTTAAAACTATCCTAGTATTTTACTTCCTGATCATCTTAAAAATGGGAGTACGTGTTTGTGTTGTTGAAATTGACACAAGATTTGCAGGAATCAATAAAATGGTTGACCCTTAGGGGAGTAAGAATTATATGAAGTAAAGCTCGCTGACAACTTTTGCAGTGCTTGTTGAACCAGCTAACATTTGAGACCTCCAACAAAGGTGATTGTGAAGCACATGTAAAAGCCCAGTTTCTCACAACTGCTCAGTGAGAACCATTGCAATTGGTTTGGGATTCTGCAGCTGACCTACATGCTCCTCTGATGGAATTGGTCCTGTGAACAGATGCTTCTGCAGAAGACTTGGCAGGGTTGTTTCTCTTTCCTTGCACAATGTCAGAATTTGAGAGGACCTTTGGAACCATTTTAAGTTTGATTTTCCTTTTCAGATGGTTTATGCTGCTATACAGTACAGCAGTAGCTTATGGTATTTGTCATTTTGTCTTTAGGAAAAGACAAACAGAAAATGGAGACTTCAGGTAATAGATAAGTTATCTAGCACTAACAGTCACCAATGTGGATGCCTAACACTGCACAGATTTGCTCTGGTAATGATAGCCCAAGGGATGTCACCTCTTGCACACTTTTTAGGTTAACTCCTTAAAGGACAGTAAGGGAAAACATTCACTTCAATAGCTTCACAAAAGAGTGTTTGGATGAGAAATGCCAATCAGTTTAATTTCCATGCCCATCCATCACGTAACTTGGCAGTGAGTACTGTGTTACTAAACCCAAGCGTGTTACTGAGTGCACATACACCACAGTATAATAATTTGATTATTGAGTACTGCACATTAAACTGGGAATGTGAAGTAGTGTATTTAAATTGTTCTGCTGGGCTTATATAATCTCTTTATGAACAGAACGAAATGTGAGCATTTCAGAGACCATCAATGTAATGAAAACTGTGAAATGTTGGAAAGGTTGTCACTTAGATTCTCTGTAAAGGTTTCTTTTTAAGGGCAAAATGGTTTGACCTTCAGGTATTTTTATGTTCTGGAGATGTCCCTAGGTAATGGGAATATTTTCATATTGTTATTAAACTTACCATTATGTTTCTCTATCTTACCAGCTCGTACTCTTTTGAAGGGTGAGTTGCTGTAGTGAGAAAAAGAATAAACACTCTCTAAATAATCAAAATAATAGAAGCCTCTGTTTTGAGTAAACATAGTCATAGAGTCTGTCTTTCAGGGATATGAAAGTAGTTTGAGAGAGACAGCCAAATTATTAGTTTTCTATAAATTCATTGTAAAAACACCACTATTTCCAGAAGTGGTTTATGGATGCATGAAATTAATTTAATTTATTGCTTGAAAGATGTCATCTCTTCTCCCAGTATCCCCATTGCACAGATCTTATTGGCATTCAATTTTGGATGTTTTCTTACTGTTCTCAAAAATGGACCACTTTTTCATTTGTATCTGACAAACATGCCCTGTTTCATGTCTGATTCCCAGCGTATGTCTGATCTTTGAAAACATATTATGAGTGTTTTTTATATAAATGAATGAGCTTTAGAGATCTCCTAGAAATATCAATGTGACAATGAAATGGAAACTTCTCTTTCATCAGAGATCTTCAGTAAAATATCCAAATTTAATAATATTCAGCTTTTCAGGCAGGCATTGTCCAAGACAGATGTTCTGTGTGGTTTTTACTATTGTTTATTTCTAAGCTGCAACCCACTAGGGATTTTTGTTTGGATAAAATAGATTTTTCTCTGCAGCAGCTGGAAAGATAGGATATAGAAAGAGAAAGCCCTCACTGAAATGTATAGATTGCAGCTTTTAAATCAGTTACTTAAAACTTAGGCAGGTGTCTAGCCTTAGTATAAAGTTTATGTGGTTTAGATTATTTCTATTTCTGCAGTACCCTGTTTCCAAGGTGTTTGTTTTAAATGTTCACTTTTAACCATCTCCTTTTGAGCAACCAGCTCTGGATTTGGTTTTAGCCTTAAATTGTAAAGTCAGTTCATTGTCCTCAGTGAAGGTTTTCCAGATTTGTAGTTTAGTTGATCCACAGTGACTGGAAAATATTTGTCCTACTCTCAGTCAGTCTTGAAACAATCTGTCATAAAATCATGTATTTACTTTTCTCTCCCCTATGTCATAAATATATGTAAAGCCTACCTGCAGACCTACCTGATGGAGCGGGAACCCAGGATACCTGTATTAATATTGATAAAAAATCCGTAGTTACCCCGACTTTGGAGAGGCCACCTGCACCAGAATTTCCATCCACACCTTTACCACCTTTGAGGTCTGCTCCCTGGTCATTTTTAAATCTGTTCCATAATTTTCAACTGAAGGGTCCCTATTCTAATAAGATACTTAATTCTGCATACTAACATAAGAAAAAAAAAGGCAGAAATGACTGCCCCTGTGGCTAATTTAGTCTGCTCAAAACATATTGTTGTGATTGCTCTCTACCTTGTAGTTTACCTTTTTTGTGTGGTTTACAGTCTGGCAGGTGCTTTTCTTCAAGCAGTTCTTTAAGAGAACATTTTTTAGATTATTTTTTTCCTATAACAACTGAATCACAGAAAGGATATGAAAAATACTGAGAAATACATAGTGTAATGTTCACAAAACTAACCCCTCCACAAAGTTGTAGCAAAAAGCATACAAAGCTTTGGTGTGAATCCCACTAGTGCTTGTGTCACTTTCAGTATGTTCTAAAGCTGTTTTCTATCATATAATATTATCCCAAATTAATGTATTCCAGCTTTGTAAGTGTCCAATACTACTTGGCCTTCTGAGTTTTAAAACAGCAAGGATGCTCTCAGCCTTCACTGGAAGTGTGATACTTCTTATGTGTGATACTCAAAAATGATGTGTTTTGCATCATTTTTAACTGCTCAATTGTATTTTACTATCAGTTTCATGGTCTTTTTGGAGGTTTTTTGGGGTTTGGGTTCTTTTTTTCTTCTCAGTTTACTAACACTTTCATGCACAGTGTTTCCTCTTCTGCATATTATTTTAATGTGGATTAAAAATCTCTTTCTCTGTGTGTCTTCACTTGGGTGTTTTTTACTGTGAATGGAGTGAAAACAGTGCTAGACCAGAACCTGCAGCTGCTCTTTTGCTGATAGCAGATTCCTGCCCTGGCAGTGTCCCCTCTCCCAGACTTTCTGAACATATTGCTGCTCCTGCGAGGTAAATAATTCACAGGGGTTTTGATTCAGTTTACAATCTATCCTCTTCTAGCCTGGGTTTGTCTGCCTTGGAGGAGAGAGGGTTGTTTGTCATTCGCTTAGAATAAACTTCATTAAGCCGCTGTGACTAGGGATTTTCCTGGAGATGGTAGTAGGGGGAGGGAGAAAAATTAAATAAAAACAAGGGAATGCATGAACAGTCTTGTGGATACTAATTAAAACAAGATGCAATATTTAGTGTGTGTATCCTATCAGTGGGTGTCCACCATATAACTTGGAGTAACTTTTTAATGGTCTCAACAAGCCAAAAGTGAATATGGATTTAGAAATATAAAAATAATTTTCTAAAATGTGGGTTATTTAATTTATAACACACTGTTGTGCTGTGATGCAGTCACAGAACACTAGGAGATTATCTGGCAAATTTCCTGTCACTGGCCTTGGATAGTTTTACTGGCGCTTACCTTGGCAAATTGCTGGTGCTTTGGAGGTAACTTGTGAGTACTAAACAGGAACAGTAATTTTAGGTAGAAGAGAGCAACAATACTTTGGAGGGTGATTGATTGTTACTGTTACTGAAGGTCAATAACATTTTCTCATGGTTTATCTTACATTGTGCCAGAGTTTTTGAGTTCCAGGTAGCATGCACAAGCACAAAGTCATAGCACGAAACAAAGCTGTTTCTGTAAAAATGAGAATTAAATGAACAGTGCCTGGTCCTGCCAGGCCTTAGACAGACATTCATGGAATACACTGTTGCCTACACCTGTGTGGGCTTTCTGCTGTTGGAAAATTGATAATAAGACTTGGAACTGACCAGTTTTAAACCTTTAAAGTAGCGTTCTCAACTTATTGAGAGAAGAGGAAATCTGACAACCAAATAGAAGTCTATTATGTTGTCTTTTGAGGACATTTTTGTTGAGCGGGAGAAGCAGGTATGTTCATGAGCTAACATGAGCTTAGGATGAGATGGAGGCTGATGGGCTGGTGGGTTCTTTTATGGTGACATTTGGTTTGAGCCAATACAGTAAAAAAGATTTGGTTGTGATGTTTTCAGCAGCAAATTCTCTTAGATTAACACAGATGAAAAATACACACAGAAGATGTATGACAAGACTCCTGGTGATTTTATTTTTTAAGCAGAAAACCTGGGATGAAAAAGGCACTGAAAAAAGTACTGCTTCCGTAATGGATTTTCATGTCTACCAGTGAAACTTCAGTATGATTACACCTACTTGCCCCATCCATGGATGTGTGCAAGGCCAGGTTGGATGGAGCTCTGGGCAAAGTCTAGTGAAAGCTGTCCCTGCCCACAGCAGGAAGGTTGGAAGTAGCTGACCTTTAAGGTCCCTTCCAATCCAGACTATGTTATGATTCTGCTGAGCTGTAGATGCCTTGCAGATACCACTGCAGCTGCTGTGTTCTGAGTACCAAGGAGTCATGTCTAAATCCTAGCTCTGCATCTGAATCCAGGCAAAAGAAATTTAAATCTAATCTTACTCAAGACCTATATCTCTAAATGTTGTTATTTGGCAAAATTAACCTAGCAAGAGAGCAACTTTAAAATGTGAAATCTGAAAAGCAGCTATGTTCCAACTATTTGTTCAGGATGAGAGCCAAAGTACTTTTATAAATAAAAAAGTAGATGGTAAGAATTTTCTGCTCAAGAAGGGCAGAAATTGGAGCAGCTTCTGCAGAGCTGTCGAGAGAAGATGTAGCATTGAGTGTGGGAAGGAGAACAATTTGATGATGGTTATTTGATGCAGCTGTGTAGTCTGAATTCTCCCCTGAACTGAGAGGTCATCAGTGTAGCAGTTACAGTTGATATTTATATTTTGTTACTGAGCAGGTGCTGCTGCTTTAATAATGCTCTTTTGAGTGGAAAATACAGCAAATCTGGTCTTCAAATCCCTTTTTTAGTAAAATGGTAGCTATTGGAAAGCTGCATGGAGCAATTCATAAATGCCATGTCAGGCTTTTAGTAAAGAAAAATTGGGCCATCCAAGGGTGAGTAGACTTGCTACTGAAGCCTTGAATTTGTTGACAAAGACTCGCCTAGGTCCCTATTTTCCGAATGGGCTCCATCTTTTCTTGGCTGAAGCTCTGTAAATTTTATCAGCCACTACTTAACCACCAAGAAGGAGAAAGCTTGCTGTGAAATGTATGGAGGATCTGGATTTGATTTCTAGATTAAAGTTAAGTGAGCTGCTTATAAGGTAGACCTCATAATGGTTTTTTATTGTAGTTTTAAAGTCTTAAAATAGTTGTATCTCTGTATAACCAACTACTGTAAGTTATAGTGTATTATTTATTACTCTATTTCATGTATGTGATGTCCTCCTGTAAGTTTAACAGTAAAATAACAGTAAAATACTTAAGAGCAATGACAGCGTTTCCAGAAAGTTCCAAAAAGTCATCTCAAGAAGTAATCCTGGCAGCATTAGACCATGTAAACCACAGAATTTGGCACTTCCAGAGAAAGCATATACCTAATATTAAACAGATGTGGTGCCAGCAGGTCTTTAGATTGTATTTTATAGACATGCCTTTTGCAGTCATGCAGATCTACTTTTATATTTTCTTTCAATGGAATTATTCCTGATATAAATACAAAGGCTTAGTAATATGTAATAATAGGTATTAGTCCTGATTTTTGTTGTGCACTTTCTCATAAGGAGACAGCCAGGAACATTCTCTGCAGAAATTGTAGTTTGGGAGAAGAGGAGGTCTCAGGCTGACTGTACTAAAACTGTCAAGAGTTTTTATGGCTGTTTCGGTGTGATGACAAGCAAGAGGAAGCAAAATACAGGGGAGAAATATTGCTCTCTTGTGGTGAATCTACTTGTCCTTCTTCTTTCTATTATTATATAGAATTTTTGTTTGAGAACCTTTTGGAAGTCTTAGGCAAGTGCACACCTCATCTTCCCTTCAGTTGTTCAGGTTTTAAATTCCAGCAGCCAAGTAGCCTCTGTGTCTGAAGTGTCTTTTCCTGACACTAGGTAGTTTCTTGCATACTGGTTGTGCTCTTGTTCAAGTTATCATCTTTTAAGTAACTACCCAAATAGTTTAGGTTTGTGGTTAAACAAGTGCTCAAGCTTTAGCTGTAAAAATGCCTCCAAAAATTGTTTTCATCATGGTGTGATTCCCAGGGCATGAGTATTTGGTTCCTACAGAATGTGCAAGAATTACAGATGCAAGAATACCAGCTAGAAAGAGTTGGCCATTGCTATTATGTATTTTTAATCAAATGAGAAGTTTCTTCTCTGTATATTGTCTCATTATAATTACTCATGAAATTAACATCAACTAGGAAGATAACCGCGCCTGCTCCAGATGCAGCAAGCTCTCTGCCGGCGGACGAAGCACCTGCTGTCCCCAAGATGTGTGCAGTGGCCACACAGACCACCGAGTTCCCGCTGCCTGCTGACCCCGCTGGGGGGCTGCCTTCTGCAGCCCTGCCTGTGGGAGCAGCCCTCGGGCTGCCTCCTGCCCCTGCCAGGTACATCCGTGCCGGCTGAGTGCAGTCAGAAACTGCAGTTTTACACACAATGAATCACAGAGTCCTTTGGTTTGCAAGGGACCTTAAGGATCATTTAATTCAAATGCTCCTGTCATGGGCAGGGACACTTCCCACTAGACCAGATTGCTTGGGGCCCCATCCAGCCTGGAGGTGAACGTTTCCAGGGTTGGGTGTCCACAGCTTCTCTGGGCAATGTTTTCCAGTGCCTCACCATCCTCATAGTAAAGAATTCCTTCCTAATACCTAATCTAAGTCTCTCCTCTTTAGATTTAAAGCCATACAGTTTCACCTGATTATTTTTTTGATGATGATGCTGTCCAGATGGAGCAGCTCAAGGGTTTCCTGACCCTCATAGTGCTGTGGCAATTTATATAGTAATTAGAAATTCAAGTAGCTTTTAGGCAAAACTTCTAAAGATAATTTAAAAATTAAAGTGGCCTTTTGATCAAGGAGGAAAAGCAGTCATTGGTAGGAGATTGAGTTGGGTTCTGTTGCCAGAAGTTGGTTACACGAGGAGAATATAGTCACCCTTGCTACAAAGTGTGTTTAAATTATCCAGTAGCCCAAAGTTTTTGGAGGAGAATACAAGCTTTAACTTGTGTAATGATTGGACGACATCCAGAATATAAGTATTTACCAATAGGGAGAGAAAGTGTTTCACTCAGTAATTAACACTACAGGATACCTGAAAAAAACATACCTGTTTTGTTTGTTTGTTCATGGGTAAGGATAGCTTTAGGAAAAAATTTTAAATGAACTCCTGAGCTTTAGTTAGTATTGGCAGAGGTGTAATAAGTGTTTGATTAATGACTTCTCTTCTCTTCCTGCTTTTGGGCAGGCATGAAGCATCTCTGCCTACTTGTGAAACAAATTCTTTCAATAAAATCTCAAGCTTTCAGTCTAAATCATCTGTAAGTCATACAAGGTAAATATTTAAAGGTATATATACAGCAGACTGCTAGGTATAAGCAAGGTATTCAGGCACTGGTTTTGCATTTAAATCTGGGTAATCGTATATTGTTCTGTAGGTATTTAGAGTGTTCTGTTCGTCTTTCTAGTTATTTAAAAAAATACACAGCAATTATCCACCAAGTGGATAATCTTGAAATTTTAAAATAAGAACTCAAGTTAGAGGTTAGAAATTATTGAAGTTATTTTGGACCTTTGGATTTTCACTTTTTTTTTTTTTTGTTCTAATGCATTTCCACCTGTAAAATAAGTAGACAAAAATAAAAGGGGGTTACACACTGAATTTTGTAAGGGTGGGCCTGCAGAAATTATATCACTAAATATTCCAGTTTTCTATGTTTACTGTTTATTATAAAAAAGAGGACAAGGTGAATAATCTTCGTGGTGAATTCTGTCCACACCATGGAGACTTAAATGGATCCATGTGGAGAGTTCTGGGCCCTGGCTCTGTGGGAATGACCCAGGCATGTGAGGCAGTCTATGATGAGGAATTTAAAGGCTGACAGATGCTAAATGCTCACTTGATGAGGGAATAGTTTTATTTGTGGGTGAAATCAAAATTGCTGTTCTCTATATTAGTATTCAAGTCGCTCACACATTGCCTGATGTCTCTGTGAGCTGGAAGCTTCCATAACTCTCCAGTGGTTAATGTGGTCTGGTGTTGTACTGTATCTCTGTCAATCTTTCCTACTTTCTCTGTTTTCTCCTGCATTGGCTCAAAGCTTCTGTGCTGCAAAAGTAACACTGGAAGATCCTTCAGGAAATCTGCCGATCCTTGGACCCTCTCCTCCTCCAGCTCTTTCTCCTTTCGAGCAGAGATCAAAAATTAAGAGCATGGCTGCTGCTGCAGTGTCTGCTGCTATTGCTGCCCGGGCCAGGTAGACATCAACTTCAAAAGGAATGTTTTATAGGTTTGGTTTAAGGAGGTTCCAGTTCACACAAGAATAATTGGTCCCTGGCAGGGTTGTGAAATCAATAGGCTCTGTCACAATGCTGGGCAAGTCATTAGAATATGTCCAAAGCTCCCATGCCCTATTTATAGCTTAGCTGCTCTGAACTTGGTGAGTAATTCCACCATTCTGTTCCTCATGATACCTGTTTTACAGTTCAGTTAGTAAATTAACTGTAAATAACATTTGTGTGACGTGGGTGACAAAGAATAATCTGTAACTTTGAGGAACTTTTTGATGCTTGAAAACAATAGCTTGCTGAGTT
This sequence comes from Zonotrichia leucophrys gambelii, assembly GCF_028769735.1. Classification (NCBI taxonomy): domain Eukaryota; kingdom Metazoa; phylum Chordata; class Aves; order Passeriformes; family Passerellidae; genus Zonotrichia; species Zonotrichia leucophrys. The sequence continues at coordinate 32,878,585 of NC_088173.1, read as the reverse complement.
CCATCTAAATCTTTACTGCATTGCTTTGTATAAAGGCTTGCTTAGAGCAAACATTTTGACAAGTTTTTCTATCATCCATTCATATCGGTAAAATACTTTTTAATAGGCAATAATACCCATATTTTGGTATTTCTAAATTAGATAGATGCTCTAAGATGCTAATAAATTATGTGCTTTAGAAAGCATAAACAAAATCAGAAAACTAAAAAAGATGAAAACATTTTCTCATTTTTTAAAATTTTACTTTATTAATGGTAAAAATATACAAAGAACACGCTTCTCACACCTTAGTGGGTTTTCTTATGCCTCACCTGAATTGTGCAGCCTCCACTTTGTGGGCTGCCTGTTTAGACACAATTCCTGCATCAGTTTTCCTGGGTTCAGGTTCTCCAGATAGGCTTTTCATAAGGGCCTTTGGGTTGCCCGTGGTCCCAGCCCTCCTGAGCTTCGTGTGGTCACCTCCTTTGTTTGTGGGGTCTTTTTGCACGCCTGCTAGACTGCACGAGCCTAGTGCCTACCGCTCGCTGCTGGATGCGCTGCTCATCATGCCTGTCGCAAAGCCTGCCCCGCTGGCCAGCGCGCCCTCCAGGAAGTCCACAGGTGCTCTGGAGTTGCCAAAGAGCAAGAGGTATTGTCCAGGTGTGCTGTGTGGTTGGCACTTAGGGCTCACAGGGAGTTGGCTGCTCCTTCAGAGCACATTTCTGTTGTCTGCATGCTTGTGCCTGTCCTGGTCTTTGACGTGAGGTTACCAGCTCCAAACCCTGCTGCTTTCATCTCTGTGCACCCTGGACCTGCAGATGGTGTTTGTGCAAGTCCACCATACAAAAGCAGAGGTTTCCTTTCCTCACTGGCTTTAAGTGCCCTCTAAAGGCATGGTGATGCTTGTGTTGTGTCGGGAGCCTCTGAGGGAGGCAGTATCACCCTACAGAGGCAGCCAGAGAAGAACAAGAGCTCCTGGCTTGGAACTTCTGTGTGGGTGAATTATTTGCCACAGTTCCTTGAGCAACTAAGCGTCACGTTAGTTTATTTTTTTTAAAGCTCACTTTGAATGTATGAAATCAAATAACTGGCATGCAGGTCAGCAAGTGACTGTTTTAAAAATTATTTGCTGTCTAGGCTCTTTGTTCCAGTGCTGATTCTGTTCAGTGCACAGGACTGTTTGTTCTCCTTTCCTGACCACAGCAATGTTAGTGCTTGCTTCAGCGGAAAGCTCATTTTATGACTTCAGCTGCACAGGCAGGAGTCTGCTTGGTTATTTTACAGGGCAGTGTGTATTAAATGGTGCTAAGGAAGAAATAATATATGGGTTTTCTTCTACCTATTTATATTTTCACAAGAGTTGGACCCTTCTAGAGATAAGGCCCAACTATAAGTAGAGCTGATGTAGGAACCACTTCCACTTGATGTAGGAACTTGTGTTGAGTAACAAGTATTAGTTCTTTTTCTTCTCTTTCATGGCTTCCAAGGTGACCTCAGTCTCTAGAGAAGATTAAAGTAGCCCTAACCTCCAGGAGGGGAAATAGTAGTTTATAAGACACAAAACCAACTTTGTTTGTATCAAAATTTCTAACTTGTAGCATATCCACTTAAAAAAGATTAAAAAAGGAACATTGATAGAATTGTGGTGATATAATACAACCTTAAATACCAATTTTATTTTTGCCACTGAATGATTACTAGAAAACCTTTTATATATGCATTGAAAGAAAAAACCTCTTGAGGAGTTCTGATACCTGTCTGTGCACTACAGGTGAAGCCCAGGCCAAGCCATCAGCAAGACTTTATTATGGTGTGGTGTTTGTTTGGTGATACTTTAGTACAGTGAAAATAAATTCTCTGACTTCCCTTTTCTTTTTTTCCTTCACTCACTAAGGTGCATTGTTTATGGCAAGTAAAGGTAGATTATTACATTAATTCATCCTTCCTGAATCTGTAACTGGCTTTCTGTTTGTCCATTGTTTGCTCAATGTATGGGGGAAGCTCTCCTGATGTTGAAAATTTATTTTTGGAGATGCATTCAGTGTTGGGATTCCGAGAGTGTCTCCATTCAATTGCTGTCCCTTACAAGTACATGGGGCTGTGTGTTAGAAAAGGCAGGAAACAATGGAGAACTGGTTTCATTCTTCCACAGCTGAGGTCCAGTTTTGGAGGGGCTTAATCTGTTTTTCTCTTCCAGCTGACAGAGCTGGAGAGAGATGTGCCAGGGAGCCAGAAGGTACACTGGGAGTACAGAGACATATAAGCCTGCCCAAAAGACTGTTTCAGTATTGGATATATATCAAGATTGAAGTTGAAAGGCTTGAAATAAACATGCATGGATTTTTAGGGGATTCTAAAGCTAACCTTTAAACTTGTGACAAGTGAATTTTCTCTTAAGTTGTTGCAGTAGCCAGGTTATCCTGGTTGTTCAGGTTGCTGCTACAAGGCTGTGGCATAAGGTGCTAAAGGAAGATGATCATTTTCTGGCTGTTAGGGACATCCCAAACAGGATATGACCTAAAATCTGGGACATGTGATATAGCAGTACATTTAGTCTGAGAACAGTCTGCATAAAACTGCATTTTAAAAAGGATTTTTGCAGGAATAGCCAGTGTTGTCCTGAAGACAGCATAGAACAAATGAAGGTAATGATTTCTGGTTCCCATATTGACATGCTTATTCCTGAGCTGCTGCACTGGTAAGGAAGGAGAGGTTACCGGTAGATGGAGCTGAAGAAATGAAGCTTTGTGCTGTCTGGTCCTGTTGAATAAAGGACCACAACCATTGCTGTATGGCTGGAGAAACATGCAGGAAAAGAAGATAAATGTTGTGTCAGCAACTACATATTGTTACTGAATTTCAGCAAAGATCAAGCAAAACTAGTCAATTATGGCAGGAAAAAAATAGTAGATTTGAGAGAAATGTACACATTGAGTGTGAAGCTAGGTATTAAAATGTCTTTGCTTTAAAATCCATCTAGTGACATACTGTGATATGTAAATGTATGTAATGCTGAAAAGTTGTTTTAAATGGCAGCTCACTTCATTCCACAATAAAATAGTTGATAAGAAAGGAGAGCTGAAATCTTACGTCCTATAACTAAAGAGAAAATATACAACAGAATGCAGTACACTAACTGGTTCAGATAGAACTAGGTCTGTTTGGCTCAACCAAGAATGCCAAGTAATAAACTGCTTTGGAGTTCTCTGGCTCTTTTATATCTTTCATACTTTCAATGAAAAGGTAATGCATCTTTTTTACCAAGGTAACTTAGGCTTCTTTGCATTATCTCTGGGGACAGACTCAGGAAGGTTATAGCTATTACAAAAGCAGGGTGTTGATTCTCTTCTGCAGTAAGATTCTTCCAGATATATTTCCCTTTATCCCTCTCACTTCACTGTCTCAGCTCCAAAAAGCTGGCTGTCTTAAACTGTTCTGTACTGGGTTGCTGCCAGAGTGCTTGACCTTTTTCTGACTTAGTAACTGCCCTGAAGTGGTGGTGAGCTTCCACACGTTTTCTTCCCCACCAGACTCCTCTGTAATGGGCTTTTTTTGGGGGTGTGTAACAGCTATGCAGTCTTGCACTAAGCTGAATGTTTCATCCGAATGGCAACAGGGATGGCCTTGAGTTTATGGGGCTTGCGTGTTTTCTAACAAATGACACATATGCACCACAGGAAATGATGTATTTAATGTCTTGCATGACCAAGAATTGGAGCTCTGCCTTAAAATTAAATCTCAAGGCAGAAACACTGGGAAATTTTGGGAAACACTAGCTAGAATGGGTGTTGACAGCCCTTTTGTTTTTGGCATGGCTTTTTGTTTATCTTCCTGATACTTTGCTACATTCAATTCCTTTAAAAAATGGTAATCTTGCCTTGTGAGATGAGCACTGGTGTTAACTCTGAGAGAATATATACTCTGAAAGGTGCTTTGAGTTATTTCTGTGTATAGAGCACTGCTTACAGAGGGGTTACATACTCCTTCCCTGTAATTTGATACAGAAATACCTCCACCCAGATGATTTTCTCTGCTCTTTCTTTCTATTACTTTATTTTGTTTTACTTCTTTCTAGCAAGATACTGGAGCACTGTTAGGTTAAGATGAAATATAAACACTGGGCTTGTAGTAGGGATAAGGTCAGCACTCAGTGCTTCTTGGCTTCTGTTTCGCTATTGTTACACCAGAAAACCCTTGCAAAAAGCCATCTGTATTTCCCTTGTTCATGGAGTTTTGTTGTCATTCTCATACCTGCCTTTTTCTGGTTTCCTGTATATATTTTTTCAGCTATTGTGTATTTTGATACCGGACAAAATGTAGCACATGACTTGTTTGATAAACAAATGACATCCAGGTCACAGAATTCCTGGCTATCTGGACAAAGATGTCCCTTAGATACTACCTGGCCTGTCCTGTCCTGTCAGCAGATTTCCTCACACCACAGGGGACTTGTGCCCTACTTCCACAGTTGTTCTGGGCAGCAGAGCAAGTTAGTTTAACAAGCTACTTATGCCATCATTTATAGCCACAGAACTATTGGTACAATACTGATGTACCAGACTGAGCTCCGGCTCAACTACTTGTTTTTACAGATGGATAGCCACTATCTTGGGCTTGCATGAGGAGAAGGTCCAGCCAAATCTCTTGAACCTGGTTGAGAAAGTCCAAGTGACTTGGCCCTTATTATCACCTTACTGCTCTTAGAAGTTACATGACAGCAAGCTTAATTCCTTTTCAGTTATTTTAGTAGGTCCTCCTTTGGCTGATAATATCATCTCCATTATTAGCTTCTTTAAAGTTTGTGTGAAGAAATTCTGGACAGCATTGAATAGGAATTGCCGTGGAAGGATGGAGGGAGGTTTAGGCATTTATAGCTCCAGATCCAGTGTTTTTCTTCTCTCTTTTTTGTATTATCTTGGGTTTCTGTTGGTTGGCTTTTTGGGGTGTTTTTGGTTTATTGGGGTTTTGTTTGGTTTTGGTTGGTTGGTTTTTTGTGGGTTTGGGGTTTTTGAGGGAGGAAGAAGCATCAAAACCTCTAAATACACTCAAAAGGATTTTCTAGTGCAAATTTCTTAAAATGCCTCTGAAGTACATTCAGCCTGGTCTCTGAAAATCTGGTGCTTATATCAAGTGTGACTTGGACACACTTCCTCCATCATAGGAGGAGAAATTACTACTTGCTTTTTCTAGGTTTTTCCCCCCCCAGTTTACACGGTGCTTTTGTTCACCAGGAGACTGGGTAAGTCTGAGGAGCCTTTTGTGAGCTCTGAATAAATTTTGCACTGGCACTGGAGCAGTGTGTCCCCCTCAAGCCTCCTGACTGGTTCCCCAGGAATTTGTTTGTTTTCCATACACACACTTAATTTGATAAAATAAGGCTGCACTGTGTGATAGGAGCTGTTCTCCATGGAATTTCAGGCGTGTTTGTTAAGTATAAGCTAGCATATGTGAAAAATAGAGAGGTTTCTTTGGCTTGCTTCTTTGCCAGACATTTTTCTTGGGCTGTTTTTGCAATCTGTTTCCCTTGCAACACACTTCCAGAATTATTTTGATTAATCTTCCCGTAGCTTATTAATCTAAATTCTCATGGGTTTTCAGGACACAAGACTGAGTCTGACAGACTATTCCTTGATTATTGCAGTGTTAAAACCCCTTGCCCAAAGGTTGACAGCAGAGTATTCACGGCTTGCAGGAAATGTTAGCTTGCAGGGATGAGCCTCATGTTTGCAATCATTTTTATCTTGGAAAACTTTGATTTTTGCTGTAAGTATTCATCAGGTGGAGAAGGAGGAGTTTAAAAGTTATGGAACATAGTGGAAATGTTAATGCTAGAGGCAAAGGTAGGTGTGTCATTAATAATATACAAGTGTTCTGACATTAAAATGTTCTTGGCCTGAAGCTGACCTGTGAGAGTCAGCTGGGAAGTCTGAGAAAGTGTTCACACAGAGCTTGGTAAATACATTAGGTTTCTCATCCTCCCTCAGCTTCCCGGTGACAACACTGAAAAGCAGGTGGGAACTCTCTTCTAAAATATATTTATTTTCTTAAATTTCGTATATTTTTTTCTCTTCAAATCCTATATTTTCTAGATGGTGAAACTTGGGTCATCATTGTACAATATCGTAGTGAGTTGCAAAATACTAGTGGGGCGAATTGTGGGCATTGTACAGCCACTTGTAGAAAATAAGTGTGCTTCTGGAAAGATCCATGACTCTATTTGTAAAGCTGGATAACAATAACTAGAGTTTGAGTGTTTCTCAGTGTGGGAAAAACATGGAGTAAAGTGTTGAGGAGTTAACTTTGCAGCATGAATTTCAAGTTCAGTTTAAAAGGTTGAACCTCTTATGAGGGAGAGCTGCTGCTGAGAGTGCAATGCGTCTTTGAAAGTGAGACAAAGATAAATCTTTCTGCAGAGAACATTGCATGTGCACTTGCAGCCAACTGATTGGAGGCTGTAATTCCAGCAAAAAGGTGCATTATTTCATTTAGGCAGCCATGGGTGGGCACTGTCACACAGTGGCGACTTGCCAAGCTGCAGTGGCAGCCTGCCTGTTAAATTAACAGACTGAGCTAGTGGCTTGAGTTTATTCAATTTTTGCTTTGAAGAATCAGACATGCAATACAAAAGGTGTCCAAGACCTTTCAGAAGTTTTGCCCTGAGGCCAGTAACATCCTCTCTGTCAGAGTAATGGCTTCAGGCTTGTCCCTTGAGAAGATTCTTCCTTGAGGTTCCTGGCATGTAAACTTACAGAGGTGATAAAAAAACATCAGAGGTAGCTTATACCTGGGTTTATAATTGTCTTTTAGTTTGGGATCATTAAGGTTTCACCTTATTTCTGAATGAAAGCCTGAGTGTCTCCAACATTCTGTTGCTTCAGGAACAGCCGTGCCACGTCATTCACAAGCCTTGGAATTTGAGCACAAAAATGGCAACAGTGGAGTTTCCAATCAGCATTGCAATGAGCCTTGTGGGCTTCCCTCAAGATGCTTCCTTGCCATCTTCTCCCTGGAGGGAACCATTTCTGCTTGTCTGAAATCCATTTTTGCTTGTTGAGTAGCCTCTGCTTGTAAAAGATAGCTGCTGAGTCAGCGGGATTTTTTTATTTCTGACTGCTGATTTGTATTATTTATGACATATATTCCAGGCAAAGGCAGTGAAGAGGTGCTAGACTTGAAAAGTTATTTGACAAGCAGTAATGAGCCTCTTGGATGGAGAAGGAGGAAACTTTCTTTTTTTAGCATCAACAGTGCTAACAAGGAATTCTTAAAGTTGCAGAGGGGCTCTGGCCTGGATTGGGTTTGATGGGTTATGTGTCAAATATATTCAGCAGTACAGAAGGATGTTTCTGTAACAATGAAATTGCAGACATGCACTTTTTTCATTGTGGAAGCCAATCCTAAACTACCTTGTCATTTTCAACCACTGCTGCTACTTCACATCAGAGGGTACTTACCTATCTTTTTTCTTTCAATCTGCATTAACACTTTTATGCCCTGTATCTCCACTGCCTCAAAATCTGCCTGTAATAAAGACTTGGAACATGAATCTCAAAGGAGTATAACGTGCACCTTCGCTGCCTCCATTTGAGCTACACAAATGTCTTTAAATATTTTTTCAGCATTTGAAGATAATGGAATGCAAGGTCTCTGTTCTTCTCTGGGCTTGTGCACACTGCGAACAGCAAATCCACCAGTGCTGGTTATCAAAGCCTGCAATTGCCATAGCTGTTACTCATTAAACTGAGTATTCTGATTTATTCTCCAAACTGGGAATGACTTTTTTATCCCTTACCTGGAAGAAGATTCTAAGCACATGAATTATTACCCTGTAAATCTAGAGATGACAAAAAAAAAAAAATCAAATTTATGAACCTTTGTTTTGGCCTCATGGTGTGTTCGAGTTGTTGCATGTAATACAGGCAAGGTAATGCTGTGCATGTGCAACACTTGTAAAGTAAAAATAGCTCATGGATTTTTACTTTACAAACTTGGCACAATCTGTAATTCTGGGAATGACCCTGGTGAAAATACACATGGTGCACATGTGCTGAAAATTTGTTTTTCTTCAATAGAAGAAAGAATACAAGGCTTCTAGTGTGTTACCAGTGGGTTTCTAAATTGTGCAAAATATGTTTTTGGAATGGTATTTCACATATGTATTTGGCTGTATTTCACAATGTTGTTAATTTTTGTTGTTTTGTAAATTATCTTCATTAGTAATTACTCCTCTATTTTGACTGTTTTAAATTAAAGTATTATTTTCAGCTGCCCAAAGGCAAGTGAGAAATGTAAAATGTTCTTGCTGTCAGTGTAATTAGTGGCTGCTTGCACTCCATGTGGATTGTGATTGAGTTCAGTTTTTATCATGTGTGTTTTTAAAGAGCTAAAAGAGTTCTGCCAACCCTTAAAGTATAAAAGCAGCTGTAAAGTGCTCTAAAGAGGCAATATAAAATATCATGCATGTTGTTTAATGACCAAAGAAACTTACAACTCTTTTAAAATGAAAATTGTGAAGGGGTTTAGTTGACTCTCTTGACTTTTGGCAGACCTTACTCAAATGTCCAGTTCTTAGAAAGCAGCTTAGAAAGCAGTTACACCCTTAGAAAGGGTGTAACTACCACAGCATTGTTGGTGATGACAGATAGTGGGTGCTGCATTGTTGCCCTGGGGTGAGGGAATGTCACTCCCCATCTCCATTTCACAAGTTCTCCTGTTCTAGCAAGAGGCATTTATTTGCTCTTCCCTGGTTTCTGAACAGTGATTCCCTGGAAGCCGCCCAGCCTGCCCCGGCGAGGAGCGTCCCTGCCTGCCAGGACAGCGTGGATGTGAGAGCTGCCCCTGCCAACTCCTCACCTGCCCCAGCCCTCAAGCCTGTGGCACCCCTGGGTTCTGCCAAGGGCTGGCAGCCTCCCAACCAAGCAGGTAACTCCCAGAGAGGCTTTTCCTTGCTCACCTAAAGGCCTTTGGGTGGCTCAGGAAAACAAACTGCACCTTGGGCATGAAAACAACAGGTTTCCAATGGCTGTTTGTGGGTTTTGAGAACAGGCCAGTTTGCTGGGAAAAGAGGAGAAAAAAAAAAACAATTTAGCCATTTTAGTAAACCGGTAGCCCTTTGTAAGTAGCCTCATAGATGCAATTAATTTCACAAACAAAATCAGTTGCCTCACACCTCTATTAAAGGCATTTATACCAATCAATTATATGTATATACACCCCACAGTTTCATCTTGGTGCTTCCCATGTGGCTGTAGATTCAAGCATATCCCATGCTATTCCAGGTGGGAATATCGACATATGTCAATATTATCCATATACATGTGTTTTCCAAGTGATCTTTTCACAAGTATTAATTAATTTTAAAAAAAGATTAAAAAGGCTGAAGCACTAGAATGTTTATGTATTTGACATCTGTAGGTTTTATTTGAGCAGGTTGCCAGATTATTACATAGGTTTGGGTTGCAGAAATTTGTGTAAAAGTTCTTACAAAGACAATTCACATAGCTTCTACCTTTCAATGAACTTTGATTTCTAAACCTTTGAACCCACACTAGAATGTGTTATATCTGGAAAGCATTCTTCTGTTTTCTTTGTGAGCACTCCTATGTTATTAGATGATACAGATACGTTTGTATGTGTAACTGTGTTCTTAGGTTTTTATGGTATTACATTCAGTAGTTACTTGGAGTAATTTTTCAAGCTGAATCAGTCTTTGGTGCTGAATTAAACTTGTGTAGTAATTTCCAAGGATCTGGGAAATCTGTATTATTAATTAGGCTTTAGCTTCAGATTTTTCTTGCTAATATGAGATGAGTAGTCTTGATTCTCTTTCTGACAGGATCAATTATGCTAAATAGCTCTGTTTGTTTGGTTTTGTTCTATGTGAGGGTTTTCCCTCTTTTAAAGTATATCCAGTCCCAAAATGGAACTATAGAAGCTCTGGCATGAAAATAAATAAAAAAATGTACAGTGTTAATGCTTCATATTTTATAATGGCTTTGGCACTTCTGATTGCATGCTGTGGTTGGTAGCAAGTTGCTGTATTTTGGTTGGGCTGTGCAGTTCTGTAGGAAGCCTCAAGATGGCAATGCACTGTCATTGCTGTACTTTCCTGGCAAATAGTGACTCTGCTAATGAGGGCAAGGTAAAGACTTCTTAAAATTTACATCAGTTTAATTCTAGCATTGTTTGACTTCTCTGAGTTAGCTAGCATTAGAAGGAAAAAAAAAGCCCTCAGAATGAACAGGAACAACAGAAGCCCCAAGACTTTTTAAAGTTACCTTTTTGGTACCATGTGTGCTTAAGGCAAGCTTTTGTGGGCATGTCATAATCCTGCATTTTTCTAAGTGACTGTTTGTACTTCACAGTTGATATAACTTTGTCTCACCAAATGATGAATTATTTAACTTGCATAGAAACCACCCATGATTTTGGAGTTTCTGTAGTACCACACTCATTTTTAGTATGTTGGTAGGTCTTTGCTACATCCTACTAGCGTGCTCTAGTATTAATAGGAGTCAAATGTTCAACATAGCCTTTTTTTTAAGATGTTTATGAACAAGAGAGTTTTAAAGAGATTACCTAAACTACACTTGATTCTGTAGTGGTCTGGAAATCTATGCCTATGCTCTTCCATAATGTGAATTTTGGTTTTTTTTCATCAGAGATACCAAGTAGGCAAGTGAGAGGGAAGGCCAGGTGGAAAATTTTTGATTGTTATGATTCAGAACAGCTTAAAGAAAACTTAGAAACTTCATACTGGTAGAGAAGCTGGTGGAAAGAAACAATCATGAGGATGTCAGCTTTGTGCTGTGTTGATGAAGTGTTCTGAGATGCACTGCTTAAGTTCCAAAGAAGCAAAGCTGTTACGTCTCCCAGAAAACTTTGGGGGAGCCAGAAATAAAAGCTATAGGAGAAAGAGGCATTGAAGACTCAAAGTTCCCTAAAACTGGGAAGTACAGGGAAGATAATGCAGCCGTGTGAGCAGCAACTGCCCAGGAATTAAGAGGGTGGGATGAGTACGATGTCCCAGATGCCAGAGGAGCTTCAGTTCACATTTGCACCTTAGGAAAACAGAGAGTCACCCACTGCCATGGGAAGCCAGTCTGTGCTTGTCCCCTGTAGGTGCAGCAGCAGTCAGACAGGTAAAACTGTTTCAATAATTGAGTGTTTTGATACAATTAGTCAGATATTGAAGAAAAAGAAAGACTGTGTTTCAGAGAATGCTTGGACTTCAGTTCTGCGGTTTCTTTGCAGTCTGTGAGCATGAAGTTTTCCTTAAAGTAAAATTTCCAGTGCTCCACGGGCCAAACAAAATTTGGCTTCATAGGCCATAAGCTGAAAAAAATTTTAGACTAAAAAAGTCCTTTGATTTCATAGCTGAAGTCTACCTTAGGAAATAATTAGAAGGAAGATACAATCTTATGTCAATGTATAGTGGTGTGCTATTAATAGCAGAAATGTGTTGGGAGCACAGTTTTGTGGCTCTGATACCACTCACCCTTCCAATGAATATTGTTCCTCACATCAAGTTGTTTCCAAAGCAAAACAGGCATGTCATGGGATTTTGTTTGTGCCTGGGAAAGCTGTAAGATGCTGATTGATGGTGTGGCATGAAGATTACCAGTGATTTTATTAAGTTGTGTGACTTCAGAGGTCTGTCATTTGGGTAGACAGCATCTTTTCAATTATTAGTTGAAAAGATCTCTTTCTTGGATAGACCAGAGAATACCTTTTTTTTTTTTTTTTTAGCATCACTGTAGGGGTTTGGGGTGATTTGTTGATTGTTGCTGGTTTTTCTTTTTTGAGATTGTGCAGAGATGCCTGAAGGTGTCAGGGATTTTGTTGTGAGGTAAGAGCTATTTCATGACCTGGCCACATGATGATTCAAAGTTGAATGGCTGAGATAGTGAAGCTGGAGATGCTTCAGGGACTGGGTTTTTCTCTGCAGAAGTCTCATGATCCAAGTGGATCTCACAACGATAGCACCTTTGGGCCTGAATTATCCTCAGTGGCTGTGTGGGCCAGTCATGGAGTACCCATGAACGCTGCTATGTTGTTCACTATGCTGGTTACAGAGGTTTTATTCCTCTTTGGAACAAAATCCTAATATTATGGGATTCCTTGGTGGTTTACTAGAGGAAAAGAGAGGTGGCTGTCTCATGCTTTCTTTTAAGGCACGGGTAAGAAGCTCAATAATCTCCAATTTTTTTTTTTTCTATTGTTGAAACAAGTAAAAACATGCTGTTACTGTGTGTTATATGTGCAGACTGGAATTTATAATAGTTCTCACTTCATTTTTCTTGATCTTCATTATGAAGCTCTACTCACCTACCAGAGGCAGAAGATTTTTACAAGATTGTTTTAAATTGCAAAATGAAATAACCCAGAGCATCCTGGCTACATTGCAGTGAGCTATTCTCTATTTGATAACTATGACTCTACACTTACATAGCATGGTTCACCCCCAAGGAGCCCCAAAGCCCTTTCTAGTGCTGGACAAGGACACAGTGCATGCCCAGGAATGGCTTTCACTCACCAGTGCCACGCAGCCACCTCGTGGGTGACAGATGGCAGCTGCTTGTCAGCGTGCCGTGACATTCCACGGCAACTTGAAAGGAAGTGAACAGCACCGTGGCAAATCGAGGACAATCTCAGAAGGTGTAATTGCCTGCTAAGCACAGCTACACCAGCTGGAGTCAGTCCAGGAGACAAACTGTTCTCAGGGAGAGTGCAGCAGGATCGGTGATGGTCAGAAGCAATCAGGACTTCCAGTGTTACATTTCTCACATGAAATTGCCTTCTCTTACCTGACATTTTTGAAATTGTTGCTGTGGGGTGAGCTGCTGATGCATGGGGACCGTAGGGCCTGTGTGCCAGGCACAGCACTGCCAGTACCACACCCTGCCTTCCAGTACAGGAGCTGGGCAGGCAGCATCCCGCTGGCTCGCTGGGGTCCCGTGGGATGGCAGGGGGCCTGTGGGGAGCTGTTATACAGCTGGTGGCCAGAAAGGCTGGTTTGCTTCTTGGAAAGGAGAGTTTCACTGCAGTCGATGCCCTTTGTTCCTCCTGGGCTTTGCAGCTGAGTTAGAGGAATGGGATGGGGAAGGTTTGTGGTAGAAGGGTTCAAAGCTGATGTTTTAAGTGACCCTTTCCTCAGATGTGCCAGTTCCCTTATTCCCAGCGTCTCTCTCAGCCTGGTATCACTGGGATATATAATCCCCTTCCAGCAGAGCTGCTAGGGAATGTCAGCATATTTTGCAATATGCACAATTGTCAGTTGCCTAATCCTGAGCAAGCACATGTGTTAAGCACGTGATCCCTTCAGCAGAGGGAACACACTTAGAAACTGGCTGCAAGCACATAAAAAGCACTCCCTAGAAAACTTTGTTTTAAAAATTCTGCTATTTCCTTGAAGTTGTTTTTGTGTACTTGGTAGCCTTGAATTTACCTCCTCTGGAGTTATCTATAGCTTTCTTTCTGCATTTTCTTTTTTTATATTCCATTCTCACAATAATATGAAAATTTTAAAAGCAAAAGAAAATGCAAGCCTGTTCCTAGGCATGACTTGACATCGTGCTCTATTGGCAGTTTGAGTCTTTGTTTCCTTCCTTGCTACTTATTCTGCTACTTATTTATGTAGAGAAAATGGGATAAAAATTATATATCAAACTGTGGAGTTTTGCCATCAGGCAAACAGTATGGAGCTGTGGAGAGGGAGGAGGGCACCGAGATACATTGTGCTTCACAAAATGCTTGTACTGCCAGTAAGTCCTTAAGGAATTAAGTACCACAGAGGGATGGACTGCAGCAGTTTTCCTCCTTGTCACTAGTGTTTTTCTGTGTTTTGTTTGTAATTGCACCAGCTTTTATTTCAATTTTGTTGATCTTACAAGCTATACAGGCTGGGTAAGTTAAGTTGATAGCTTTGGGAATACTTCTGCATGGAAAAAGCAACCATCACAGTGATCATCAAGTTCTGCAGTTTTGTTTTTAGGACCCTCTCATAATAATTTATTTCCTTTGTAGAACAGGAATTTAAAGACAGGACTAATTATAGGAGCTCAAGGAGCTACTTGCCGATTGAGGGCCAAGGTCTGAATATGGGGAAGAAACTGGATTAATACTGCTAGTCATTAAGACAAATTGTTACTTTGTTGGTATGGCCTCTGTTAAAAATAGGTCCCAAAACCACCATTTTTCTCCAAAAAAGATTGCAAAAGGTTGCTGCTCCATGATGTAGTCACCATTCATGAAAGCAGAAAGTCTTCTCCATAAAAATGTTATGATTGACAGGTCAAAATACAAAACCTTTCTGATCCTGGTTTATGGACTGTAATTAATTTTTCATCTAATCTAGATTATTATATCATCATGTGACAGCAAACCACAAGAGTTTGTTCTTACAAGTTAATTAATGTGAAGTCGCTTAGCCAAGCAAAACCCATTGTGAAACCAGAGTAATTTATAAATGTTAACCTTAACTTGATGGCAGCATGAAATTTTAACTCCTGTAGAGTTAGTGAAAAAATTAGTGTGTTTCTAAAACTTGAATGTTGATCTTTAAGAAGGGGCAGATCATAGTAATGGTGCAGAAATGTACCACCTGCTTTTCAGGGACAGAATGACCTGCTGTACTTCAGTACAAGATCTGCTGAATAGAAACTCAGTTTTTCTGTTACAAACATGACCTTTGACAATTTTCCTATGTTTTGGTTTTTCCAAATTCATGTGCTATTGCACCAGATTGGGCACTTAAATGAATTATTTGCAGTACTTGGACAGATGCATATTTCTTTGTGTTCCTTTAAACAGAGATGCAGAGATTTTTTGGCTCTACGCCTATTTCACACACATCAAGTGGGAACATTCACTGACTTCCAAAATTCAATGTTGATTGTCTTTGATTTGTTAAAAAGTAACTTCTTGTCACAGACTGACTCACCAGATCAGTTCCTCTCCATTAGCTATCACCAGCTCAGAGCAGTGGTGTGTCCTGTTCAGATGCACAGGTGTAGGGCATCCAAGAATTATACCTAATATTTGTTCAGCAAATGAAAAGCCAGAATTCCTCTGGTAAATGCAGTTATTGGAATTCAGTGTTAAACATCAGCTTCATGAAACTGACAGATAATTCACATGAGACTGGACAGACATGCTCTCTGCAGGCATTGCCAAGCTGTCGAGTTCAGGAGAGGAACTAAAAGCAAGGGGGGTAAAATCTTATCTGCAGAAAGCTACCAAATGGGTTTCCATACTGTCACTGCAGAGAAATGCAACACTGTAGTACAGGACTTGGTTTTCTCTTGCTTCTTGAGTCGCTTTTTCGATAAAAGCAACGCCAGTTGTGCCAAATTTGTGACGGTATGTGATGTAACAAATCAGAAGGAGACAGGCTGAGCGAGCCAAAACCACCATACTCATTTTAATTAAGATGCTTTACAGCTAATTTACCCGGAGCCTTTCCAATTGAAAGGCTGGTTACTAACACAGGAACTAGTCCCTCTAGTGCAGGGGCTGTTGAAATGGGGCCAATGTGACACCTGTTTTGATTTTCCACGGGTGCATAGAGTTTTCACCCAGCATTTAAAGACATGATAATGGTTTAATTCATCCTGTTCTGCCTTTTATCAGCACAAGGAGTTTAGCTCTGACTGTGTTTCCAAGACTTCATGAGAAACAAAAGAAACAACTACAGAATACAGGGGTTGAACTTTGCGTTTGTTGGGGGAGTTTTTTGAGGTTTTGTTTTTTTTTCTCACCTTGTGCTTGTGCTGTAGCATTCTGCACTGAGCTTGTGTGATTTCGTGCGGGCCTGGGAGTGGATGGGATGTTGCATGCAGCCAGAGCAGTGAGCTGACAGCAGAGCTTTTCAGACACGTTGCTTCATCCGGCCATCTGTTTGGTTTTGAGGGAAGGAACAGGAAGATTTCTTACACTACAAATATATTACTAAAAGTCAGAAAATTGGACGTATGAAGCTTTATATTTTCCATTTATAATACAGTAGTTTGATTGCAGTGTATAAATCACTGAGTTAGAGCACTTTAAAATGAAGTTCTGGCACTCCCACTGCTTCAAGTAGCATTGTTATTTATAGATATTACATGAAGGCTGATGTTATGTTTAAGTGAGCGTTAAACAGTTCAGGCTGTTGTATTGTTGCTACGCACCAGAGAACCTCTGTCAAAGTGACTTTGGCACCGCTGCGTATCCGCCTTTCTCCCTTTGTCTTCCAAACCTTTCAGCAGTGTTTGCAGTTATCCATGTGCTCAGCGATGGAACAACCTATTGTTAGACTAACAAGGGCAAAGTCACACTGGGATTTTTAAAAAAGGGGAAAAAAAGAGGCAGTTCTTTACCCTGCCTAAAAGATTGTTAAATATTAAACTGGCTATACCAAGGAGTTCAGTGAAAGCAAACACTGTGGGTTTGCTAAACTTAAACCTAATAAAGTAGAAAGTTAATAGTCAGGGACAGAGTGGTTTTGGTTTTAAGAAAAAAAAAAAGCAATGACAATACATCATTGTAAATCAATAGTGCTTTACAATGTTTAATTAAAAAAGAGTGAAGTGAAGCCTAGAAAACTCCAAAATTTGGCCATAGACATCATCTCATAACTTGCACAGAACCCAAATCTCTCTGTTACTCAAGTCAGAATAGCTCCTGCTGGAGTGTATAATTCTTATAAATTATTTATTTTATTTATTAATTTAATTTATTTCAATTGATTCTATGATTTTAGTTTTAAATCTTCAAACCACCGAAGTTGCTGTCCTTTGTCCCATTTCAAGCAACAGAGGTGGCAACAGGAAAATATGGGTGATTTCTTTTTCCATTACTAATCAGTCACCATTTGCAATTAAAAATGTGCATGTGCCTTGACGCATCTTGGATAATGGAGCATCTATCTCCCCAGTATTCCTTGAGAACAAAGCTGCTGATCATATGTGTAAAATATAAAAAGCAAAGTGTAAAACACAAACTACAGGAGAGCTCAGACTGGTTGCTAAGAGTTGAGAGGTTTTCACTTAGATTGGGTGTAAAGATTTGTCCCTACTTTGGCATTCCTCATGTGCCCTGGTAAAATCATCTCATTGCAAGAAAAAAACACCTGCATCGGTTTTTGGGTCTGATTGGGTCTGATGTTTTTAAATTAAACAGAGTTTCAATCTGAAAGATTTTCAAGGGAATAGGGAACAGAAAGGAGTGATGTGAACTCAGAGAATCCCCATCCTGTCTGCAGTAAAAACGTCTTGTCCACTGGAGTGTTGAACTTGCTGTTGAAGTGAAAGGAATATATGGGAAACATCAGTGATTATCTAAACAACAAAACAGGCCTAATATTTGAATTTCTCTAGCTACAAGAGAAGGAATAGTGTTGGCGAAAGTACTGAGAATTCATACAGATTTAAGTGGAGCATTAATAGTGGGGCTTTTTAAAATCAAAAGCAAACCAACTAAACGAAAATGTCACCACCAACAAAAAAATGGTCTGTGGGTTGCAGTGGAAGTAATGAACCTTTGGTGAAATTACTGAAGTGTTAAAGGTAGGTTTGTGGCCTGTGGAATGACAGAAGTGGCCAGTAAAAGCTATCCTCCTGCTGGTGTTCAGAAGGAAATGAGGAAGATAAAAGACTGAGGTGCAAATGAAGCAGTGAGGAAGGGAGAATCATCTATGGTGAAAAAAAAAATCTAGAGAACTATAGAAGGTTTATAACAAAGAAGTCAGTATATCAAATAAGGTATTTGATGTAGGTATGGATATTACAGTACTTTACTGGTGGGTTTTTGGCTGTGCAAGACCAACAAGGTCCTAATGTGATTATCAGTAAACAGAAGGAAAATCCTTGTGAGAATGCTGGGGGCACAAATTGGGAGCATGGGCAGGGAGTGTCCTTAACACTAAATGCCCAGACTGGTGTTGCTCAGGTCACAGCTCTTGCTTGACACAATATTAATTTGTGTGGTTTCTATTATGTTTTGCTTAAAAGAGAGGTTTTGTTATAATGTGATGGACTGTCTCCTTCTCTCACTTTTTAGTGCATTAAATAATCAGAAATGACTGATCTAACAGCTTTGTATAGAAGGTTTACATAGACAAATTCTCCTCCTGGCCAGTAGTAACTTTGAAGTTAGATAGTATTCAGAAAAGCATCATTCTTAAAAACAGCAGTAATGAAAGCTGTAATGAGAACAAAGAAAAGGGAGCAATTGTGATGTTTGTGCTTTTTTTCCCCCCTCTTAAGCAAGCAGAAACACTTTTTTCAACTACACAGTGCAAACGAGACAGCTGATGTGTCTGAATGGGTTTTTGGGATTCAGCAGATAACCCAAACAGAAATTAGCAATACACTAGAAACTGTGTTGCAGTTTGATTTATGGCAAAAGCAGTCTTCAAACAGATTTGGGCGTAGTGTGTATTCCTGTCTTGTCATGAAATGGGATCTGAAAATTGAAAAGCCATGTGTGATGACAGAGGAGGAAAGTGCTATTAATCAACACCACTTTTGTTCATGTCTTCAAAGCTGTTCTGCCACCTTTTTCATTTTTATCTCTTCCTAGATTTTCAGCTTAGCAGGCATTTTTAATGTAAAGTGAGCTACAGTAGCGGAGTGACTTGTTCGAGATCAAGTGCCCCTATCCCTAAATTTTTACTGCTCAGGAATGTTGAATGTTTCAAAAATAAAGATGCTGTTTTTTCAAGATATTGCAAATTCATTAATTATACATGAAATATAGTCTTGTTTTAAAAAAGAAAAAAGAAAACTAAAACAAGCAAACCTTATGAGTTGTTTTTGCTACTTCAGTTTCTGAAAAGAATCCAAAAATGTATCAGTCTTGAAATGATCTGATATGAGAAATTTTCATAAACCAACCACTTAAACAAAAAAAAGAGATATTAGTATATTTCCTCTTCATACACAGAAGGAGTAAGCAAAAGCAGGTATTGAGCCCGTATCAGCAGGTTAATACCAAGTCCAATTACAGTACAAAAGTATTGGTGTTAAACAGTATTTCTCTTCCAGATGTGTTAGCCCAGATGTGAGTAGAGGAGGGGGTTGCTAAAGTTCATGGTAGTGTTTTGATTAAATTGTGTAGTGCTTAGCTATATTCTGTAAATAGCACAATATTGGCAATTATGTTGGATTTTCTGAGGATTCAGTGCTGCTTAAATCTGTCTTCTCTGTGAATTAGTATGGCACTTCTCTTTCACCAAGGAATGCAGTGTTTTGCCTGAAAAGTACTTGCAACTTTTCTGTAGGACAGAGGCTGATCAGCATTGCATTAATGGCGATGAAGAGAAACAATTTTTCTTTTTTTTCCCTGGAAGATATGAAAAACAAGAGGGGACAAATAGCACAAAGAATAACAGAGGCACAAAATAGATTTTTGGCAAAGCTTCATACCAGTGCCTTGACCCTGGTGTTGGAGAGCTGCATCTTTGCAGCAGAAGCATCATCCTGCACTGTCCAGTGTCTCGGTCATTGCTTGGTTGTTTGCCTCTGAATTTCCACTCGGGTCTTAATTTCACTCTTTGATTTACAAGCGTTAGCAAAGCTGCACTCAAGACAGGGCACCAAGTAAGCACTTCAGGTTTATTTTGCCTGTGGTTGCAAACAAAAGGCTATGGAAATGTGAGCTTTTTTATAATGTCCTTGAAAAAGAAAGATACCTCCTCTTGACAGGAATAACTGCTCCCATAAAACCCATGTTGTTGTCGCTTGTATGTTACCAAAGTATATATATAAATAGCGGGAAAAGAAAAGCAGAGGACTGCTTGTTTCTTCACTACCCTTACAATAGTATCATTTGTGCCTTTCATTTTGTAAATGCATTTCTCAAACTCCATAAAAGCTTATGTCTGTTCTCCAGCTCTAAAACCCTGAGTACACATGGAAGTGTGCAGCGTATACATTTCTGAAAATGTCAAGGTTTTATTTGTGTCATACTTTTATAAGGAGGATGTGAACATGACCTTTGGAGTGCTTCAGATTGGCAGAATCCACTGATTTAGACCACTGTTTAATTTCAATGTAGAAACAAATTTTGCTTATGCAGTACTCTAGTTTAAATTCCTACACATGTTGTATTGAATGCATGTTCTTGTTTAACATGTTAGTAATGATGTATGATCTATTGCACTCACTGTGGAATTTTTTGAGTAGGTATGTCATTTTCTCCTGCCTCTATTCATATACTGATGTTCTTGGCTTCAGCTTTTGTATCTAAAACAAAAAAATGCCTTCACAGATTGTATATTCTTTTACCTAACTTCTTCAACATGTTAAAATTTGTCCACTACCTCTCTAAGTTAGCCAAAACCATTCTGTGTTATTTCACAGACATTTCATAAAGTAGGTAGGACTTTCTTGGGAACTTATTGGGGGAGGAGGGGAAAATGAATGCTTTTTAATATGTTCCTTTAAGGAGGCAAGTATACACTGGACAATGATGTTAGGCAAATGCTGTTGGTTGCTTGTGCTTCAAGTTCATTTACTTGGTACTGAAAGATGGGCCTCTAAAAGCTTTTGGCATTCTTTCCCCAGCTCCTGTCAGTGGATGGACATCAAACAGTATTAAGTCACCTGGAACAACTGCCTCGAGTGAAAAAGCTGCACCAACACCTCAGCTGAATGAGCAGGACACGCTGGTTCAGCGGGCGGAGCATATTCCAGCAGGGAAGCGCACTCCCATGTGTGCACACTGCAACCAGGTCATCAGGTGGGGATTGCTTGCTGGGGCTCTTTTGGGGAGTGCAGAACTGCCTCTCTGGTCACGCCCGGAGAGTGGTCATGAATGAGTGAAATCCAGCTGGCCACTGGTCACCAGGATTTCTCCCCAGGCTCAGTATTGGAGCACGTGCTGCTTAATATCTTAATCAATGGTCCAGACTGGGACCAAGGGCACACAGAGTCACACTTGCAGGTGACTAAGTCGGGCAGGAGTGTTGCCCTGTTGGAGTGTGGGAAGGCCCTGCCAAGGGATCTGGACAGGCTGCATCAATGAGCTGAGGTCAGTTTTATGAGGGTCAGTAAAGCAAAGCCCTGTGTCTTTCATTTGGGTCACAACAACCCCAGGCATCACCACAGGCTGGGACAGAGTGGCTGGAAAGCTGCCTGGCCGAAAAGGACCTGGGAATGCTAATCAGCAGCAGCTAAACATGAGCCATCAGCATGCCCAGGTGGCCAAGAATGCCGATGGCATCCTGGCCTGTATCAGCAACGGTGTGGCCAGCAGGACCAGGGCAGTGATTGTCTGCCTGTATTCAGCACTGGAGACCACACCTCAAATCCTGTGTCCAGTTCTGGGCAGCTCACTGCAAGAAGGACATTGAGGTGCTGGAGCATGTCCAGGGAGGGGCAACAGAACTGGGGCAGGGTCTGCAGCACAAATCCTGTGAGGAGCCACTGAGGGAGCTGGGGGTGTTCAGCCTCTACAGCTGCCTGAAAGGAGCTTGCAGTGATCTGGAGGTTGGTCCAAAGGAAGTCAGCAGGTTTATAGTCAGGTCAGCAGTCAATAGTACTTTTTATCATTCTTTTATCATTATGGAAATAATGTTCCTCATGTGATAGGACATAGCCACAAGATGTGAGGGGAAGTTTAGATTGGACAGCAGGAAATTTTTTTTCACCAATAGGGTTGTCCAGCACTCGAACAGGCTGCCCAGGGAGGTCTTGGAGTCACTATCCTGGAGGTGTTTAAAAGATGTGTAGATGTGGCACTTAGGAACATGGCTCAGTGGTGGACTTGGCAGTGCTGAGTGAACAGTTGTACTGTATGAACTTACAGCTCTTTTCCAACCTAAATCATTCTAGGATTCTGTTCATCCTGCAGCCTCTCTCACAGCAGGGCTTTGTTTTGCTTTTTGCAATCGGGTTTTGATTCTTTGGCCACAAGTGGTTTAAGGCTTCATTTTGGTTAATGCAGAACACTGTTTTCATGTGTGGTTTATCTAACAAAACCAAGAATGAAACTACTTTGGAGGAAAAATGCTGTGAACTGCTCACAATCACAGTCCTACAGTCCATTTTACAGAGAACCAGAAAGCTGGATGGAATGGAGTAAATGTAAGATCAAAGAAAAGTAAGCAAGTTAGTTTTCATTTCACTCTTTGCAATAGAATTGGGACTATTAGCTGGTTGGAAACCAAACAGAGAGCATAGCCTTAGAAAGACTAATGTTGATTTCTAAAGTGTAGTTTCTAACTGAGAAGAAGGAAAGTAACATCCATAGAAAAAAATCAAGTGATATTTTAACAATTACTAGGACTGGGTTGATAATAATTTACTGTATTGCTGGATTTCAAGTTCTCTGATGGGCTCCCTGGCCTTTGGACATTATGGTAGCTATTGTCCTTGACTTGTATGACATGGGTACGACACAAACACATGTTTGCCAATAGAGATTAAGTTAAATAAGTTCTGCTGATCTCATAAGATATGTTACCATTAGCCAGAATTTTGTATGGAAGAAGAATTGAATCTGGATTGCATTGTTCAGTCAGTGATTTCTGACAATTAGTCATGATTGTCTCATTCAGGGAGTTGTAATTGCTTGTATTGCCAATGTGCAAATCATCCTCGTTTTCATCCACCTTGCATTTTATTTTCCCTAAAATAGAAATCTCATAGGATTATTGAAAAAAATGCATTCTTCCAAAGTGTTTTCTTCTTGCTTATTCAGTCATTTGTATTGTTAAACTATAAGGGGAAAGTAATTTTTTTAATAGTAATTTTATATTTATTTATATATATCCCATGTTTTCAGTGGACAAAATAAGAGAGCCTGCATTATGTTTTACCAAGATTAAAGAAAGAGATTTTTATTGATTGGAAAGTTCTGAAAAATGAGGAACTCCATGAGCTGTCTAATTTTCATTCATTATAATAGAAAATCAGCCTTTCCACCATGGGTTTTTGTAGCCTCTTGAGCCCTGGCTTGTTGCATTCTACATCAGAACCAGCCAATGCAATCACTTGGTCTTTAGGGGTGAACTGAGTCCAGCTTGTTGCTTCCATGAGATTTCTGTTGTGGTCGCTCACTACCAGTTCAGGGTTAATTTTACAAGACTCTTTACTAATGGATCTGCGATGTTTTGGAAAAGTTATTACTACTTCCACTGGATACATCAAGGAAATAAAATAAAAATATATGAACCTAACCCCCATGAAGCAATAGAAAATACTTATACACATTCCCAACACAAGGTGCACCTTATGCATCTTAATCTAATTTTTTTACTTCATTGAAAAATCAAAGATTAATATCAGAAAAAGTATATTTATTCTTGGGGTCAGATTCATCTGATTCCTTGAACAGTTTGGCTCATATAATAATTCTATCTGTCTTTAGTGTTCTATCCTTTTTGTTCTCTGGGGTTTGGATTTGTGTCCAGTAAATAACATGCAAGAAACTATTCCTTTTTTTTTTTTTGTGCTGTTATTTTAGTTTTAAACCAAACACAAAGTGCACTATATGCTGCATCTTTCATACAATAGGTTTCCTTGCCTTTTACAGCAGTCGTGGTTTATCAGGGAGTGCTGGTGCTCTGTGCTGTGGGGTCTCAGTCCTGAGCATTTCCCCTCTCCTCTTGGTCCTTAAATCACTTTCTGCTGCTCCCCACTCCCCCATTTGGATCACAAAAAAGAGATGAGCTGCTGCCCTCCAGGTAGGGCAGTCTGTTGGTCTGTGGAGCAACATTTACTCCTTAGTGGATAGTGAGGGCAAACTGCAGAGGCCCCACTTGACTGTACTTAAGCCATTGTCACCTCTTGTAAGTGACACCTTTTCATGAATACTAATTGGTACCCACATCTGACTATTTTGTAATTTGCTGTTGGTGTTTAAATCCTTATATTTCTTCATATGTTAAATGCCTGCTCAATTATTAAAAGCAAGTGTTCCAAGATGAGTTGATGTGCATTAATCAATGCCAAATATGCCTCACGTTCACAGCATACAGTGGATGTGGGAGACTGCAATGGCATTTTGAGTTCAAGTTTTAGCATAATTACACTTCGTGCCCTCAGTGGTAGCTTTACCTATGAAAAGGTAGGAGGAGGATCAAATGGCATTGCATTGTACATCTGTTTTGAAGCCAAAATGCATTCTGGAGTTGGTTACTTTACACTCAGGCATAGAATAACCATGGCTGGATGAGGCAAAACCTTTCTTAGAGATACCTTATAACTTTTTAATATATCTTCAATTATTCACACAGTGATTGTCTGAAGGTTCCAGTTTTTTCCAAAGCTTCATTAAGTAAGCTTTTCTTTCCGTGTCTAAAAGAATCAAAGCTGGAGGCAAACTGAATTTCTCTTGATCTACTTGCTGTGACGGTCTGGCAGACTTCTGGCATTTCCTGATGAAGACTTCTGGTTCCCAGACAGCCTTACCAAGTTCTGCACTGCAGAGTTGGCTCTTTCTTTGAAGTCCAAATGTGTTTTCTCTGGATTGCCATTGAGAACATACCCTTTGGCATGGCTGCTGTGAATCATGACTTGGCTTTGTCACCTTTTCATAAATCCTAATTGTTTTTAAAGGCAAAAAGCACAAAGGAAAAAGTATAAATGGTGCTTCCCTTCAGCATCTCCTGTACACAAATTGTATACTGTGGCATTTTCAGGGGAGGAGGAGAAGAAACTTCCAAGAATGTAGAACTGCTGTATGGTTAACTGTGAACTGATTGGCCTTCCTAGCAGATGTGGAAAGCCTTTTTGATCTCTCTACCACCAAATTTCAGTTCTGGCTTACTATCATAATACAAGCCACATGAGAAACTAAATTACTGGTGTACTAATAAAATACATCATGATCATACTGATGAAGTTATATTCAGTTATGAGCATTAAGTAATTGAAATTGCACTTATGTTTTCATGTTGCTCACTTCTCCTTTCACTTTGCCCCAGTATCATTGTTACATGCAGAACCCAGATGTCTGAGGTGACTACTAAAATAATGTAACTTTAGAGCATTAGAGTCTGCAAATACTCCTGTAAATCAATCAGAATTTCTTTCCAAAAAATAATAAATAAATGACTAGTTTGTTTTCATCTCTGAGTTCTGTTCACGTGGTAATGCCACGTGATGCATTGGTGGTAATGCCAGAAATTTGTTCAGAAATGCTCAGAATGTCAGAGTAGCCTGGGGTAGAGGCACATTCATGGCCAGCTGTTGCCAGTTTGGTCATCCCACATCCCATTTGGACAGTAGAAACATGCGTTTTTAGCACTGCTTTTACAAACATGTTCTAGTTGATGGAGGCATGTGGGATTTTTATTGGTTTTGGTATTAAATGGGGAAGAAGTGAAGGATGAAGAATCTGCAGCCATGTTCCTAGCATTGCATCCCCCTAGCTACTTCTGTCCCATTGCGTGAGAGTGGGCATCCTGCCCCTTACTCAAATTGGGGCTTTAAAGTCCTTTTCAAGTTAATGGAGGAAATAAATACCTTTCATTACTGGAAGCTATCATTTTGATGGCAAAATTATGCAGAGACTGGGAACACCTCCAAGTTCTGAATGTCATGTTTTAGTGTATTTTACATGGCAGGTATTTTTTTTTCTTTTTCTTCTTTTTTTTTTTTTTTTCTTCCATGTGCTTTGGACAGCTTTTAAGTTGCAGGAATCATTAAGCAAGCCGCAGTATCAGCTTGACATGTTTAAACTGCGGCCTGATTGAAAGTAAAATTGTATTTAGAAAGTGTTCCTCTGGACATGTGTGCACAGGGAGCCAGTGCACTAATGGAACACCTCTCAGACATTGTGCAGGGCACAGCCCCAGCTGTCTGGGGGCTCTGGGAGAGGGAGCTCCATAGGTGTGCTCTCAGGCTGTTCCTGGTCCGTCTGCGCTCCTGAGCACTGTCCTGAGTGGCTGACCTCAACATGTCAGGGCTGTAAACTCTGGAGAGCTAAATGCAGCAGATGTAAAAATTCCTTCTCCTCCTGTTGCTGGCACGCCTGCTTCCCATTGCAGAGCCGAGCCTGTCATTGCAGTGCAGATGGTCAGAAACTCAATCCTACCTGGAGCCGGGAGAGCGTCTTTGGTGTCAGCCCCGTGTTAATGAATCTGTTAAATTAGCCTGTGCTGACACGGCGCTCTGAGGGCACTTTGTTGTACATAAGGGCTTGTATTGTTTGATCAGTACATAGCTGAGAGGGCATTGATGTAAAAAGGTGCTTGTAGAGCAGTGGGAGGGTATCGGGTTAGGTCAGTGTTTGCGCTCTCAGGCATCCGCTGGGAGAGGGGCTGGAGAGCTGCACTCAGCCCCAGCTCCCGCCTTAAAGCTTCTCTTCAGGAGCCCTTTTCCACTCTGTTCCCTCCAATAAACAGGGGGGAATAAAAGAAACTGGCCCAGACCAAGTATGTTCATCATCTTATAAGGTCTTTGGGTTATCCTAAATCTTTTAGTCTATCCTAAGTCTGTTTGAGTCCCTTGTCTCGGACTTCTTATCCTGCTGAAAATACGTAGCATTGCCAGAGAAAATGTAGAAGAGAAATTACAGTCTTTACACTTTATCCTTGATGAAATTGCCCTCTGTTCTCAGCCCATTTATATTTCCATTTTAGAGTCAACAAAAGCAAATTTCAAGGTGGATTGGGGGGGGGATGGTTTTGGGTTTTTTTTCTTGTTTGTTTGGTGTTTTTTTTTCTTTATTGCTGTTCCTATATTCATATGAAAATCTTACACAAAAATGTTCTTGTACCTTACTTGATTTCCAAAAAAATGTTTAGCAGCAGGTGGTCATATTAGTACCTTTCAGGTTTTTTTAAGTGCAGCATTAAATCAGGAAAAAAAAAAGTAAGAATTACATCTTTTCACTACTTGAAAGAATTACATCTTTATTAGTGTGTTGGAAAAACAGGAAAACTGGTGAGAGAGATGAACCACAAAGTTCATCTGAAACCTAAATTCTGGAAAGTTGAGTGTTGTTAGGACCTTGGAGGCACCTCTTTAAAGTAAATATGTTCACTAAAGAGATTAACATTCTGAATATATTTTCAGATGAATATAGAGACAATGATATATACCTGGGATTCATGAGTTACAAACTGAGAATTTTTTGTTGGCTGAAAAATGGATAAATTTCTTTTCTTATTAACTGCATTGCATTAACCAGACAAATAGTGTTAAAAGTATAGTTTTTTTGCATTTGCAAATGATAGAGGAAGCTGCGTGTTTGGGAAAAAAAATGGACCTATTTTAGTACAAAAAATATCCTACTATAACTAGGATGGATTATCCTGTAGGAAACTTGTTGGATAAGAACAGTGATTGAACTTTTGTCTCAGAAGAAACTGTTGTTACCTGCTCTTGGTCGGGTCAAGTCTACTTATATTTGTAGTCTCAATACAAAGGCAGACTATAGGGGAGCTGATTGTGTCACTGAGTCAAATATTTCTCTGCAATAGATGGAATTGGGAACATGGAAAACATTCTTCTTCTTCACTTTCCTGGCAGACATTTCAGCACTGTATTTAATGTACTTCTTAAATAAGATTTCTGAAATGCAGTGAAGTGAAAAGAATTTGTGTTTATTGTGGGCAGGCATTTCTAGGAGAGTGTTCAATGGAGATGGATACCATCAACACTTGGAGCTTTCTTAGAGCCTGAAGGAGAAAAGAGGGATGGAGCAATGTATGTGTGTGAACAGTGTAGTAATGGCACAGAGCTATTGCAGATAAATCTATTAACAGCTTTTGCAGAAGCCAGCCCAGGTGCTTTTGCTGACAGTATCTCTTCTTTCTAATCAGAGGACCCTTCTTGGTGGCTTTGGGAAAGTCATGGCATCCAGAGGAGTTTAATTGTGCCCATTGCAAAACCTCCATGGCATACATAGGATTTGTGGAAGAGAAAGGCATGCTGTATTGTGAGGTCTGCTATGAGAAGTTCTTTGCCCCTGAGTGTTCAAAGTGCCAGAGGAAGATCCTTGGGGTAAGTGACCAGCAAGTGGCCTGTTCTTTGGTGGGAGCAATAATCACAGTGTTCAGTGTTTCTCTGCTATGGAATTCCATTTTACCTGGCTCAGTCTGCATTCTTTCAAATATACTTTTGACACACCTTTTCTATTCTCATTACATACAAAATACACCTTTGGATCTTCTAATGTTGAACCTTTTCAATGTCTTTGAGAGAAGGTGCTGTATGCTCCTTGGCTCTCCTAAGCTCAGCTCCTGTTTTTGTGAAGCTGTTCAGTACCAAATTTTCCTGAGCAACTTGCTTTTAATTGGCAGCTTTTTACAGAATGGGAAGTGGGGAAGGGAAGTAAAAGGAAAAAATCCTCCTTAGGTGAACTGAGCATTAAGAACACACTGCTTGCTAGATCAGAAGTGCTGAAATAATTCCAGTGTTAATGTAGATGGAAAGACGTGTTCTCCTACTGGGTTCTGATATTGCTCATTTGAGCCTGCCAGCTGATCGGCTGCTGTTTTGCTGCAGACAGCAATGTGTCTGCATTCTTGTCTGACTGGGGTCATGCAGGACTCTGGCAGCACAATTCTCAAGTCATATTTGGCACTATAGCATCTTCCAAAACAGCATAGAGCAGTCATAATTTTCTTTGTAATATCTTCTGATTAACTCTTCACTGACTTCAAGAGAAGGGAGAGATGCTGCTTTTCTTATTTCAGGGGCCCATTATGGGTGAGATCCTGATTAAAATTAAGAATTTGAACAAATGAGTTGTTAAAATATATCCAACTCTGTGTCAAACCTTCCGAAGACCCCAAAGGATTGCTCATGAAAAATAAGGAGATGTACCATAAATAAAGCACCTCATTAAGTTTAATATCGCAGAACTTGTGTGCACAACCCATTTTCAAAGTTGCAGCAGGAAACGAAGTATTCTTGAAATGAATCAAGTGTGGAGGCATGGCTACCACAGTTCTAGTCATCACATCGAAATAATGTGTTCCTAACACTTTTTCTAATCCCCACAGGAAGTAATAAATGCTTTGAAACAAACTTGGCACGTTTCCTGCTTCGTGTGTGTGGCCTGTCATAACCCCATCCGCAATAATGTTTTTCACTTAGAAGATGGTGATCCCTACTGTGAGACGGGTAAGAAGCAACACAACCAAAGTTTACTGCAGCTGTGCAGGAAAGCAGAACTCAGTAAGGTTGGGAAAAAAAAATAATTCCCTTTTCTCAAGCTACACATTAGAAACACCCCAGCAATTCCATGTAACTTTGATATGTCAATTGAAAGCAATAACTGCTGCTGTAGACCTTTTAGTTTGCAGCGGGAGGAATTGGTGAGGATTCCTTCATCAGCTTCAGCAGCAGCAGGCTTCTTGTCACTGATTTTTACTTATTCCTGTTAAGTCCTCAGCTGGTGTATCAGTGATACATCAAAGTGTTAGTTTTAGGGTGACTTTCTGGTTGGCTTTAAAGTAATCTGAATTTATGTGAATCTGCTTACTTACCAAACACAAGCAAATGCCAGTGGAGTAATGTGGTTTTCTCTGAATAGCCTTATTCACAGCCTGAGGGGCTTCCAAGAGTAAGCAGTCTGTCCAGATAGTTTTTTGCAGGATCAAGGATAAATAACTGTCAGGGGAAAAATACAGTGATACAATTAGAGCACTTGAAAGCCTGATGGATGAGCAATGTTACATGAACAATGTGGCCTAGAAGTTCAGAGAATTTCTGGTTTGGTTTTTAGCACTTCCAGCTAATCATAACATTTTTTATAAAATCATAAA
Organism: Zonotrichia leucophrys gambelii; assembly: GCF_028769735.1. Classification (NCBI taxonomy): domain Eukaryota; kingdom Metazoa; phylum Chordata; class Aves; order Passeriformes; family Passerellidae; genus Zonotrichia; species Zonotrichia leucophrys. The sequence goes on along the minus strand of NC_088173.1, from coordinate 32,848,902 downwards.
GTAGTTTGGGTTGGAAGGGACCTTAAAGATCATCTGGTTCCAACCCCTCTGCCAACGCCTCCTACTAGAGCATGCTGTTTAAAGCCCCATCCAGCTGGCCTTGAACATCTCCAGGAATAAGGAATCCATAGCTGCTCTGGGCAACCTGTTCCAGTGCCTTACCACCCTCACAGTAAAAAGTGTCTTCCTATTATCCAATATAAATGTAATCTTTCAGCTTAAAGCTATTCCCCCTTGTCCTATCACTACTTGTCCTTATAAAATGTCCCTCTACAGCTTTCCTCCAGGCCCCCTTCAGGTACTGGAAGATTCTGTAAGGTCTGCCTGGAGCCTTCTCCTGGGCTGAGCAACCACAATTCTTTGAGCATTTCCTCAAAGGAGAAGTGCTCCATTCCTCTGAGCATTTGTGTCACCTTCTCTGCACTTGCTCCAGCAGGTCCACACCCATCCCATCTTGGGAGCCCTATAGCTGGGTGTAGGACTTCCAGTGAAGTAGATGGTTCAGAATCCCTCCCTTGCCTGCTGGCCGCTCCTCTTGTGGTGTAGCCCAGGATACAGGTGGCTTTCTGGGCTGTGAGTGGACATTGCCAGGCCATGCTGAGCCTCTTGCCTACCTATTATTATTAGTTTGAACAGTGTCTATTTAAGTTGGTTTTCTAGTTTGCTTAAAACTTTCCATGTACCCTTCTGAGCAAGGAAAGAAATAAGCAATTTGTAAAAGAATTCCCACAAAATTGAAAAGAGACAAAATTGTAACAAAATTATCTGTTTTCACTGTGCATGCTGTGTTGGAGCTGTCAGTTGGACCCTTGTTACGGTTTTCCTTCTACTCTTAGGAATGTTGCAGTTTGTAGAAGTAGATTGTCTAGAAAAGATTTAGCATGAAATTCTAATGACCTCTTAGATTTCCTTCTGAGCTGATCCCAGAGTTGTTCACAGTGCGTGCCAGGGAGAGTGCTAGGTACTGTAAGCATGAGGGAAGTAGGCCAATTTATCCAAAATTTCTCTTGTAAGAGCTGCTTAATGAGATGTTGGCTGATACAAAAGGACACAGTAGGTTATTGCTAACTTGGAGACAAATGTAGGGTAGGGTGTTGCTCCTATTGAATTTGTGGAGCAGCAGAGGAAACGGGTATATGAGTGGCATCCTCCAGAGTGACAGCACGGTGAAATTTCATCCTGAAGCCATGTGAAGCCCCTAATCCTGAAACCATTTGATGATTCAAAAATAGTACTGGAGGAATCAATAACTCCCCTTTGGGTGGAAAGCTCATGACAGGATTTGTTCTCTTAAGGTTCAATTCTTGTTCCTGCCACCAAGTGACCCACATGTTGTGCAGTTCATTGATTTGTGCTACTGTTACAATTCCTGTGCAAAATGTGCCTTTTTCTATACTGTGAGCAGGAAAAACTGTGGTAAGATGTCAAGTATACTACACTTCTTGTAAAGTTTATTTCTGAGATAAAAAGTTTCTAGTGCAAGTTAATGCAGACACAATCTGTGAGGTGTTATTGGCAGTGATACTTTGTAATGGCTCTGGCTCACTAACTAGATGTTAATTTGAGTTATATTAATTTTTCAAAGACTTTCAGTCCAGCTGGAGTTATGAGTCTCTGACTAATTTTAAAGAAATAAGGAGTAAATGTCACTGCCAACTTTCCTTCTTCTCAGTGCAAAGGAGAGTTCTAATTTTAAATCTGTATTTGAAATTATAACAGCATCAGCTATTAGTATTAAAGCGGGATTAATCTGCAGAATGTTCTGGGTTTAGATGTTGAGGCTAAAATTAAAAGTCTGGATATCTACAACTTTGAACATTTTTTAAGTGCAGGGTTAGTAGCTAATTTTGAAAATGCTGTGTGCAGGAAGCGCTGATATGTGACTGTGTAAGAAGTCTGCCTTGGAAGGCTTCTGTGGTATCGCAATTCAAGCATGTAAAAGAAAGCTGATGCCCTTCATTTTGCCTTATCTACTGCCCTTTCTTCAGAAGAAAAGCCAATAAACTTATCAACACAACCACAGGCCAACTAACAAAAGGTTTTAACTGCTGGCACCAGGAAAATATCAGTAAGATTCTGTATGACCACAAATGTAAAGAGCTGAAGGAGTACAGTCATGAGACTGTTCCCTTCAGGGGTTTTGCACAGGTCTGTCCTGCCATTTGGTGTTTTTATTTGTCATTCATTTTAAACACTTAAAAATTCATTCCTATAGCATGGATTAATGGAGGTGATCAGTAAAGCAGTTGCTTGCCACTGGCAGCTATCAAGGGCTTTGCTATTCCAGAGCACTTGTGTTCCCCAACCTGTTGAGATGTCTCCTGTGATGATTCATTTTCAGGGAGGTCATCACACTAAACACTATCTTAGGAAACAAAACCAGGACTTTTCTCTTGGGCTTGGTACATCTGATGGTCCTCTCTGGGCTCTGCTGCAGTAAGCATTAGAGCTTCAGCAGATGTGTACAGTCTAGGTGAGAAACAAAATCCACTTCTACCCAGCTTCCCACCCTTATAATTCTCCTTTGAAAATGACCCCTGGCATCTAATTTCCATGGTAGATGGAGTCCAGAGCTTCGTTATGGCTGTTACTTTGACTGTAGTTCATCTTGTGAAGATGTAATGTTGCATTATGTGTTTGCCAGGGTAGTGTGAGGGTCCCAAATTCTCTCATGTTATAGCACTAATGCCACAGCTATCTCTGCAGGAATAAAACATTTGCTTCCTAGAATGCAAGTTCAAGGGGTGTTTGATAGTTGAAATAAGTGAAAAAGACCAGACAACTTGGGCAAAGGAAAATGAATGGTTCAATGCCATTTGTTTTAGTCCCAGCTCCCTGAGATTGCTGGAGAAGGTTCTTCACAGTAATGAAGATGAAGGGTTTGTTGGTTTGTTTTGTTGGTTTTTTTAAAAGTTATGTAACATACTTTAGTGACTTGAAAGGTATTCTGACTTGATCCAAATTTCTGCACTCTAATTAGGACAGAAGGCTAATGATTACATGGTTTTGAGTGGTGCAGTCTGGGGCAAAAATTGTACCAGAATGTAGGTCAGAGTTCATTACTCTCTGAGAAGCTCTGTAGTGTGAACAGCTGGGGTGTGGTTTCAAAGCAGAGTTGGAGAGAATGTAAGGAACATGTAGAGTTCACATGGGTGCTCTCAAGGAGTGCATTTCCCCCACTCCAGCCCTCTGTTGAGCTCAAGGAAATGAAGCACCAGGAAGATGGAAGCATTGCCCACTTGAAAGGAAGAGGAAGAGAACTGAATTAGTAAGTCCACATCCCAGGCTTTTGATCTAGGAGCTCTTTATTCAGTAGACTCAGTCTAATAAACTTCAGCAAGTTCAAATCTATTGCCAATGAAAGAGCAAAGATGTCGAGGGGTCAGTCCTGCTTTTCTGCATATGCTTTAAAAGCTGTTTGTATCTCTTTGCAGATTACTATGCCCTCTTTGGTACCATGTGCCGTGGCTGTGAATTCCCCATTGAAGCTGGAGACAGGTTTCTTGAAGCCCTGGGCCACACTTGGCATGACACCTGCTTTGTATGCTCAGTAAGTGAAGCTGGTCTGCCTTCAAACAAACCCTGGCAGCAGTGCTAACCTGACCCATGTGGGAGCTAACAGCTCTAACCTCCCTCAGTCCCCTGAGCCCAAACAAAGAGTGTTTTCCCAGTTATTTGGAAGGTGTGTTGCTATTGTAAGCCTTTGGCACGGGTGTGAGCGAAGGTGTCCTGGATTGCAGCCCTGTGTCCCAACGTTTAACCCTCAGCATTTACTTCCTCAGAGTAAGTGTTGAAGGTTCTAAGGGACTGGGCTGTGTTTCCAAATAGTGAGAGTGCTTTTGACATAAGGACACTGTAGCCAAGGTATTTCTTGCTAATATTGTATGGCCAAAAAAAAAAACCTTAAAGAGAAGTCCCAGTATTAATGATTGGGGTTTTTTTCTTAAATTCTGAATCTAACTCTGCTCCCACTTAAGCATCTCTTGTCTAAAGAAAGGTTATGCTTACACCAACCACTAGTATTACATAAAAAGAGGATCCCTAAAAGAAAAGGTAATTCTTACTCTGAATATATTTGTGCATAGAACAATACCATGACTTGGCATTCTGGATGGTTACGATGTAATTAATCCATCTGAATAGAGTGTTCTTTTGTTTCTTACCCCATTTCAGGTATGTAGTGACAGTTTGGAGGGCCAGACTTTCTTCTCCAAGAAGGACAAGCCACTGTGCAAGAAACATGCCCACTCTATCAACATCTGAATCTTGGCGTTCGTCTTGTGTAACAAATGTACTGAGCAGAAAGGTTAAAATGTCCGCGTTCAATAATTGGTTAAAATTATTTATGCCACATTTTTCTAAAATGTAAAAGTGATGTGAAAACTTGCAGAAAGGATTGTACACTAATTTTGTACACTAATTTTTCAGAGTGTTTATCATTTATGATTTTGCTTCATAAAAAGAAAGGTATCAGGAATTGCACCCAAGCCAAACAATTAGTGTGTCTTTATCTCTGTGCTTCACTCATTATTGTATTTCATGATTTTATGACCACATTTATCTCTGTTTCATTATAAGAAGTGAAGCATCTATAAAAGTAAATATCTGATATTAGAGGTCTCAGTCTTGCTGCTATTCAAGAAATAAAAGGAGTTTGGATTCAGCAATCCCCATTACTTTATTTCAGCGATGTTTTTAAAGTGTGTCCAGTAATATTGCAGCTAAACTCCATTAAAAATAACTCAAAGTAAAGATAAGATTACACAAAATATATAGTTCCAAAACTTTTTTTTTAATCTGATATTTGTATTCAGAAAGTTTCCTACACAATTAGATGTAGCTGTGCCTTTGCACTTAAATTTCTGATGGGTTTGCAAGAGACAGAGGTTTTTACAAAGCATTTAAGTGGCTATGCTGGTAAAAAAGAATATTTAGAAGATGCCACTTAAAACATAAATGGGATACTTTTCTGTAACTCATGTACTACCAGAACACTAGCAAAAATCCCTTGCTGCTGAGAGTGTGTTTGATAGAATGAAAATGTCAGATCAAATCTTAAGGGACAGGGATTTCAACTCTTCTGTTTGTAGTTCAGGTTTTAGGTAGCTTTAAGTGCCTTGTGAAGGGGAAATTGTGCTGAATCTGCACGTAACAACGTTTTGAATCCAGAATGTGAGATTCTGGTGTTGAATGAGGGAAACTGCTGAAGTGCAACTGAGGACATTGGTTTTTTTCTCAGTACATTCTTTACCATGTAGCTCATGAATATGTATATTGGTGATGTGCCAGGTGGCATACTGAAAACTTAACTTGCTCAGCTGTTAGGATTTTTATTAGTTAAGGATTTATTTTTCACTTTTCTTCCAGATGTAGGGAATGTATTGTTAAATGATATTCCATTGGTTTAAGCAGCCCAGTACCTCTCAGATCTTGCAAGGGAGCAGAGAGACAATGCTGTCATTATGCATTTGCCACTAGCCAGATCAGCTGATTCTGTGGCTTGATAGGAATTTTGCATCCACACAGAGAGGCAGTGCCAGAGCAGTGCACCAGCTCAGTCCCCCTTAGCCTCAAATTAGGGCTTAACTGGTTTAATTGGAGCAATTGCAGGCAGCCAGGGAGGAGGTGTGCTCCTCTGCACAGGGGGAATTTGCTTCTGCAGAATTGCACAACAGTGAAGGGAGCTCTCTCAGGACCAGAGCAGATACCTGAAGGAAACTGAATTTACATGCTGTTTGATTCAACGGGGTTGTCAGAGCTGAATTGTTAGTCTTTAGTGCTCTTTCTAGTAGTAGACGTTAAAAATAACCATTTACTGGTTTTGCTGTTGTGGGGTGGGTTTTTTTACTGATTAAAGGGATAGTTTTATCCATAAAACTGTGGATAAAAAAGTAAAAAAAAAAAATTGCTATGGTTGAGTAAAGCAATTGTAATGAGGAGCATCAGCAAAAGAGGAGGAAAGAAAACCAAACTTGCTGTACTGAAATATGAAAAAATTTTTTGGGTTTTTATTAATTCAGTGAGACAGGTTCACATTGTGGGGCTGTTTCACTTTATTTCCTGAAGTTGTTTTTATTCAATATTACCACGTTTCTTTTTTAACTTCTAGTGGTACAGAAGAAATTTGGTAAATTTGGTGAATGTTGGTAAATAAGAAATTTGGTGGTACGGTATAAAGCTGTTTAAAATGTTTACACTCTCGTAGATCTACCCTTTTGTGAGTTTGGCTGAAAAACAGAAGGGTGGAAGGAGACTGGGCAAGACACAGTAACATATAATCCAGGTTGCTTTTAAAATTAGGTGGAATGTGGAGAAATGAGACCTATGGACTAGGTTTCAGTGGAGCTTTATTGCACATGTGTGAGGAAAGAGGGGGAAATGCACAGGGAAAGGCGTTCCATAATTTTTGTGATTCAAACCTTGCAATTTTAACGTGGGATAAAAACTTCTCAGTTTGTCATTGTCCTTAAAATCCAGTTAAATTTTTTTTTTTAACCTCATAATTTTAATTGGAATTTTATTTTTAATCCATATGCTCTAGGGTTTCAAATTTTGCAGTTGTTAATGAATTTGAGGACAAAAGCCTGAAAGGCTCCAATAGAACTGCTTCATTTAGCTGCTTTGCCTTTTAATTTCTGCTTTTATCTATTTGTTTAAAATTTTAAAGGAAGCATAGAATCACTGATAGATAATGAATATTTAATGGCTTTACCAAATTATATAAATCAATTAAAAGGAACATAATTTTTATCATTATTTTAATAAGTGAGATTTTAGTAGAGCACTTTATAATAACGCCATATATCTCACTGAATATTTATTACCTTTTTTGTTGTTGTTGTTTAGAACTATTTCATCCTGTTATTATTTTTATTTTAAGCCTGCCTTTACCTCTAGAATCTTTTGGGGTCTGAGTGTATGTGTTTAAATATACTTCTTTCTACATGCACATGTATGCACATGCATGGAGAGACATGATTGTAAATGTGCATTTGAATGCAGACTTGACATAGCAAGAAATCATTTGGGGATTTAGTGAGATTCCCAACTGCTTTTCACACAACACACATACAGCATCCATGTTATGAGGGAATGTTACAGAGTCAGGACAGATATATTAGTTACCTAACTACTGTAGATCTTTGCATGCATTTTCACTCAGTCATTGTTTTTCTTCCAGAACTGCCTGTGAGAGAATTTGGCTTAACTCTGTTTGGAGGTAGAATGTCTTTATAAGTGAATAATTCATCCATGATGACAGTTTCAGTATGTTGTAATGAAGCAATTCAGGATTACATGTAAATATAAATGCTTAATATAACAATGTCATAAACATAAAAGCAGGAGTTGAGTTGTGGTTCAGTGTGTGTTGGTCTGTTAATTGTGTACTTATTTCTTCACAGAGCTACTTGCATCATCTAGCCATGCCAGCTGCTTTGCAAACATTGTTTCATGCTAAACTACCAGCTGTTAAGTCCTGGTGATTCTTTGCTTGTGTTTAATAATTTTTGGCATTAAATTTTGTCTGTTCACATTTGCGATTTTAATTACAATTGAAAAACATAACAAGCAAATAAACCCTACTCAAAACCCGAAATTCTCCGTCTTCACTTACTTTGTGGTCATTGGATACTTTTTTTTCCTGAATCACAGCCAGTAAAGGAAAACCATGATTTTACACACAGATAGCATTTGAACTCATTCTCCAGGTTTTATGGGTTTTTAAGCTTTGTTTTACAGGGAAGGACCAGGAAGTCCTGGTGACACCGAGGTGACCGTGAGCCAGTGATACTCCTCTGAGCCAGGACCACCAGCCTCCTGGGGTCCATTAGGCAGAGGATTGCAGCAGATGGGAGAAGTTATCCTTCTCTGCTCAGCCTTGGTGAGACCCATCTGGAGAGCTGATTCCAGTGCTGGTCTCACCAGTACTAGGGACATGGCTGTACTGGAGTAAAGAGTGAGGAAGGTGGTGAGGGGCATGGAGCATTTGTCATACAAGGAGAGGCTGAGAGAGCTGGGACTGCTCAGCCTGGACAAGAGGGGAGTCAGGGGAGATCTCATCAATGTCTACAAATACCTGGATAGGGGAGTCAAGAAAGAGCCAGGCTTGGTGTGTAGTGAGAGGACAACTGTGAGGATGGTAAACATTGGCACAGGTTTGCCAGAGAGACTGTGGAGCCTTTCTACTTGAAGATGCTCAAAACCTGACTGGATACAGCCCTTGGACTAGGCAAGGTCCTTTCAGCCTTGGTGAGTCTGATTCTTCATCTTCTTTCAAGATGGATGGAAAGGTATAAATACTGTGTTGAATGCTGTAAAATATGTAACAATGTAAAACTTACATCAGCCGATTACTGTTTATTTGCTGTCCTTTCTCCATTCTGCTGCCTGTCTAGAATTCTTTGCACTGTTTCTCTGGAAGGGTTTAATGTTTTTCCTAAGTGACACTGTCCAAGGAAAAATACTGCCTGCTCTGGCAAGCCTTGTCTGATACCGTACTCAGCCTTGGCATGCAGCAGTCTCTGTTTTCACCATGGGACACTGCTCTGACAGGGCAGTTCCTTCATGATATTACCAGTCTGGTAAGAATCCCTTAGCTGAGCATCCCTTAAAAAGGCAAATGCACTGTTGTATTTTTACCTTTATTTACACTGGCAAAGGAAAACACTGCACACAGCTCTATAAAATTTAGAGGCAACTTTACAGAAAACTTGCCTCCCCTTCAGTGTTTAGGCTGTGAGCGAGACAAACACAAGTCTATTTGCAAACAGTACATTAAGCTCCAGAAGCCAAATTTTTAAAGGCATGAAGTCTGCATTTGACATTTTAATGGCAAAGGTTTGGTTTCTATCAATCACAACGTCATGTAACATTAAAATGCACCGACCAACAAAAAAAAGAGATCTGTCATTCATTCATTAAGATGCTGTAATCCAGTGTAAGATTTATAGGCTTAAAACGCAATGGTGTGTTTTCACAATAAATCCACTTTCACTGCTCAGCACAGAACAAATCTCTCTGTCACTCAAAATATTTGCTGGTCAAAATGCCCTATATGAGATCTTCAAAGGGTTTCTCACAAAATTGCTTATAAATCCTTTTACCAGCAAAGGCTTAATTTAGGTTCAAGTTTTACTTTCTTGGGACGTTGGTTAATATCTTGTGCTCAGACAAGATCTTGGTTATATCAGAAACACATAGGGCCTAATTTATTATTAGCAGTCTGGTGTTAATTAGGGGGAATTACCAGAAATAGTTTGCTTGATGGAAATTTATTATGGTATCGCACTTTACTGATGGTGAAATAGGAGTCACTGAAAGAGTACAGCTCCTTCTCATAACCAGCTAATTAATAAGGTGCCAAAATTCCTCTGAGAAGGGTTTGGTCCTAACTATGGGAACCTCACAGAGCAAATGGTTCCTATGCAATATTTAAAATTTAAAAGAGGAAAAGGGAGACGAGGAAAAGCTGCCCAGCAGAAGTCTCAAAAGTGGTATGGCTATTTCTTGAATTTATGAAAGAAAATATTTAGCCGTGTTTCCAAGCTCATTAAAGAATGGCTTTTCTCAGACAGAAAAACAACAGCTAATTTATAATCTCGTTTGGTATGCTGGAACTTGGTTTTCAGTTTTACTTGTGCATACTGCACACTACAGCTTGTAATTTTATGAATTGGGCTTATAATGAGCTTTTATATTGCTCTTTATTGCTTTGCTTAATGGTCTTTTTCATTATCATTTGCCAGGAAAGTTGAGGTTGGCTTAGATAGGAAACTGAAAAATAGCGCAAATCTCTGATAAGCTCCAATCCATTTTGTGTATGGTAGTTTGGGGACAGAAAACCACTGTGTCTTTAGAGGTCTCATGAAAGTTGTGTGAGAAAGGCATGCTATAAAAATATGGAGTGAAAGCAAAAACATCTCTAAAGAAATTTAAAATCACCCCACTAAAATTTATGCATGCCTGATTTTTGAAAATACTTACGATAACAGGGTATGCAATGGTAATAAAGCACTTTTGTATTTGCACTGAAAATACCTTGACCTATTGAAAAATATCCAGCATTTTGGATATGCTTTTGTCCAAGCTTTCTCCTGTACTGTGAGACTAAGGATTGTGTCATTGTGCTGTGAGTAGTATTCACATTTTCTGTAGATCAGAGTTGTTTCCTTTTCAGTTCTCCTGCCTTTCCTTTGCTTTTTCTTACTGCTGGGCAGACCCAATGTTTGTTTTGAAATACTTCATTACGAGATAATCCTGTCAGGTGTGTCCCTTATTTCTCTTTGTGATGCATCAATGAAATGTCAAATGTTCCTTTGGTAAATATAAACTTGCACTAAATTTTGGCATGCTTTTTGAAGTGTCAAGTTTTCCCACCCAGAAGTTTCCTCTGGAAAAATAACTGGAGATACTCCACCAAAATGTAATTATATCCCACATAAAGTCTTTGTTTCCCTTGAAATCCATCAAGCAAAAGGGAAACACATGAAAACAAGTATAGGGCCAAAATCATGGATAACCTAAACAGGTACAACCTCACTGATTTCAAGTTATTCCCCTCCAAGTTAAAAATGGCTGGTATCAAAGTTATTTCAATTTTATGCTTACATTTGTCCAGTGAGCAAGCTCAGAATGAAGGATTTGGTCCTTGGTTTTATCAGGATTTCCTTTCACCCAGGATCCAATCTTGGATTTACACTTGGCTTTGAACAACCACAGTGAAGGTAATCTGCCATGTGACTTTTTTTTTTCCACGCTTGCTACCCACTGACAGTCAGCAGAGGATTCAGGGAAATTCAGACAAGTGTTATCTGGAGAAGAAAATAGGATGGATTTTCTCTGAAATAAATCAGTGTGTATAAGTGGAAGTTAAATTATGCTACAATAAGGCTGCAAATCTGTCTTTAAATCTTGCATGTTATTTTTTTGATACTTCTTTTTAATTTTTTCCAAGTGGCAGTCTGTGGTGGCAATCAGTTTTGAGGTGTGCTCTGATGAAGCCTATGATATGCTACTCCCCCAAAAAATGAGTCCTTTATAAGGTTGTAGAGCTTTGGCATAAGTTTCCTAATACCATGTTCATCTTAAAGACAGTTGTATGGCTGTAAGTAGAGAATCTTGAATTTTTCTACTCAGTGGTAAATAGCATTTGAGGATTGTGGTGTCCTGTGGCAGCACTGCATCATTATTCATATATCATGATGCATTACCATGAAACTGGTTATAACAATCTGGGATGTGGTGGGAGTAATGTGGTGATCCTTTGCTCTGCTACACAAAGGGTACAAACAGTTCAAATCATTATATGGGAGCTGTGGATTGCCACCTGCATCCACCTCAGCTTCTTCCCTGGATAGGTCCTGCCACTGGCAGGAGCTACAAACCCTGCCAGTCCATCCCAACAAATACCCTGCTTGCTGCCTCTCTGCCAGTCACCTCCCCTCCCTCTACCCAGCAGTACCCTGGTGACCCTGAGCCTTTGTTCTCCCACACCAGAAACACAAAAATCTGTCTTTGGAGGCTTTATGTTAGGTTTCTAAACCAGTATACATTCAAGGATAATCACAGTTGAGGGCAAGTGTGAGCCTACTCTTATCAGTATGTGTCTATGTCAATGTAATCACTTGTTTTTCAGGGGGCATGTTAAAAGAAGACTCTTAACATCTTCCTGCAAAATCAACCAGGATGGAAATTGGTATTCAAATCAGTTTTTTTGAACAGTGACAGTGTTTGCTATTCTGTCCTTCATGTCTTGCCATGATGTATGTACAGTAAGCTCCCATCTTTCTCCTGGAGGGGAGAAAAGGTGTGCTGCACAGAAATTTTTAATTGTGCTTTCAGTCACTGTAAAGACAGAACGGAGAAGTGAGCTACAGCAAAGGGCAGGACTCAGGGCACAGTGACAGGAGGAAAGAGGAGGAGACACTTTAGAAACAGAGCAAGGGCTTGTGCAAGTCAGGCTGTTTTGTCAGTTGTTTCTTGTCAAAGATTGATGAGCACATGATCTGAAAAAGTGGGATAATTTGGGCATGGCAAGGTAAAACAGCTGTCAGGAGCTGAGGATGCTCCAAAGGATAACAGTTAAAATCATTATATGGGAGCTGCTAAGGGGCAGACAGACCTTGCAGCTTCATGGGAAGGGACTTTTTCCTCTCTATTCTACGTTTATATTCGTCAGCAAATTGTGCACGTTTTTTTCTGACAGCTTTTTTCTTTGAGGTCAAATAGCTTTTTTTATCTTCATAATGTACACAAGCACACCCAAACCTTTTTTGTCATAAGCTGATCTGGGGCTGCCCAGAGGCTGAAGTGAGATGTGTTTAACTTTACAGTGCCAGCTGCTGCTTCAAATTACACCATCCCACTCTATGCTGTCTGTAGGTAGCAGCCCTGTCTCAAATTCCCCCAGGGCTTTGCATCTCTGAACTTCTTTCAGCTCTTGGCCTGGCCACCTCTGCTAAAGGCCACTTGAAGATTTTGCACAGCAGCTCTGTGGGGCTGTGAGAGCAGAATGCACCTCGAGCTGCTGCATCCTTGTGCAGTATTATAACTTAGGGGCATGAAATGGATTGCAAAATCTCACCTAATCGCTACCATGAAGTTTTTTGTGTATTGCTATGTGTAAAGTTGGAGCCTCTGTTCTTCAAATGCTGTTCAAAATGCTGTTCAGTGAGGCACTGAGTGCCAGAGCTAGCCCATGTCCCTGTGCAAGGGGCATCCAGCTGCCTTGGGGGCTGACACATTTCTGGAAGCTTTTTGGTGCAGCTCAAGGGCAAACAAATCCATTGCTTCTTTGGGTCTATGGGTTATATAGATTTGCACAGTCTGTGTCAGCTGGATACTATTAACTGCTTGAGGATCTGATCTCCCCTTTGTCATTTTGTCAGTGCTGCCTTGTTTGGAGTTCCTGTCCATCTGGAAGGACACCCTGCCCCTTCCCTGGCCACCACCAGCTGTGGCTGGAAATGGCTCTGCACTGCTGTGCCACAGCTGGCTGATGGGGATGCTGGGGGAGTGAAACGCTGACCCTGTGCAGTCTCAGGCAACTCTGCTTCAGCCAGGCTCGTGTCCTGGACCACAGATAGAGGAAGCATTCAGAGCTTCTGCTTTTCCCTCCTTGTCCAAGTTTCCTTCACCTGGAGCCTGTCCAGCCCCAGTAGGCCCTCATGAGACAGGATAGAGATGGGGCTCTGAAAAGCACATGGGAAGAACTTGGGGAACATTCTAATGCACCAAGCATTTTCAGTGTTTGGGAGTGAAAGACATAGCTTAGCTCAAAGGAGTGCATTTAGTCATAGAGAAAATGGAACAAGAACCACACAAATATTTACCCATCAGTGTTCTCACTGTTTCTCACCAAAGAACTTGGTAATGTGATTGTGCTAGATGAGACTAACATGCTGCATAATAAAGACTGTTTTCTCTAATTATACATAGTTTGGTGTTTATAAATAATAAAAAAGTGTAAATTTAGTTTTTATCTATTGGCTTTCTGGGAGCTTGTTCATCTGAGTTCCAGCATCCTTAAGAACTGGGATCAACATGTCAGCCAAAACAGGCCATGCAAGCAGTGGAGCATGCAGTAACCAGAGGTTGTTTCCAAAGAGGACTGAATTGGCACCATCTGCCACCTAACAGGGTCTTACTTTTTCAGCCTTACAGATGTTCTTCTAATGGAATATAATCCATACAGCAAAGACAGATGCTATTGTGTTTATATCAATGCTTTTCATCTGGTTCAAAGCTCAAACTGTTACAGGCTTGGGGTGTAAAAGTAAATCTGAGAGAATATTTGTTAGCACCAAAGGCCAAGCACAGCAGTCAGTGATATGACCTGAGTAGTGTAAAATTTACAGGGCTTGTGTCTGTGCAGCTACAGAAATCTGTCATGGTTTAACCCCAGTCAGCAACTAAGTACCATGCAGGTCCATGGAAAAGAGCAAATAGAGATGGAGCAGGAATCGATGATCCTGTAGAAGAAGTGGTGCTGGCAATTCAAGCAAAACAAGATCAAAGAGGAGATTGCTTTCAGGTGAGGTAAGCTAAATATTTTGGGTTTTTTTTTTTCCTAATCTACAACACCACCCCCAAGCTTAGACAGAAGCATTTGCTCCACTTTTGTCATACGATAAATTAGACAGAGATATTAAGCAAACTGTTTATTTTGTATTAATTCCAATAAGTCTGGTTTTAATTTTCTTTCTTTTGTTATGGTTGTCATATGGATAATACTCTGCATATGTATGCAAAGAATAGAAAGCCTTATGTTCTGCCTCATAAAAATGTAAAACAAAGCACAGCCTGCAGCCCTTCTCTCATTCTTGGTCACTCAGAGCAGCTCTGTTACAGCACTCTGGGATTTGTGGCCTGGGATTTGGACAGGGAAATGCCTGCTGGAATAAGGCAGAGACTGCAGGTGATTGTTATTAGGACATTGTGCCAGGAACCCAGCAAAGCCCTGAAGCACATGCTTCCTCTTAAATATGTAAAGTCCCCTTGAAGATAACTGCTGTATTAGGCTTTGACTTCAAGCAGTCTGTCACAGGTATCTTTAAAATAATATTTGTAAGGCAAGTTTATCAATGTTTATATTCCTAACCATTTTTTAAAAATTATTATTGTTTTGAAATTGAGCAGGCCTCTTCTCTTGCGTGCAGACCAGGCAATCTGCACATTTTCTGAGCTACTCGCATTTGTCATTATGTGTACAAGATGGGTTTTATCAAAGTGATTCATAATATTATTATTACACTGCATGGCTGAATTTGAGGATGGTAACAAATGTAAATGATGTTGAATCAGTACAATTGCTCATGTGATTCTAGTTCCAGTGTGAATCTTCTCCTGAAAGCTGTGGCTGCCTGAGAGCCAGCAAATGGCAATTTTTAGTTCTGGACCACTGACATATTTAGTATTTGAAATTAAATACCTGCATAGTTCAGAAGAGCTGCACTCATTGGGACTGTGCTATCCTGCTGCTTCCCAGGTCTGTGTCCATGTGCCACACACCCTGTGGAGTAACAAAGCTTCCTTCAAGTCAGCAGCAGTGACCTCTCAGTTCTTGTTGCACGGAGGTCTAAGATGTCAAATCTAAACCATGTCACTGATCCAGAGCTGGGCAGATTCAAGCTAAGGGAGTTTCATGCTGGAATTAGAGGAGGAAATGGATATTTATAGATGATGTGAAGAGAAAAGAGGCCATCTGAAGCTGGTTAGGTTTGGTTCTGTTGCAGACACAGCAGCAGAGACAGGAACTGTGGAATTGCCACAGGGCTTGGCCTGGATGGCTGCAACTGCTGGTAACCATTGCATCCTTTTATAAGAAAGCAGCTGCTGTTTTTCTAGGGGATATCTTAAAAGCCCTCGTGTTTTGTCAGAGTTTCCCCACTTGACTTGGAGAGGTTTTTCCGTGTATGATGTCCTTGGCTTTGTTCACCAGCCTGCCCCACTAGCGGGTGTGGTTTTCCTTCTGCAGTGCCATGGAGGAGCCAAAGGCAGTGCCATGGAAAGGAGTACAACGGGACCAAGCAGCCACTTACCTGTCAGGAATTAGACCACCTTCATGTGGGAGAGTGGCTTTAACTTTTAAAGCTCCTTGTGAGAATTACACTGTGTGCTAGAAACCCGACACCTGCAGTTTTACAAGTGAGTCTCAAGTGCCCCCTCAATCCACTAGAGCATAGTAAGAAATGAAAGGTTTACAGAGAAACTTAATTCAGTGGCAAATTATTCTAACAAAACCGATATTCCAGAGCTTGCTGGGATAATTTGCCATCTGTGGCATAAAATCTTTGCAATAAGGCAAGGAAGGACATGGATATCTTCAATAAAACTAGGTTCTGTAGCTGTGGTTCCTAACTCATGACCACCCAAGGTAGGATCAGCCCCATCACATTTATCATGCTTGCATTTCAGGGGTGGTTCAGGCTGCCATTGCTGCTTTGTGAGGCTCCTAGCTTCCCTTCTCCCTGGGGAAAGCATGAGGAAGACAGATGCAGGTGCTTTGTAAAGGAGAATGGAGACAGCAAATGTTTGCATCTTTGCACAGCTCACTTAAAGACACTGTCTAAGAACACATTCACAAATAAGAAAAAATATTACAGTGCCTTTGTACATGGAATACCTAGGAGTAACTGAAGGGAATTTATTTAATTTTAAAGGCCAGAGACTGTGGAATTGAAAAGGGTTTGGTGTTTTGTTCTGAAGAGATTACATGTTAAATTGCTGCATAAATGATATATAAAATTATATTATCTTACATTTGCTCAGAATTTGGAGCCTCTCTAATAGGTACCGTCTGTTTAAGTTAGAAATGTCAGAGCCCTTCCCAGCAAATTTCACCTGTACTATATTTAATATATGGCACTTTTACATACCCAAAATTACCCTTCCCAAATAAGTTTCAGCAAGGATTTACAGCCCTTGTCTTCTTTACAAGAATAGTTCACACTGGCATGTGGTGTGGGTTTACCCAAGTGGACCAAGATGAAGGGAAGTGCTGCCTCAGATCTTGATATGATTATTTGCCCATCTGTGTAGTCCTCCTTTGAATATTGCCAAGATAGGAAATATAAAGTGCCTTTAAAATGTCAAAGTCTTTAATTAAAAAGTAAGCAAAACAGTGACATCTGAAGCTAATATTACAGGGGGGAAATAAAAATAGAAACAAAGCTTAGGTAAGGACTTTGATATGATTAGTCAAATGCCAGGTGAGCCAAAACTCAGGCTCAGAAGGTATTTTGAGGAAAGCAGTTAAGTGATGGTTGCTCTGCCTGCTTGCTGGTGCTAGGATTGCCAGCAGAGTGTGGGGCTTTTTCTTCCAAAATGCTATCACTACATAATGGAACAAGAGA